>NC_090922.1:809821544-810124574 GCF_040938575.1 Ambystoma mexicanum
TACAACACCCATAGTAATTCTATATCTTCATTTTTGTCCCCTGTGCAGCACAACACCTTACCCAACGACTACTGCCCTGGGCCAGCTCATTTTTCAACAGGACCTACTTAAGTATCTTCCCTTGCCCAGCCTCATTTTTTGCCCTCTGGTGATTTGGATACCGAGGTTTTGGGATTACAGCACCGGCAGGTAAGCCGCCGCCTTGCTGTATGAGAGACCAAACTTTTTGTAATATATGCCAAATGATCATTGGCATCTTTGTAAAATTACTCACTTAAGCTATCTATACCCACTGCAGGGTCGCCCCTACGGAGCCCTGTTGAAGGCGGATGCTACATTAATGCACTTTCGCCGAAACGTGTCCACCCAGGAACTGCTACATCCATCTGTTCCCGTCTGAATCAGACCCTGTTTATTCAGTCTCTGTCACGTTGGCCACCAAGATATCTTATTCTCCATAGGACCCTGGAAACACATTATGCTGGAAAGCAATACCCGACTAAGCAACTTTTCATTTACAAGGTTATTCATAAAGGAATTTCTAACCTTGGATTTTTTCACAAAGGACCTGTGTGTCCACTTCAAGTGGTTCACTAGTATGCAAGAAAATAGAAAAGAAACCTCTGCTTAAGACTGACCTGTATATTGATAATACAGTACTCCTTGTTCACTTTGTTGTAAATACTGTACCTTTGTTTTTTGTTATGAATTTTTATTGATGGTATTATATGTTGTCTTAACCTTTCATTTACGTATGTTGCACATTTTTCAACATTTGTTCTCAACTTTTATGTATTGAATACTTATCTATATAACTAGCAAATAAAACCTTTGCTTGCTACTCTCTGGTTTGCTTTAGCTTAGTGAGAAGTTAATACACCTTTGACCTTAGGTTTGGATCTATCGCTCAATAGACCAACCTACATACCAATCTGTGGGCAGGACCACCCTCCTGCACCTGTGAAGTACTATAGCCTTGAGCTTGCCCACTAGGAAGGGTACCCCTCCCTACACCCCCACAACCCCCCTCTTTTTTACACGCTTTATAAAATCAGGAACATGGCCCTCGATAAAAGAGGTGTTAATATACTTTGTGATAATCGGAATTAGAGATGGCACACATGCTTGAATCACAAATGCAAGACAGTCATCTCCTTTACAGGTAGTTGGTTTGAGATGTGCAACGATGCCCATTACCACGAATTCTGATACAGATCTAAATGTAAATAGGTCCGGTATATTGCCAGGATTAGCATCTACTCGCAAAGAGATGGATACTTTATCTCCCTCTTGAAGCCCCTCTTTGGTAGATCCCTGCACTTTGTCCTTGATATTTTCCCTAACATTATGCACCTTCCCAACAAATGCTTCCTGAATGGCCATACACCAAGATCTGTCTTTAGTTAGTTTCACCTATGACATCACTGGGTTTTCTAGTTCCTTCAAGATTTAAAATACTCAAAAGTCAGGTTGTACATTCATAATGTGCCCGTCATAGGCAGCCTTCTTTGCTTGAATAATAGCAATCTTTTAGCAGCTAATGCATAGGCTTCCCTATGCTCTAGTGTTCTGTATTAAGCACAGATATTACAAGACTTACGTTTAGTTATTTTTAAGCTATGCATCTTTGGGGAGTACCATGGTTTCGATTTTTTCTTGGGTAAACGCTGAGTTTTAATTGGGGCAATTTGATCCACTGCTTTCGACAAAGAAGTCCGATACACTAGACCACAGAGAGGGAGAGGCTTATGAGACAGATATCACTCTAGGCATCGGAGCCCTTTTTTAGGCCAGGGCAACAATCAGAGAGACTGGGACCCAGACCGGGTACAAACCCAGAGTGGGAAAGAATAGTGATTAGTTTGTCCACTTATCATCTGACCCAAGAGTAAGAACGTGCACTGAATAAGGTTCTAAATTTTGTCATCACAAAACATCACAATCCTTTTGAATTTTAGGTTGCGTTCCAACCGTTTATCCGCAAGATACATTTGAAAGAATATTTTGCTACACAAGGTGATTATTTATCCACCAATCAAACGGGTCTTGGTAACCGCTTATCTTTTTGTCCCCCTGCACATCGCTTGTCAGTACAATCTATGGCTTTCGAGAAGAGGAAAGGCTTGAGTCCAACCCTAGTTCCATACACTCCAATATGAGTAAACACGAAATTGAGATTCTTCATAGCTTGTCCAACAATTCTAAGATTGTTATCAGACAGGTTGACAAAGGGGGTGGAATTGGGATTCTTAGTACAGCTGATTATGTGGTAGAATGCAACATTTTACTATCCGATGAGCACAGTTATAGTAAACGTAATGAGGGTCCTAGTCCGACTATGATTAGAAAGAAAGTTGACCAGGCCCTGGAACGAGAAATGATCAGTAAACAGACTTGAAGGCCCACTTCAAAGGCCCGGTCTGTGCCTGTCCGGGCCTAGGGGGCCGCTCCTTATTTTGCCCATGCAGCAAGCCACGGAACAGCCCCCAGGCATGCAGCTTGTAACCCCACAAACTTGGGCCTATGCACCTCTAGGCACCTGATATGCTCACCTGGTATCCACAGGGGCGCCACACGAAACTGGATGGAGGTCTAAGCGCTATCCCGGACCCCCCTCTGCTTGGTTATGTGCCAGACGTTGGGTAGCGCCTATAACAGGAGAATGGAGGGTTAAGACACTGGTTCTGTGATGGGTGGACTCCCACCTCCCTCTGGTCCAAATCCCCTCCCTTGGGGTTATTACTCACCTTAGGTTTTGTGCGTTGAACTCTCCGTCCTGCGTCTTTGTGCAGGGGCGCGTGGTTGGTGCGGGCGTTCTGTAGACCTAGTTGCTTCACTGGTATGTCTGCCCTTATGTCGAGCCCAGACAGGCTGTGACTCCGACTCTGCTTGCTGTCTTCCAGGTGAGTTATAATGTCTTTTCTGTCTTTATTCTGTCTCTTTCTTTCCCTCCGTTTTCTCAGTCTTCTCTGCGTCTTGCTCCACTACGCTGTTTCTTAACAATGTCCCTTTTTGTTTTCACAGGGATGGTTACGATCTCGGAGTTGCTGCGCCGATGGCGAAGACCACAGTGAGTTATTGATGCGTGGAGCGCTGCGCTGTTTATTGGTGTTAATTGCTAACCTGTGTTTTCTTCTGTTCTTTGTACAGGTTGCGCATATGTTACGGAGTGATGAGCGATTGAAGCGCTGCTTGCCCAGGTAAGTGCTTTGTTAATGCTGACCTTGTTCCTTCTCCCTTGCAGGTTGTGGTGAAACCGGGCGATGGGTGAGGTAAGAGAAGTGCAGGGTACTGCCAGGACTCGCTGCTTGCCCAGGTAAGAATTGTTATTAAATGCGGTCCTTGTTTCTTTACCTTTGCAGGTTGCGGCGAACTCCGGAGATGGGTGAAGCAAGTTAAGCGCAGGATGGATTCAAGGCCGGTTACTTCACAGGTAAGTGTTCATGTTTGCCAATGCTGTTCTTGTTCTTCCAGGTTATTAATGGAATCCGGATCTAGGACTTCAGGATCGGGCCGCCGGAGAAGCAGATGAGCAGGAGCTGGACACGGTGAGCGGAGCGTTACGCTGCAGGAGTGCAGAATAACTCGAAGCGTGTTCTGCTGTTTGGGTGTGGTTTAAATAGTCCAGGTAAAGTAGTTACAGGCCAAGTAGTTCCAGGCCCAGCCACATCCAAAACACTAGACCGCATGGCTTGGTTCTAAAGAACTGAGCTGTGTAATAGGGGCCATTGTGTAGGGCTTTAGCTGCCAGGGGGATGTTATACCTGAGGGGGTCAGGGGCATGGATCGTACAGCACCCTGCAGAATACTAGTGAGTGATGGCTGGACATGGTCAATGCCTCTCCACTAATCACTAACAACCGTTGAACCAAGGTGTGCCTAGAACATTCTTCCTTCCTCGCCTTACCTAATCTCACTTGCTCTTCATCAAATTTGTATCTCTTTTTTCAAATTTTGAAGCCTGTTGTGTGTTTTTGAACATCTTGCACCCCTTTTTGCAATTTTGTGCCTCCTTTTGCAAATTCGAAACCTGGTGTGTGTTTTTAACTTCTCTGCACCAATCTGTAGTACTAAAGTATTCCCAGTGCATCTGCTCTCTTGTTGGCCTGGCTACTAGGCCGCCTGGTGAGTTTTTGCTTGGACTGTGCTGTGAAGTACTCCTCTTCCTCCAACTTTCCTCCGCCGCCCATATGGCTCTTAACATCTACCCTATCTTCTCTAACTGCTACACTATCACCTATCCTCCCTCACTCACAAAGTCTAGAAGAATAAAGCTTAACAAAAAAAAAAGAAAAAGACATCCTGACCACCAACCCTGGCCTACCTATCGCAGATACCCATGTCAGCGCTGATATACTCTTTTGTGTCCCCTCCCCAGATCTATGGATTCTTCATCTCATCTGCACTCTTTCTCCTCTCACATTAATGGTGGCACCAAATGGAAGTCCTCTTGGCGTGCTTCACATCATCCAGGAGTACCATTAAGGTCTATTATATTCTCCTCATCCCTCCCTCATGAATTTCCATCCCACATCTGCTGCTACTCCTTCCATTCTCTGCTACACCCCCCCCCTCTGACTGTTGTACCACACCCCTGTACCCCTCTCGGAAAACCTTAAAAAAAGGCGGCGACCTCTTGCATCTATCCACACTTAATGCTCGTTCGGCCATCAAACACTTTACCGACATTGGCCTTTTCCTTTAAGGCTTTGACCTCGATATCCTTGCTCTTACCAAGACGTGGTTCAATGCCAGCTCAGTCACTGCTTTTGACTCCATTCTCCTTGATGGCTAGAAGATCATCTCCAAGCCTCGCCCTAACTGTGCTGGCGGTGGGGTTGCTCTGATTTTTACCCCCCCCCCACCCCCCCCCCCCCCCCCGAGTGCTTCCCTTCCTCCCTCCCTCGCACCCACCCAGCCTTACTGTTCCTTCGAGAGCCTGGTTTGCAAGCTGGTCATCTCTCCCACCTCCTTTCTGACCCTTGCCTCTATCTACAGGCCACCTGGTTCTACCATCCTCCTTCTCTGGGAATGGGCTTATGTGGGCGATTTCAACATCCACCTTGACTCCTCAATCACAGCATCCACTCTCTTCCGTGACCTCTGCACCTCCCTCTCCATTATCCCTTCTCCCTTCTGGTCCAACCCACTCGGCTGGACACACTCTTGATGCCTTCATCCACACTGATCTTTCACTTTCCTCCCCCTGATTCCCCCCCCTCTATCCTGGTCAGACCACTCTCTCCTTTCCTCTCACGTGGGTCCTCTCGGCCCTCTGACTGCACTCCCCGAGCCCTGGCAAACTCATTCATTCACATGCGATCCGATGAAACGAGTGTCAGCTGCTGCAGTCACATCCACCTTCATCTCCCCCCCCACTCGGCCCCCACTGCAGACTCTACCCCTGACTCTGCGCTCAACAACCTCCATCTTGCCATTTCTAATACCCTTGGCATTCTTGCCCCAGGGAAATGGCAGACTTCAGGCTCACCCTCCGACAAACTGGCCTGTCCCCTGCTCCAAAGGCAATACAGACTCACCATCCGCACCAAGAAAAGGGCCCACATCCAGGCTTGCATCTCTGGTGCATCCAACAACACGGCTGAACTCTTTAGAATCTGCAGGGAACCAGCCAACCCTTCCACAGTCTCCTCCTCACCTCTTCCATCCCAGGCCCTCTGCAATGCATTGCCACACACTTCACTGCAAAAACTCAAGAAATCCTGGAGCACCCTTGCATCCCTCTTCCCCTGCCCTTCCCCCAAGCCCCTGCATCCCAAGGCCTCCAATCCTCCCTCTGCCTCGATCTCCTCCTCTCCTCCCCCCCCCCCATCATACCTGACTAGGTCACCATTTGTCCGCTCCATGAAGGTCTCCTCAAAACAGGTCCCCCACCCCCCTTGCTCCTCCAGAACCATTAAGGACAATATTGGCTCTCTTGCTCCTCCACTTGCAGATTGCTGCAACCACTCTTGCTACTGGACTTTCCTCCTCCTCCCTCAAGGACGCCATTGTGCGCCCCCTCCTGAAAAAAACCTTCTGCAGACCCCTCTCTGTCCAGCCAACTACTGTCCCATTTCTTTCACCCCCTTCCTTGGGAAACTCTTGGAGAAGCAAGTGTTCCCCCAACTTCTCTGGATTCCAACTCTCCTGCTGTTCTCATTCTACTTGATCTCTCCTCTGCATTTAATATGGTCAACCACTCCATCCTCATAAAATGGCTCAATGAAAAACACTGGGTATCTCGGAGCAGGCACTCCATCAATGAACATCTGGCACAGATTATTTTGGGCACCTTCTCTTCCCCCACCTCTATCTCCACCTGCTGTGTCCCCCAGGACTCCAACCTTTCTCCCTGGCTCTTTAACACCCATCTTGCTCTACTTGCACACCTCATTTCCACCTTTTCCCATGACTTCCAGTGTTATGCAGATGACAACTCTTATTCAAACCTCCCTCTGACCCTCATTACGTCTTCCATCATTCCTCACTGCATATATGCCATCCATTCTTGGGGCACTTCCAATGATCTCTACCACAACGCCAGCAAGACTGAGATCCTTCCTATTCGGACTCCTGTTACCTCTTTCTTCCCCTCACTCTGGCCATCTTCTATGGGCTCTCCTCCTTCTCTGTCATCGGATGCCAGAAATCTTCGACTCCTCCCTTTCCTTCCTGCCTCATATTCAGGACCTTGCCAAGAAGGCCCACTTTCAACTCTACCTCCTCAAAGGAATTCTCCCTTTCCTCACTTTCCCCAAGAACTCACTGTCTCTAGAACTCTGGGTCTCTCTAAGCTAGACTACTGCAATAGCCCTTTCCTTAACCTACCCTCTTGCTCTCTACGATGCCCCCAGCTAATCCAGAAAAGGGCAGAGAGACTTAACCTTGGCGTCAAGCCCAGGGACCGCATCTCTCCGGCCTTAAAACTCTCTCACTGGCTCCTGGTTGCTGCAAGGATCAAATTCAAATCCGTCGCCATCATCCATAAGGTGGTCTGGGGCCGGGGACCACGCCATCTGCAACTTGCTCTCACTAATACTCTCCCTCCAGATCTTTACGTCCCTCCGGCACCAACTCTGTGGTAATAGAGAGCTGGTGACCGATCTCTTTCCTCAGGAGGCTCCCTCCTATAGAACAGCTTCCCTCTTCCTCTTGGGCTGGATCCCCTCAAATTCTGGAAGCTCCTCAAGACTTCCCTCTTCAACTCTTCCTTCCCTTCCTCCTCTGCTAAAACCAACAGTTGTTGACCTGGGCCATTACGTGTCCACGTGGGTCCTGGCCTCCCACACCCAATCATCTTCAGCCTCTGCCCACTCCCAGCACTTGCCTTGGCACCCACTGGCCTATTCCACCACAGGCCTGCACTTATTTATTTGCAGCGGACCTCTCAGTCTCAGTCTTTCTCTCTCTCTCTCTCTCTCTCAAGGCCAAGTAGGTCTGCCTCCATCTTTCATTGTTAGATTTGATTTTCTCTCCCATGTTCCCTCCCTGTTGCCCTGTGGGCACTTTGAAACACAAAGTGCCTTACAAATGCACAATAAATAAATAGTGAGGGAGGGCGGTAGGATTCCTGTCTTTTACATGCTCCCCAGGATTCACAATAGACTAATTAAGGCCCCGCGGAGAACTACTGTCTCGGCCGTGAATTCACCCTTGATCCCCTTTCTAAAAAGGTGGACAAATATCTAGGTCCTTCTGTATTGAAGATGCAAAGTTACATAAAAGACACAAGAGACGCGATAAATAAGATTGAAGGTTTACCCTTTGATTCCACCAGAAACCTTTTGATGTGCCCGGATATCCAATCATTATATATGCGAATACCAAAACAAGCCACCTTGCAAGTTATTGAAGAGACACTGCTAAAAGAGATGACCATCAGCCCGTGAGCAATTATTTTATCATGTGGTGTACCCAAACTGCACTGACGAATAACATTTTCCAGTTTGAGGGACAACTATTTCTACAAACTGAAGCAACTGCGATGGGGGCAACTGTGGCACCCAACTAAGCAAATCTTTACGTTGCGATGTTTGAAGAAACCATGGTTTATGCCAGAATAAATCCATACAAACTCCACTAGTCAAGTTACATAGACAAAATCTTTGTGCTGTGGGAAGGGACTTGAGCACAATGCGAGTGTTTGTCGATGGGCACAAAATGCAGAATCGCTATCTAAAGTTTACCGTCACCATGGACGATATTGAATTGAGCTATCTGGATATCAGTATCTATCATCATGATGGCCTCCTTCTGGGTAAACCCTATACCAAAATGACAGATAGAAATGCCCTACTTCATTATGGTAGTCACCATGACAATCAACTAAAAGACAATTGGCCTTTCTGGCAATTTCTTAGGCTCAAAAGGAACAGCAGTACAAAAGAATCTTTTGAATTAGCAGCTGACAATTTTTCATCTAAACTGAAGGCTCGTGGCTATCCCTGTAAATGGGTGAAAATAAAATCAGCCAAACGAGCCTATAACAATAACCGGGATGCTCTTTTAGAGCACCAACCGAAGGACCAAAAAGATGACTGCTTTGTATTTGTGAGCCAATTCACCAGTCATACAAGATTAAACAAATCAACAAATAAATTGTAAGCATGCTGTCAGCAAAAAAGGTCTCCAGACCTATTGTAGCTTTCAAAAGAAGCATGAATATCAGAAACATCATTAGGAATGACATCTCGAAAAACAAACCACATGTAAACAAACTACACTGTGGGGGATGGCCCCGGTGGTCAGCCATCATCCGTGTGGTTCCTGTGTGATATGTCCTTTAACCTGTAAATCACTTACTGTTGACATTGGATTGAATACACTTTGGAACATTCGAATTGTAATACCGAACATGTAATCTGCATTACATAGGCAAAACCAACCGGAAGTGTAAAACCAGACATCGAACACTGTAGCTTCATAAAGAATAGGATTAAACAAGCACCGCTGGTTAAACATTTTAATAATAAATCCCATACCCATTTGGACATCAGTTGGGCCATTTTGAAAAAGGTTAAGGGCAACAACCTACAAGATATAAATCGCACATTAATAAATCTGGAACAGAATCTGATTTTTCACACCAAGAGCCACCTTTTAGGGCTCAATGAAAATGTTGAAAGGTATAATGTGTCACTATAAATTCCATGTGCAGCTTGGGGTAGATGGTTCTGTGTTACCCTATATCCTCTCCCTTTAAGTGTACATGGTTCAATAGGGTTGGTTTCAGCAATTTGTAGGCCTGGCTGTACACTACTCCTTGCATTTGTGATGTTAACTTTATGAGGAGATGCTGAGCGGTTTATCTATTTGTTTGTTACAATTAGCTGCCCTGCCTTAATTTTTGGCAGTCTGAAGAGGCATGGTTGTGATTTGTTGTGCTCACTGACTGATCGACTTTGAATAAATACATTGACATAAGGAGGAAGGTGACATACTTCTCAATGTCATGCTGTTATAATGGCCATTGATGGGGGGGCACCACTGGGTATGATGTTTACCATTCTGTTTAAATGATTGTCATTAACTGTCTTGCCTTAAAGTCTGCCATCGCTATGGGGAATGGCTCTGGTATCTTGTTGATCACCAATTATCTGATCACAAGTCGTGAAGGATGTTTTTTGCCCACTGATATTGATGCCATGTTTGTAATTGGTTCTTTCAACTGTTAATTGTTGACCTCCATCCTTTGGTTATCATTTGTTGTGACCAAAGTAGAGTTAAATGTGGGCTCATAGAGAACAAGGCTGCCCTGCTTCTATCCCTGATGTTTTATTCCAATTTTGAGAGTACATGCAAGTAGGAACAAGTTGCCGACTCCTGAACTGTGCATGATATAGGCTCAAAGATGTAGGGGTTTATGAATTATAGGCCTTACCCCCGGCCACTTGCCAATATCTGCTCTACAGGTTTGTTGTAGCCACTATGGATATCCAGCAGATGAGACATATTGGGCCTCCTACATGCAATAGGAGGGTGGAGATCCGCCCTTGAGTCCAAGTTTTTTCCTTCCATCAGCCTTTGTCGTCGCAGAGAGAATGCATGACATCACGCATTGCCGTGATGTCGTGCTCGCCCGACGTTGTGAAATAACAGCGGTTTCAGACGGGGCGGCCTCCTATTCCGACCTGTGGCGTTGAGGAGGATGCCGTTACCTTCAGCCGCTTGAGAACAGGCGAGTTTTGGATCTTGTGGTGCCCAAAAAAGGTTTTTCCATGCTGTGGGTTGAAGCTTTCTTTGTTGTGCTGTGTTGTTGGGTAGGGCTAGCCTGGACTCCTCTTTTACTTTGTTATTTCACAAATTGTTTAGATGCATTTTGGTGAAGCCATTGAAAGAGTGAGGGGAGAGATCCGACGTGTCCACCAGTATCCATTCATCTTCGTGAAGGTCAGGAGTCTCGAACGGGTAAGAAATAGCCTGTCAAATACCCTGCTTACCAAAGTATTTATATGAAGAATGTCCTCTACTCGCAGCTTGGTATTAATGTGATAGCACTCCTGGAGACACAAGCCGTTTAGAATTTAATTGCCTGACAGTAGGGGGGATGAATCGGCTATGTATTTCATGGTGTAAAAAAAAATGGGGGGGGAAGTCCCCTAATATGTTATCGCCACATGGTAAATTTAAAATCTCTTCTCGGTTAGTGTGCCCCCTTTTACCTTTCCATCTATTTTTAGATCTTGTTGGTGGATATTTGGTTTATGGTATGACTCAGTTGAAACAATATTGAAATATGTCCTGTATGATAAATGGGTTCCAGAATAGCCATATTGAATTGGCCTCGTTTGAAGATTTCCACATTTGAAGTGAAGATTTAGGGAACTCCTGTCGCCGTCTGTGTACCATGGATTATTCACCAGGTACTGATATATTTTATGTTCTAATATGGGGTATGCTCCAAGTTTAAGTTGAATCAATTTGAAGAACGTTTTAACTGTTGAACTAAGACAGCATATCTCTGGTTTTGTTTTTAAGTTAAGAAAGCGTGCAGCACTTTGATTGAATACTAAGGAACACACATTCTTTGCTGCTCAGCCCTTGAGAAATGTCCTGTATTTGGTTATATCAGGACAGAAACATGTTGGGCTATGTTTGAACACAGATGGATATAGTTTATATTTAACTGTGTATGAAGTCCCAGAAATAATTGTATTTTCTTTCTTGGGCAAAGGACGATTGTTATTTTCACATGCAAGTGCCTGTTATAGAATGATTTTACCATTATTGTTTTTTATACAATTCTAAATGTATTAAAGTATTTTTATAGAATACCATAGTTTGTACTGGTCAATTGTTGAAGGACTACAGAGTAATAATTCATATGGGAGTGCCTGTTAGTCCAGAAACTTGAGACACAACTTTCCTTTTATATACTCTACAGATCACATGCAGCACCATAGTCATCCAAATTATGAACCACTGGTGCAAAAAGCAGAGTTATTGCTTCCGCAGTAAGCATCTGGATATTTTGGGAAACAATGGTAGTTTTTGGTGGTCTATTCTTTCTTGGCTGTATGGGTGCCAGGATCTTGAAAGTAATACAACTATAATCAGACCATGGGCAAGGAAAGAAATGTACATCCACTATGCCAGTGTTACAGCTGGCTAGCCAATCCAAGGTATTCCCTTTTGTAGGATTCTGGTCACTTGCATCTGCAAGGAGCTGAGATAGAGGCCTGAGAAGACTACTGCTGGTCTTCTTTCTGCTAGCTTGGGCATCAGCTTCTAACCGACATAAGGATTGCTCACTCTGGGGGCCTCTTTCTGTACCTAATCTCACCTGGAACACTATCTTGGCTGTGCCATTCGCTTCTAATCCCGGGGCTCTTTTTATAAAGCTGGGTATTCATTCGATTGCCTGCCCCAGGTGCTGGACATTCCTCGCTCAGTCCTCCATGTTGGCTGTCAGAGTAGCGTTTATGGTGAGGACCAAGGGTTTAAAACCCTGGACTGTAATTTTGAAGTCAGGCAGAAGTGTCTGTGGTACCATGCAGCTCTGAACAGCACTGCTGGAGTCTGGGGTAATCTGTGTTCCCAAGTCTCCCTTCCAGTTATCATCGGGAGCAAAGCTCTGTCTGAAGATATTTCTCTGGCAGTGTGAAAAATAGACCTCAGCCCATTAGGCAGAGCAAAGTGCGCTCCTCTCAGAAACTTCTGCTACGGGATCTGTGAGGGAGGATGCTGAGCAGAATGTAATGTCTGATCTCTTGCTAGAGAAGTGGTTGCCTCCGTGGGTGACTAGCTTCCCATGGCTCCACTCCACATAAGAGTGTTGGGCGTGTGGTAGAAGGGTGTGGGACTCTAGGTGATACTTCAGGTACCTTCTCAAGGAAGCACTTAGGCCATCCCTAGCCCCCGGAGTGCCCACGCCACCTGCAAAAGGTCCATCCAATGTGGCAGTCACATTATTTACTGGTAACAGGTCATCTTCCTTGCTGTGTCTTAACAATGAAAGAACGAGGGGGCGCTGTTGTGCAGCCAATGGATGCAGTCGTAGCTTTCCACTGCTCTGTCTGGGCTGCCCGCAATCCAGCAAATATCCTCTTTTAAACGAAAATAAACCTAGTAGAGACGTGATCTGCCTGAGGGAGAGTGTACTGGCACCATCTCAGCAAAGTCTTGGGGAAAGCCGGTGCGGTTTCACACCAGCACCTCCGTCTGATGTCCGCAGCGGCGTAGTGCAGGAAGGAGCCCAAGACTTCTACGATGTGAAGGAGCCCCGCAGGCTGCTGTAAAAAAGGACAGAGGCTCCCCGGAAAACGCTGAGTTACCGACTGGTGCCCTGCTGCGATGCTAACGCGAGCTCCCGCCCCCCTGACTTCATCGACCCGCGCTGGCTGCTGCGAAGACGCTTCACCTCGCAGCCCAGGTGGTGGGCAGACGGCTGAACAGGGACAGCCTGCTGCCTATAAGGGGTCCCGACACGGCAGGCCTGGGCTGACACGGCCCTCCCTGCCGCTACAGAGACACCGCACGGAAGGCATCTGCCCTCCCCTACCTTCCGGAGAGGCGGCAAGAGGACCTCCTGGGAGGACAAGTGGTGAGGGCACCGGCACACACGAGAACACCAGAGCAGCCCGAGAGCCGGAGCAGAAACACGCAAGTAAGGGGGAGTCCTGGGGCCAGGGTGGGAGCACGCGGCTCTTGGGACAGTGACTCTGCAGCAAGACTGATTGTTGGAGCACCCAGGCTTGGCGGCCATTTCAAACACCCAGCACTCAGTAACGGTACGTGCGGGGGGCAAGTGGGTGTGAGACCGCAGCGAGTGAGGAGGCCTGGACCTCAGCGAAGTAAGCCGTGGTACTGCGAACCTGGGGGGCCACAGGGCAAATGAAGGAACTGGCTCAGCACGAACAGACCTGCATGATATCTAGTTCTGTGAGCCCACCCCTACCCCCAATTGAGCTGGAAGCGGCTAGTGCTAGCCTGGAGCAACTGCCAACAGTGAACCCAAGGCTCCCCTGACTCAATTAACGCATCCACTGCACCCTGGGATCTCGGACACTCGCTTGGGCTTCATTGAGCACCAGGCTTTGCCCCTGGACCAGAGGGACGCAACCCTCCCACCCCCCTGTGGACCAGCCCACCGACAGACGCGAATGGGGCATCACATGCTCCGCAAGATCTCTGCACAGAACAAAATAGATAGATATACTATGTCTGTCCCAGTGAAGGCCCCTAACTCCGCTGACTATGCTGGAAAGGGCACCCCAGCTAGTGAAGCAGGTCAGATGCTGTCTTCTCACGGACATAATGACTGCCATTGGTGAGTCCAGGACTTCAGTGGAGATGACAATTGATGGTGTGACCTCAGAGGTATCCTTTCCATGCCAGGACCTACGTAACATGACATCTTGCGTGGGGGGGGGGGGACAGAGCAGAGAATTTCTGACGCAGAAGACGCGGCTAAGAGAGTGGAGGAACGTCTAGTGCATGTGGAGAAGAAACTCCCACCCTTGAAGCCAGGGCCGAAGATGGCGAAGGCCGATCTCGGCGCAATAACCTTTGCATACTCGGGCTCCCAGGCGGGAGGAGGGACCGTCCATGGAACTCTTCTTAGAAGACTGTCTCGCAGACCTAATGGCTCCCCAAAAACTCTCAAAATGTTTCTCCATCGAAAGGGCACATAGAGTCCCAGCTGGCAGACCGATGCCCAGAGCCCCTCCAAGCACAGTGATTGCCAAGCTCATTTACTATAGGGGCCGAGATACAATTCTCCATATGGCACGTTCAAAAGGTCCAACCACCTAGAACGGGAGCTGGATAGGGTTCCCCCGACTTCACATGTGAGGTCCAAAAGGCCCGCCAGTCCTATGACTCCAAGCGGAAGCTGGCATCCTTGAGGATTAAATATGCACTTTTCTTCCCGGCCACTCTCAAGCTGTACCACAACAACACTGTCCACATGTTTCAAAACCCAAAGGAAGCATGGGACTGGCTCGAGACCCAGGTTCTATCCTCCAAGATCTAGAGACCATACACCGAGGGAGGAGAATGGCCGCAGCACCCCGGCCCGGGGACAAACGCCCATCCCAAGCATGGACAGCACAGAGGATAACTCGCCTGGTAGCGTTGGAAAGATCTGAGGGCTAAAGTGACACAGGGTGACCCTCAACTGATCGAGCCGCTTTGGTGGAGTGTGCACACACTAGTCCTCTTACGCTCCCTCCCCCCCTAAGCATGATACGCTTATAGGACATTTGTATCTAAATTGGGCAGCCCAGAACGGGAAGGAAGAGCAGTGGCCTAACCCCTTGGGGAGCTCCCCGAATATGTTTTTATTGTTTATGGTTATATGTTTGGGCTACAGGTGCTTCCAGTTTGGGGGCGGGGTGTAGTACAGTGTGGGGGGAGTTCACGGGTGTTGGCTACCAAGAATCACAGAACAAGAAGTCAAGATATCTGTTGTTGGCGCTGGTTGCGCTGGGACGTGGGATCTGGAGTTTCAGACATCCAAAATGTTTTGGTTTATGATGTGCAGTCCTTTGGCATGACAGGGTTGACTTGGGTGCTGTTTTGGGGGGCAGGGTGGGGAGGACCTATAGATCACACGATCCTCCTTGAATGTCAAACGCCCTTAACATATTAACGGGGTCACAAACTGGTCAGTTGTCCTTGCTGACCTGGAATGTGAACGGCCTAGGCTTTAGAATCAAACAGAAGTTAGCGCTGCAGTATCTTAAATCGGCACTCCCCAGACATAGCCTTCCTCACGGAGACCCACCTGGCTGGAACGGAAGGCGTTTTTTTTTTTAAAAGATCCAACTACCCGCACTCATACCAGGCAGGGTTCTCAAGGGGCGCTAGGGGTACAATGACACTCATTCATAAACGCATCCCCTTCCGGGTCAAAAAGGTGTGAACCGACCCTAGTGGTCGATATGTCGCCGTGGTTGGCGATTTGTGGGGAGAACGGTGGGGCCTTATTGCGGTATACGCGCCCCCTGCACTCACAAAGGACCTCCTTGACCTACGATTGATATTACTGGAGGAGAGTGTGGAGGTGTGGGCCTTGGGAGGAGACTTCAACGAGGTAATGGAGGTCGCCAGAGACAGATCACACAAGGGCATCAGAACCCGGGAGGGCCTGACTGCGCTACACAAATTTGCTGAAACAGCAGGGCTTTTGGATACATGGAGGGCTCTGCACACCAATGACTCTGTTTTATGTGCATGGGAATAGAACGAGAACCCAATGTCCAGAATTCACTATATCCTCAACCCCTGGAACACTTCCCACAGACTTACGTCCACGGTCCTCCTAGTCAGAGGGATCTCAGACCACTCTCCCCCGATGGTAACCCTAAAAAGCGAACAACAGAAGCCAGAGGCCACCTGGCGTTTGAACACTTATTGAACACTTATTAGTTGGGGTGTCCCGAGATAGTCGAAGGGCTAGCGAAAAAATCCAACAAATATTTTTAGCTCAACGCATGCTCCGTAGATTGTCCAATTACGACCTGGGAGGCGTATAAAAAAACTGTCCTTCGGGGGGGGGGGGGGGAAACTATTTCCTTGGTGACTGCCCACCGGCAGAGCCACACCCGGGTGCTCACAGAAGCAAAGAGGAAAGGGTTTCCGAATGTGAGACACAATTTCTGGAATTAGGCACAGAGGCCTCGCAAGAGGCCCTGGAACCGGCACAGGAGACTAAGAAATATAGCCCTGGACAAGGCTCAGACCGCCCATTGGTCGATCCGGAGCCAGATTTATGAACGCAGGGATAAGGCTGGTAAAACGTTGGCCTGGCTGGAGAGACGGGAACAAAACAACGGCTATGTCCAAGCGATTCGAGCACTCAACGGGGACCTCTTGATAGCAGACTCCGGCATAGCGGAAACCTTAGATAATTATTACAAGCATCTCTATTCCCCTCAACCCCCACTGTTGTGGGCTCTGGGGCCGACCACCCAAATGTTCTCGATACGATTGAACTCCCGCGTCTCACCACGCAACAAAGGGAATCGCTTGACCTCGAGATAACAGAAGATGAATTACAATACAAGCTTGCACAACTTCAAACTGGAAAAACCCCAGGACCCAACGGTTTCCCATCGGAAACTTGGAAACGCCTCAGTGGCTCATTAATCACACATATGCACAGCATGTTCCTCCGGAGCAAAGAATCTGGACCTTAGGGAAACCTGTATTGTGGTGATACCCAAGTCGGGAAAGCCTCCTGATCAGTGTGCCTCCTATAGGCCTATTTCACTGATAAATGGGGAAGCCAAAATCGTCACTCGAGCCCTGGCCAATAGTTTACCGGGAATGATTGAGTCCCTGGTCCAGCCGACCAGTGTGGATTCATGCCTAACAAGTCCACTCATATGAATCTACGCAGACTCCAACTCGCCCTAGACCGTGCCCCAGAAATACCAGGACCGCCAGCCCTACTTGCGGTCGATTTTGAGAAAGCATTTGATTCCGTGGGACATATTGGAACAAATTAACTTGGGCATGGCTTCATCTCCTGGACCAAGCTCTTACATGAATCCTCTGTTGCAAAGGCGAGGGTGAATGGCAGGCTGTCAGGGTCGTTCCCGCTGAAACGTGGGACCAGGCAGGGCTGGCCCTTCTCTCCCCCATTTCTTCTTGCAATAGAACCACTCGCGATCAAGCTCTGTACGGGCGGCGATTGGTCAGGGTTCGTCTGGCCGGAGGGAGGGGAAGACCGTGTTTTCGATATATATGCGGATGACCTCCTTATTTATCTCAGTAGGCCTGTAACCTTATGTCCAATCAGGTCTCAGACCCTCACGGGCTACCAGCGGTTCTCTGGCCTTAGAGTGCATAACCAGAAAACAGTACTTACCAATCCAAGGGGGCGCGAATGCGATCCCTGAAACATGTCCATACCCGGTTTCTGTCCGTGGTTTTATGTACTTAGGCATACTAATTGGTGCTTCGCTAGATGAGTTCCTCCAACTGAACGTACAGCCAGTGCTTGATAGGCTCGCCGCAGATATTTCCCACTGGCAGTCCTTACCACTGTCCTTAATGGGCAGGGCCGCATTATTTAAGATGATGTCCCTCCCAAGACTCCTATATGTTTTACAGAACGCTCCACTTTCCATCCCCCCCCTGGAACCTTCACATCAATAGACATATACGGACCCTACTATGGGGGGGGGGGAAGCAACCTAGAATCACTCTTCCGACACTGCAGCGTTCAATTTGGGAAGGAGGTATAGGATTACCATGCATCCGTACATATTACCTGGCAGCACAGACCGGGATTGTAAATGATTGGCTGCACGGCGATAGTGCACCCCTCCCACCCCCACATCTGTACGGAACTGTCTGCCATGCATCCGGTTTCCCCTCTCCAGGTCCTTTACGCCCCCGGGACAGGGTGGCCAAAATACCACGCATGTCACTTTATATCCACACAAACACATTGGCTGGGGTTCCAAGCCTATGCTGGTCCGACCTCTATGGCATAACGCACACCTACCTGAGATAAAAAAAATGGGGTGCCTGGGCAACTGGGAAAGGATAGGGATACATACATTAGAGAAAGTAATTCAGAGAGGGTGCATTGTGGATTTCGATACCCTGTGGGAACACTTCGACTTGAGACCTGGTGACCGCTTTAGATATATGCAACTCGTCCATGCCATGAATGCACAGTTCCCAAACCTGGAGGCTGTCCCACCCTGCTACCCCTTAGAAACCAATGTCCTCATGGAACACATCCCCTCCAAGGTCACCTCCACGCTATACCAGGCTCTCAATTCTTTTGGCACTAAAGAACTCACCACATTGAAGGGGAAATGGGAAAGGGACATACAGAGGTTGGAACCGGAGGAATGGATGGAAGCTCTGATGTTCCCTCGTGAGATAGGTATATACGCGAAGCTACGGCCGATTCAGCTTCGGATACTGTACCGGTCCTACTATTCCCATACAATGCTGGCCAGGTCTGCTTTCGATGCAAGCACGAAAATGGCACCTCCATACAATCTGGGCCTGCACTGTGGTTCAGGATTTTTGGGCGGGTTGGGATCCCAAATACCGCTAGACCCAAAAGCGATACTGCTTGGTATATGGGGAGAACTGGGCCTTACTAAATACAAAAAACTGTTAGCGGCTGTGGCACTGGGGGTGGGCAAGCGACTGATTGCTGCAAGTTGGTGATCTGCTGAAGCACTATTGAAGTTATCAGGTGCGCTTCCTTGGAACGGCGAATTTATACAGCGAGAGGTTGCCCTCGCAAATATCAGAAGGTGTGGGGAAGGTGGATGGACGATCAGTGAACCCCACTCTTCTTCCTCCTCCACCTCCCCTTCCCCCCCGCCTGCAGGGACCCAGTGCCTATGCATAATGCACAATACTTCTTCAGCATAATTGTAAACATCACTGATTCGACTGCCTTTTCTTAAATCATTTATCTGTATGTTTCATGCATTTTGAAAAACCAATAAAATGTTTAAAAAAAAAAAAAACAATGCAAGGGCAAGTCATGTGCTGGAAACCATCAACTGTGCTATCCCTTTAAATCAAACATATTTTTAATCCTTCACATTGCCCGCTTTTAAAAGCACCTCAACTATGATTAAATTCTATGACAAGACTGGAGGCGAGCATTATGCTTCAACTTCTTTTATTACTACTCCTCAGCAGTTTCAACAAATATAACAAACTTTGAAAAGTGTCCAACTGTAACGTTTCCTTTCTGAACTACAACTCCCACAGTCTCTGTAGTCCATGTCCATACAGCCCAGCCATGACACACATCCTGTCCCTGGGCTCCTCTTCTTTTACTGCTCTTCAAGCAGATAAGTACTAATTTCTAACCTCTTCATATACTGATGTAAAATACAGTTTTAGGAATATTTGACGATAGGAATGTTATCTAGGGGCATAACGCCAGTGTTCCGTAATATATAAGGCAGTTACACTGTGATGGTTATTCGCGTGCGTGAGATGGGGTGTGCCTTAGGCATTGGCAGCAGCAACCGCGGCAGGCAGGGAGACTCTCCACAGCCGCAGCGATTCAGGCGAGTATTGCATTTAGTCTCCGTGGGGCGAGCTGCCCCGTGCCGTATGTCCGTCACGGCAGGGGTTTAGCTCAGCTCCGCGGAGCTCAGCGTACAGCTGAGTGAGCCTCGCTTGTGCGAAAGTGAGAAGCGCTCTGGCACCCAACCTCGTGGAGGCAGAGCCGGAGCCCCGTACAGCGTTCTGATCGACACAGAAGCATAAGGAGCCAGGCCCTGCGTGAACACCCAAGATATAAATATATTCACAGCAGTGAACACACAGGCACACGTCTATAGAACGGAAAGAAAAGGGATCGATTCCCCCACGGAGCGCTGCTCGTATTACAACACGGCTCAGCGAAATCGGCTGGTAATAGGATCACGGTCTGCGGAAGGAGGAAAATAGCCTTCCACACGAGTTGAGCCTGCAGAGGCATACGAAGCCTCACAAAGCCTCACCAGATGTTGCAGCCGGTACACATTCAATCCACTACAGGCTTTAAGAGTTTGATCAGTCCGGTGCAGCATAAAAAAAAAAAATAATAAAAAAAAAGATGGAGAATAATAATTAAGAGTCACGCAGACATCAGACCAAGCGCTGTGGGCCTGCCAAGACACCTGCATCAGGTACCAGGCACACAGCAGACACAGAACCCTCGGAAAAAGGGTCTAAGGGGAGTAACAAGACTCTTGCAACCTCCAGGGCCCATCAGATGGAGTAAAAGAAAAGACCCTGGAGGTTGCCGATACCTTCGCAAAGCTCAGAGAAGCTTCTTTGCAGTGCCAGGCCTCACGATCCCCACTACAGGGGAGGAATGTGGTGGAGAGAACGACCCAGGCTCGAAAGAAGAGCCGGCAGGAGGAGATCTTTCCTCACAAGAGGAAGTAGTAGAAAAGGAGGATTGGGCAAAGCCCAGCGGCAGGGGGGGCGTGGGGAAAGAGAGCCTGCAAGGAAAAGCAACTCAAAGAGGGGCACAAAGACATGTTCCATCCGGACAGTATCCAGAACCCAAGATCCTCGGACTGGCAACCATCTCCCAGAGTTGCTCAGTACATGAAGATGAGACTGAGAAATGCCATCAACAAAGAGGTTAGACAATGCCTGCGGGCGGAAAGCCCATGCCCAGACCTCCCATGGAAGGTAGCAGAGACACCCGAACTGGATCCTAAGATGCTGATGTTTGTGTCCAAAACCAGTAAGGACCCGCACAAGGGCATTGACAGATCATGGAGGAGTTGTCAGGAGAAGGTGTTAGATCTGGCAGGGCCTCTCGCAAAGATTATGGATCTGGCAGAGAGAGCTAAGGATACCGGAGAAGAAGTAGATGCCGATGTCTTAGCAGGTTGGGCCCAAAGAGCAATCTGCCTTCTAGGCAACGCCAACTGTGCCATTGCCTCAGAGAGAAGGAGAGGGTTGCTGCTCAAAATAGATCCGAAGCTGAGCAACCTCGTATCATATGAGGCAGGAGAAGCAGCTCAGGGCCTCCTGTTCGGAGAAACTTTTGGGAAGGAAATGGGCCGGTTAGTCGGCACTTACACCTCATTGGAAGCCTACATTAGGAAAATATTCCCGAATAGTGTTTTTGCCGGGACCGGCCGCTTCAGGGTTCGTGCAGCCGGTCCCAATCAAGGAGGGAGAAGACCACCCCTCCAATCCCAGAGCCCAGTACTAGGAAAATAGACAACAGGATACCTTCTTCCCGGCCAGGGGACGTGGTCCCAGAGACGCAGAGTAGGAGGATCCGGGCGAGGTCAAGGATTTACACCAGGTGAGAGCAGTATATTACTCTCCAGTGGGAGAGAGGACTGGTATGTTTTGGGATGCTTGGATATTGCAACCGTAAGAGGTCTGCAGCTGGAGTTAACAGCCAGTGCAGGAAGGCTGGCCGCACCAGCAGCAGCTAGCACGTGCAGAGCTAAGGTGTCTAGATCGCAAGCTATCTCAGCTAGTGCAGAAGAACGCCATAGAGAGGTGCACAATGCGACACAGTTTTGTAAGAAACATGTTCCTAGGGCACAGAAAGGAGAAAGTACGACCAGTCATAAATCTGAAGGGATTCAACAGACGGATCGTATACCGGCATTTCAAAGTGGAAGGCATTCATTGGCTCAGAGACTCCTTGAGAGAGGGGGATGGTCTGACGAGGCTGGACTTGAAGGATGCCTACCTGACGGTTCCGGTGCAAGAGAGCTACAGAATGTTTCTAGCTTTTCGCTGGACAAGCATACAAAAGCCACAAACATGAAGGTAGTAATATACAAAAAATTGAATACAATACACCAATAACCACAGGAGAACAGAAACAAACCTGTGAGACACATATCTGCAAACCTAATGAGGAATCCTAGCAAAGGCAAGAGAGCACCAAAGAGTTAAAGAAAAAAGAAAAAAAAAAAATCACGAGCACAAAAAGGACTGTCATGGCTTTCAGTCCTCCAATGCTGGTGTGCGTCCAGGATGAGGATGGTCATTCCTTATCCCTCCTATGTTGGAACACACAAGGTTTTAATTGTTTTTTAAATATAGTATGACGTTGATGATTCCAAGATGGCCGCTGCCCCATGAAGGTGCACACTCCCGAGCTCCATCCGGGCGGGAAAGAATAAGTGGCTTAAGCACGATTAACGCAGCAGAAAACACAACCTCCCACCCCCGAGACGCATAGGGAAGGAACGACGATCGACAGGAGCAGAAATCACCCAAAATCAGAATAATTTGTCGCTGCAGCAGACCCGAGTCGGGAGTAAGGCCGATAGAAGCCAAGGAATCCCGCAAACGGAGCGGGGGGGGTGGGGAACAGAAGGAACGCCTATGCACCTCCGACATCAGACCGTACCCCAGACACCTTCAAGACCACAGGGGAGTTGCATGCGAAGGTAATGACCCACGGTGGTGCAGCAGCGCACAAGAGACGGAACATGGCCTGCACAATCATCAAGGAATGACCTAAAGCGGAGGAGCAGAAGAGCAGCACGTCAATGCTGACCCCATGGTGAAGAGTCCAGCGTGTAAGCAGCAGCGAGTCCCAACACAAATGCCAAGTGAGTCGGAGAAGGGGCCGCGAGTGAGGCAACACAGAAGCGGTGGAAGGGACTGGCAGCATAAACGCCAGGCTGGGAAGTGGAGAGAGACCTGCAGCGTGTGCTGGGACGGCTGGGGCAGCGGTGCCGGGTGGACATACTGGCACAGAACATAGTAAAGGGCAAAGGCATACGGATGCGGAGACGCCCTGCACAGTAAAAACGCTGCCAAATCAATACCGCTTAAGATTAATGGCCCACAAGAAGGCACCCCACAAAGGATCAGCAAAGGGGAGGCAAGCAGGAAGCAGGCAGAGGAGATCACAGAAGGCACAGGGTTATGGATAAGGACACACGGGAGCAACGAGAGGTGGTCAGTCAAAAGGCTGAAAAAAAAATATCGAATGACAAAAATGTCGAAAAAGAAATCTCGGGAAAAAAAAAATTCCATTTTTTTATTTATTGTATATGTGTTACAGTTTATTTTAAACTTTACACATAAAAAAAAACTAAAGATAGAATTTAAACATAACTAAGCTAATACAAAAACTAAAAACTAGCCTAAAAACAATCTCATAATACATATATTGCTTATTGATAGAAAAAAAAAAACAGTTAAGCACAACTCCGGCATGTTATACTTATTATTCTAAACATTAATCGTTAATAAAATTGCTCCTACAAAAATATAAAAGTTGCTCCTACGAAAATATAAAGATCACCAAACCTCTAATAGAGTCAGTATCATAGTATCAGACAGGTTCATATACATATGTTCAGAGTTCTTTCAATTACCAACCAGACTCTAAAGGTAGCAATCTGCAGCTGCCGACTTTGCGTATTCATAAGGCAAAGCCAAAATGCAGATTCCCCAATGGATGCCGTATCGTGGACAGAATTGCTATAACTTACTTTGTAAGTATCCATCATATTTACACAATTAGTACATGATTAGCGGTTTCTTTGCATCTGTTATCCTTACATAGTCGGCAATACCTCTCTGTGGAAGATAAACCGTTATATTTACTTTTATTAGACACCAGCGGTAAATTATCAACCCTCAATAGAAGTAAAAATCGCCCGAGTCTGCTTGATGGACAGAGGGTTAGATACGGCTGCATTTGCTTAAAGGAATAGAGCATGTAGTGGATGAATTTGTATTTTGGAAGCTTATCCAGATGGGCGTAGTTTTCCAACCAGTCCCAGAGGGCAATTTTTTTGGACAGTGCATTTTTTTGGGGATCATCAAACTTCTCTCCACTCTTAGTCCAGTTTATTACCCTCAGGAAGGCTTCAGTCTCCTTTTTAAGATGGCATTTGGTAGTTTCCTTTGTAGCTTCAATGGCAATTTCTTTCAATAACCGATTCTCTGGTTGATTAGAAATCCTAAGATAAAGTTCGGCTCTCCTTTTCAGGACAATGGAACCTAAAGAGGAAACCCCCACTTCCAATCTTAACAATGCCATTGGGATAGATTGGGGGAGCCCTAGGATTCTTCTCCAAAACTTCCCCTCTATGATTTGCAGCCGCTTAAGTCCATTTGCAGCAGGGCTTCCAGCCCATAAACAACCATAGGGGTTAACACCTGGGTATATAATTGATGGATTCCGTGCAATGTAAATACACAGTTCTGACTTGCAAATTGGCTAATCAGCGACGTTACTTGAGCTGCCCGATGTCGTCTCATTTGAATACAGGAGTTATAGCCCGGCTTGACATCCATTTATATGTATTTTTGGGGTCAGGTAAGTATAAAAAGGGGTAAAATAAAAAAAACATGAAAAATGGGGGTTGGGGGAACCCCCCCCCATTTCGAAAAAAAACGTATTGAAAAAAAAAAATTCGATTTTTTTTCCCGAGATTTTTTGGTTCGACCTTTTTTTTCGATATTTTTTTTCGGTCTTTTCACTATAAACGAACGCAGGCAGAGTGGGCTAAATACAGCACACTAATAGCAATACGCTGCGAAATGCTGTGGTGAAATCCAGTTTGTAATAAGTCCAAACCGAACCGCCCAGTGCAAAACAATACCTCGGACCAGGACTGAAAGGAGCAAGAGTGTGCAAAAAAAGGTTGGGGGAGACAATAGAAGCAGAGCAGACTAGGAGAAATAAACAGGGTGTCGCCTCCCCCACTCCAGCCAACGTGTGGGAGAACAAACTCATGGACTGCATGAGAGACGTCGGGTTACAAGATACGCCGGGCTATGGCCTGCTTGGATAGTACAGAACACTAGTCAGCAGAGGAGCAGCCCTCATACACAGAAAGAGCACCTTCCAGAGGAGAAGCAATCTTCCCCCAACACGGCAGTAGGAAGAAGCTCCCCCCCCTACTCGGCAGCAATCAGAGGAAGACAGACCGGAGCCACTCATTGCTTGAAGTAAGCGTGGGTCCCTCAGGACTCGGGTACACAGCATTCAAGCGCATATAAAGGGGGTAGTGGAGGGAAGACTCAGTGAAAAAGAAACAGGGACATAGAGGCACTAGGAAAACGGCATTGCAGCGGTAGAGAAGTGCTTGCCATAAGGGCAAACAACCAAACCAGGGGAGCACAGCCCCCCCACGACACCAGGACACAGAGTGTGTGGGGCATAGAGAGGAGTAAAACGTCGGATAAGGGCCACCCACAGAAGAAAGGGTAGAGGATTAGAGAGCTTTGAGGCGTGTGCAAGTGGCCAAGAGCGCTGGAACAGGCCTAGGGAAAAGAAAGGCGTAAAACTAGTCGGCAGCTGGTCAAGTGTCAGGGGACAGAGAGTGCACATCAGAAGTATGTTTGTTTGTTTTAATATATGTAATGCGCGCCAGACCCAAGGGTATCAGGGTGCAATATGCATCAAGAGGGTTGTTCAGTTTAGGTTACATTGCTGTGCAAGATCAAACATGTAGTACAAGAAGTATGGGTCCTATGTACAGAATAGCAGCATAGTGAATATAGAATACAGGAAGGATTTACATAAATTTACAATTATGGGATAAAAGTTACACAACGGTAAGACACCATAGACAATAGAAGTAATATACATATGTACATTGTATGCAGAGAAGCTAGTCGGGGCAGAATTGGAATGCCCGTCAGTGGTCGTTCTCCTTGAACCAGTGGATGAGGTTGGACCTGAAGCGTGTGTAGGGTAGGTCTTCCCTCAGTGGCGGAGGAAGGGAGTCAGACCGCAAGTGGGAGCCAATTGAACTGTAACCCCCCCACTGTCCTCACCACCCCTCAATAAACAATTGGCGAAAGTACACCGGGGAGAAAAATTGCCAAGTGAGTCCCCCGATGCCAGGGGCTAAGCCTAGAATCGCCCCCAACGAGAGCAAAAGGATCAACGAAACCGCAAGAGGGGCAGTTGGAAAGGTGCTGGAGGCAGAAACAACAGGTGGACACTCCATTAACCGAACCACCACAGGAAATAGGGGGAAAGAAACCACAGAGGAAAGAAACCACAGAGTCACCAACCACGATGGCACCAGACAAAGATGAGCTGCTGAACTGTTTAAAGGGAATGGAAACCAGGATGACAGACTCCTTCCAAGACCAAATCGGGAAAATGAAGGAGGAGCTGAAGTCAGCTCTCCAGGAGGTCAGAAGGGAGATTAATGAACTGAGCGAGAGGGTGGATGTGGTAGAGAATGGCCTATCCAACATGTTGGAAGAGGCGAAACAGAGCAGCATCATGTTGAAACAGGTAAACAGAGAAACAAATAATCTGGAAATATAGGCAGATCCTGCAGGTCCAATATTAGGGTCAAGGGCCTTGCCGAATCAGTTATGGATAACGACCTAAAAGACGCCATGCAGCAGTGCTTTAGCAGCCTCTTAATGGTACCCAACCCGAAGAAGTGCTGATAGATAGAATACACAGAGTTGGCCCCAAAAGGAGAGAAGCAGGGGCAAGGCCTCGAGATGTGCTAATAACCCTGACATTGTACATCCTGAAGGAGGAAATTCTGAGGGCGCCAAGAACGCAAACAGATCGGACGGTCAACGCAAGCCGAATCGAGTTATATCAGGACATAGCACTATCAACACTACAGAAGAGAAAACTAATGCAACCTGTCACGAAAGCCCTAATGGCTAAACACATAGCTTACAAATGGACATTCCCTTTCGGCTTGTCCTTCACATGGGAAGGCAAACAGCGTTTAATCAACACGTGTGAAGAGGGACCATCATTGTTACAAATGGAAGGGTACCAAAATCAAGAGGAACACGGGCCAAAACTGGGCACCTCAAAAGAAGCAGACAGACCGTGGGAATGGATAACAGACAAGAGGAAGAGGATCGGAAAGGAAGCAAAACTGACCGGTCCATATAAGTAATAATAAAGGAATCGGTATAAGAAGACAGTAGTAAAGTCAAGGAGATAGACTGTCAAAAACGGCCTGGAGAGAGGAGGAAGGCCTCAAAACTAGAATCAAAGTAAAAGTAGCCCGGATGGAGGAAGGAGGGCGACACATCTTGGAAGCCAACTCAGGGTATGGTATTATCCTGGCGTAGGGAAATCCCAGGAGGGTATACGGTCCAACGCCCTTGGAAGCTACCAGGAGGGGGTTCGGGAGAGCCCTGGCCACTTTGGGACAAAGGCAAATGGGGAAGTTGGGGAGAGGGGTATGGAGGTTATAGGGGGAGGGTGGGGGGGGGGCACAGTTAGCAGGGGGAGGGATAGGGTATGGTTCAGAATCCAGGAGGTAATGGAAGGGTTTAGAGCTTGGACGTTCAGGAAACAGGAAAGGAGGAGTGGCCTAAGGTGATTGAGATATGGGCCCATAGACAGAGCGAATGGCTGAAGTAACAATAGTAACCTGGAATATACAGGGGTTGAACTCACCATAGAAACGCCTCTCAATCTTGGGGAGACTGGTCAAATTGCAGGCATCAATAGGGATCCTACAGGAGACGCAGCTCCTCCCTAACGATGAACGGAGGATGGCGCACAGGGCTTTCCCCAACCAGTTTTATGCATCATGTGGGAAAAAGACGAGGGGGGTGGCAATATTGCTCAGCTGCGACCTGGGTTTTAAGAAGCAACACCTACACAGAGACACGGAAGGTAGCTATCTGGTGCTCAGGGTACAATAAGAGATCAAATCTACACAATTATGTCCCCAACGAGAAACAGGATACCTACATAAGGGAGATACTGCGGAAATTGGGGGGGATGGTGTGAAGGACAGGTGGCGATAGGTGGGGATTTTAACTGTGTGATGGACCCGGCATTAGATAAAACACTCCCGGCCTCCTCAGCGGAAGGGAGCATCAGGCAGGCACTGGGAAAATTCTTTAGAGACCTAGGGGTAATTGAAACATGTAGATTCTTTCAAGAACAAAATAGAGAATATACACACTACTCTGCTGTACACAAGGGCTACTCTAGGATTGACATGATCTTAGTGTCAGAGTCATTGATCCAAGTGACGAAAGTAGAAATTTGGGTGAAATACTGACCACGCGCCGGCGATCATGCAGATAGAAGTGGGCAATGATAAGGGGGAAAAGGCAGAATCATTGGAGATTGAGGCAAATAATACTACGGGACATTCCACTTACAGCACACGTGGAGGAAACAATAAACAATTACTTTAAAGATAATGATAATGGGGAAACAGACTGGAGGATAGTGTAGGATGCGGGGAAGGCTGTGGTCCGGGGAGAATTTATATCACGATCCGCAGCATACATTAGAGAGAGAAACTTGAAGGGGAGGTAAGAGAAGCAGAAAAGCAGCATAAAACCCAACAGACACAAAAATCATTGAGAGCCCTAAGGAAAACTAGAGCCCAGCAGGAAGCGCATGTTGCAAATCGGGTGGCACAGACACTTCTAAACACGAAGCAAACATACTATATACAGGTTGGTGTAAAGACTGGAGGGTGGGGGTTATCTGTACTCCTGCCCTCTATATGGCAGAGTAGAAGCACAGATCACTCCAGCCAAGATTCTCTATAGAGTAGCTATGGACGAGCAATCAAGGCTTAAGCTATCAGGAGGTGATGCAGGCTGGTTCTTAAGTACAGTGTAGTCCCCAAGCCCCCAACAAAGGAACGTCCACACACTATGTTAGTGATAAAAAAAGTTCTTTATATAAATAAGGTTCAAGTTATATACACATACATAAAACACTTTGTGGTCAGACAATTCTATAATGATAAATATATACAGTCTATGTGGTACCACAATTACTCTTTGATTTCATTAAAATGCATTAAAATGCACCACCTGCTGACAGTCTCAATGGCATACAAATCAAATGATGAAGTGAATCAACAACAGACCTATGGAGGAAGACAAGTTAGGTCAAACAAATGGCAGAATACTGGGTCCCTACAACTAAACACAGTTCTGTCTGAGGATCCCCCCCCCCACCTGGGCAATCTGTAAAGAAAGGATTCTGACAAGCCCAGTCCATAAATTGTTTATAATAGTCTGAAAAAGGTTCTACTACCGTAATGTACCTGGTTTAGTAGAGTTTGACGTTGGGTCGTCGACGGATCCCTTGAGTGAACTTCCTTTAAAGGCAGGAGCCACGGATCGTCGAAAATTCCATGAAGAAAAGGGTGAACAATGTTGTTGAGGCAGCAGCTTCGGTCTTTGCGCTGCTCGTCGACGATTGGTCGTGGACGTCCTGCAAAGATGAGGCATGCGGTGCACCTCGACGACGATAGTTTGTTGCCGCAAAGAGTCTATGAAGAACATAGACTCAGCAAGGGCGTCGGGTCATCTGCGTTTGGCGTCAGTGATCAGGATTCGACCACGGCTGGCTTTCGGATCTTCGTCGGTGTCTTTGAGGACTTCGGGTGGTGGGAAACCCACCAGCGGATTCTCCTCGGCAGCTTCAATTTTCTCCGGTGGGACAAAGCGGTCGACAGTGCTGAGCAAGGGCGTCCTGGATTCAAATGTCTTAGGCAATGGAGCATTGCAGCTCTGGTCGACGATGATGGTCGGTGATGGACTTAAATCTCCAGGCGCTTCGCTTCAGATTCTGCGGCGGTCCCCGTCTCCGGTCGTCAGTCTTTCGCAGGCTGACTTCCAGGGAGCCTTGGTGAAGGTTAGCTTGTGCATGATGGGCCCTTGTAGCTCAGGAAGAGGACTCCTAGCCAGGTCTTCGCTTGGATCAGTTCTTGGTGACGACATCTTTCCGATTGCGACGAAGGAAAGCAGCAGCAAAGCCGCCTTCTTCCAGCTGGGTTTCAAGATCAAGCATCAAGTTTCGACTTCAGCTTCTGAAGAATTTCCATCAGTGAGAGGTCCCCAGATATACTGTTTGGTCTCCCATTCACTCTGCTGGGTTACACTCAGGCAACCAATCATTCAGAAGGGCATTCAGACAGGCAGCCAATCAGGCTCACAGTGCATCCAGGCCATTATCTCCCCTCCAGACACAACAAGGAATGTGTATTGGGGTAAGTACCCAGCCATTCAGCTCTCCACACTGCATTCATACCAGTTTCGGGCCGGGCTGTCTCATTCTTTGTTTCATCCACACAGAAACCCGATACCCATAACATGAAGTGCATATTGGTCACACTCCATTCACACAGGTCCAATATATGGAACTTCCACCCAACAGCCAGTCAAGGGAAGGATAAGGGGAGGGACAGAGTCAGGGCTTCCCAGGACTTTGGGAAAACTAGGCAACAGGCAAGGGAAAGCAAGAGGCCACAGGGGTCCTCTTGTCTCCCATCAGGAACCAACTGATTCCAATGGCAGGGCCTGGGTATCCCAAAATGGAGGATACTCCGAGCACCTGTCAAATTCAGCATGGAGCTGCCACCAGCCCATACCCTTCTCTGTGGGCCACACACACAGGTGCCCAAAAACAAACTAGGAGTACAGGGTTGTACTCCCACCCATGGGTGCCATAAGGGTATCCCAAAGGTCTGTTTTCCAAACCAAAAAGAGGAAGAGCTGCACTGCCAGGAGACCCACATGGATTCCTGTGCAGAAAACAACACAGAACACACACACACATGAAAAAGGAGTACGGGACAAGGACAGGGTGGCCCGGTTCCTCCAATGCATTCCCAGCATCACAGGAGGGAAGGCCAATACATTCTTTGCAGCTAAACTAAAGAAACAAAGATCGCATAACTATATAACCCAACTTAAAAACGAACAAGGGGGGTGGGTGGGGTCAGCCACCAGGGGGCGCACGGATGGGTTTACTTTCTGTGTATGCTCCGCGCAAGGGTCCCGAAAAGTGTAGTGAGACCCCACCACAAGACCCACCCCCAGCCGTAACATCGACATAAATTAGCGTCGGAAGTGTTCAGGACGCACTGGGAGAAAACCCAAATTGAAACAAAGCTTTTTTCATGGAGAAACCCCCCTCTGCATGACTCGGCGCACGAAGGCAGAGAAGGCCTGCAATCTCCCGCCACGCACTGCAGCGATCAGCGAGCCGTGATACGCGCGGTGCCAGGGAGAGTTCCGCGACGCACACCGCTGCCCATCGAAAGGCACTTGCACACAGGTACGCCCGGCCCCATTGTGTCCACCTAAATGATTTACGGCCCTTAGGAGGTTTTGCACAACCCCACGTCTGAGAACGCAGCGCCCGGAAGAGGGCCGCATAGACACGGGGTGCCCCCGTGAGGGGACTGCTCTGGAGCGGGCCCAGCTTACACAGTCTCCGCTGTCGCTTTTGCCACGGGCACGTAGAACCATCTTTGCCCTGCGGCGACGCAGTGCCGGCTCCTCCCGACCCGCCTGAATTGTCCCTGCAGTTTACCATAAGTAGACTCTCCTCCTACGCCACGATCAGAGCGGGCAGCGGGCCCTCTCTTGGGTCCCACCATGGCTGGAAGGTTGTGCGTGGAGTGGGCCCTGTGATCGATGAAGCGCCTTTCGCAGTCCGCATTCCCCTACGGTGCCTTGCCCCCGATCTTTGTCCCGCGAGGGGCACAGTCACCAGCTGGGTCTGACAATACGGCACTGGGACCCCGGAGAGGTGGAGCGAACCACAGCGCCTTAGGCCCCAAAAAAAGGGCGCTAGAAGAACTTACTCAGGCTACAAAGGGCTGAGGGTTGGGCCCCTGTCTGCCAGGGCGTGTGCCCTCCTCAGCTCCCACGCAAACTCCGAAGCTTACCGGATCCAGGAACAGAACTCCAACATTCCGCCTGGAGTGGGCCGCGTGCATGAGGATTGCCTAAGGTGGTCGTATGCAGACCACAGACAGGGGTCTCTCTTCCAGAGGAACCCCCCACTAGCCTTTCAATGTCCTACAATACAGGAAACTCCTCAATCAAATAAAATAGAAACAAGAAGAACCAAAGGGCATTCGATCACATGAAAGAGGCTGTTTGAGGACAAAGCTCATATACACAAAAACATACTTCTCAATTGACCATTCCGGCGGGGCAATCTTTCCACACATAGCTAAGATTCACACTCCTCATCGTTGAGGTCCAAGTTTGCACCAACCCACGGACCCCTGAAGTCACCCACTGAGTTCAAGATGTCGACTGCAGGGTCTGATGCAGGGTCTGATGCTGCTGCAACCAAGGCGGATATCGCTGACCTGCTCACAGAGATGAGAAGCATGAGAGCAGATGTAGGCAGCAAAATTGACAAAATTACACAAAGAATGGACAAAATGGAGGACAGGCTGGAAGAAGTTGAGCATAATCAAACCTCCCTGAAAACGTTGGAGGCCCAAATGGACCACCGCATTGCAGAAATAGAACACAGGGAGGAGGAATTACGCCTAAAGGTTGATCTCGAAAATAGGGAACGCCGTAACAACATACGTGTGTTCGGCATTCCCGAAAAAGAAGGCGAAACCGACTCAGACCTAAAGCAAACCCTGCACATTTGAAGCTCCTCTTTAAGGATGAATCAGTGGACAAACCCAAAATTGACCGCATCCACAGAGCTGGAGGCAGACCAGGAGGCCCGAGATCGGTCCTAGCTCGATTTCATAATTATGCGGACTGAGCCCGGATCTTAGAAAAGGCCAGACACGCTTCACAACTCTCACTGGACGATGCAAATATTTCACTCTATCAAGACTTATCATCACTCACGTTGGCAATGAGGAAGAAGTGCTCTCCAATTACAAAGATGCTGAAGGACAAAGGTGTTAGATACCGGTGGGGCTATCCGTTCTCACTCACCTTTGAGTGGGAAGGCTCGCCAATGAAACTTGTTTCGGAAAAGGACATTGCAGCCTGTATAGTTGACCTGTTGGGTCCCCAGGGGGAGGGATCCGCGGCGCAGAAGGATTCAGGGATTCAGGAAGGATGAACAATTCACAGGATATGGAGCATTAACCTGGATTCCAGACTGTCACACCAGACCGCATGAGGCAAAGGAGCGGTGGAGTGAGTGGTACGGCTGAAACTGAGCGCTCAGGCGCCGCCCGAGGGAGAGTGGAGTGATTTGGGTGTGTCTGATGGGGGAACTTATGCTCAGCACACGCCAACGATGTACTCGACCCCAAGGTCAGACTTCAGACCTAATTGATTAATTTCTGTCGCACAAACGGTGAATTGGGGCCTGCATGTTTGGGGTGCTCAGATAGAAATATGAGGTAATACAGACACTGGAACGATGCCTAAGAAGGGGGTCAGAATTCAAACTTGTAAGTTGTTTTTGCTGGATTACGAGCACACGGTTGGGGGCTCACTGTTATATATGTTTACATTAGGATAGGACCGCTTGTTTCGCGGTTTCCATTGGTGGTTCGAGACCGACTGGGTGATGTTAACCTGGAAGGGTCGGACGCCGAATGTAGGGGGGAGAGGGGAGGGGATCGGAGGGTGGGGTGGGAAAAAGACATGATGCATCAGAAGACAGACCTGGGAGGGCGGAAGAATACAAAACGGGAACATGAAGGGACAGAACATGAACTGGACGGGTCAACCCTTGACCTCTTCAGGACTAATTGAGACCCAATTCAAAGAAGATGAACCACACACTGCACTATCAAACATGACGCGGACCATGAAGCAGACGACTTGGCCATTTACATACTCACACGAAGCTCGAGATGTCACCTATATTCTCTAACAACACATTACGCATATGCACACTTAATGTGAAGGGTTTGAACTCCCCCACAAAACGATCCATGGTGGCCAGGGAATTCAAGAGATCAAACATAGATATTCTATTTCTCCAAGAAACACGATACTGAAGGGGTGAAGAGAAAGTGATCCCATCTCACGAGGTAGGCTCTTCCTTCTGGAGCTCTAGTATCTTAAAAAAGGCGGGAGTGGGGATCCTAACTCGCAAAGGTCTCCGGATGACAACTCTTGAGCCATGGTCGGACAAGGAAGGAAGGGCTCTCATAGTTGTGGGAAACATTCGAGGCACAATTGTCACCCTTGCCACACTTTATGCGCCTAACCAAGGGAAGAATAGGTTCCTCCACAAAATCACTGAGAAGGTTTTTAGCATGGCTAAGGGACACATAGCTCTTGGTGGAGACTTTAATACGTGGATGGATAGTTCTGTGGATAGACAAACTAGAGCCGATGCACATGACCCACCCACCTCCCGAGATGAAGCTGAAATCAAACTAACCCTTGACCTATATAGCCTCACTGACAGTTGGCACCATTTGCATCCAGCGGCCAGAGGCTTCACTTTCCACTCCCTCCCCCACGACACGCTCACGCGTATCGATTACATATTACTCTCTGATGGCCTCCTGCGCATACTTCACGCGGCGAATATACACCCCGCTGCATGGCCAGATCATGATATGGTTAAAGTGGACATATGCTGGAACGACCTGGCCCCCCGGAACACAAAATGGAGATGGAACGACTCTTTATGGGCTGACTCGGTTTTCAAAGAAACTCTTGAAGCCGAGATCGAGCAATTCTTTGCTACCAATGACACAGGAGAGATTGGGAAGACATCCATATGGGAGGCAGCCAAGGCCACCTGGAGGGGAGTGCTCATTAGGGAAGGGGCCCAACAAAAAAAACAAAAAAAAAAAAAGAGAATGCGCCCTGAAAGAAAAGAATTAGGGAGAAGCTCTCTACAGCCCGGAAATTGGCACAGTCCTCCCCATGTGAGAGACCCAAGTATATTGCCAAAGCCAGACAGCTTAGAGAGGAGCTGAAAATACTTATCGTGGGCAAAACAGCTCAAACCCTACAATACCTCAAACAAAAATACTATGAAAAGGGCGACAAAGCAGACTCCCTCCTGGCGGCTCGTCTCCGAGCACAGAAGGCAGAAAGATGGGTTGACCTCATCGAGAGGACAGATGGCACCCTCACAGATACAATAGTAACATCTCCCGATGGTATACAAGAAGCATTTGCCTTCTTTTATGAAGATTTATATACATGTGACCCCCCCTCCCTTAAGAAGTATCGACACAAACCTTAAAGAGGTGCGGATCCCCACACTCACATCCATGGAGGCCGAATCATTAGATACACCAGTCACAGAAGAAGAAGTTACAGAAGCCATAAAACGCCTAAAGACGGGAAAGGCCCCGGGAGCCGATGGTTTCATACCCGGTTTTTATAAGACATTCTCCACATTCATCGCCCCCTTCCTTGCATCCCTGTTCAACCACATCTTTGACACAGGCCAAGCCCCCCCAGTCCTTCTCTCAGGCCCTTCTCGCTGTCATTACGAAGGAAGGTAGAGACCCCAGATACTGTAGCTCTTATCGCCCCATCTCTCTTCTTAACATTGATGCCAAAGTATATGCCAGAGTCATTGCGGCCCGGCTTGAAACGCACTTACCAAGTCTAATACACTCTGATCAAGTTGGCTTCGTTATTGGGAGACAGGGCGCGGATACCATGAGGAAAACACTTCATTTAATCCATGAAGCACAGGAAATGGGAGGGGATCCGTCCCTTCTGTCACTAGATGCCGAGAAGGCCTTTGGTAGGGTGTCATGGAACTTCCTAGAAAGGGTATTCGTTTGGAATGGGTTGGGGATGAAGCTCCGCCGCGCCATTAAAGCACTGTACACCTCTCCTACAACATCAGTGACAGTTAACGGAGGCTATTCACAATGGTTTCCCTTGGAAAGGGAAACAACTGTCAGCGATATTATTTGTGCTGTCCCTTGAGCCGTTAGCGCATAAATTGAGACAAGATGGTAGAGTTAAGGGAATCACAGTGGGAGAACTTGAATATAAACTAGGCCTCTACGCCGACGATATCTTATTACATCTAACTGATCCCCTAAATTCTGTCCAGCTGCGATCAGCATAATTGAAGAATATGGCGAACTGGCAGGCCTGAAAATCAACACCAGGAAGTCGATCCTCCTACTAATTGATAAAAAGTAGAGATTCTGAGACGGAACGCTTCGCTCCCCTAGGGGTAAAGGTCAGCCTCTCCACACTCAGATACCTAGGCATTAATGTTACTCGTGACCTGGAATCACTATACGAAGCTAACTTCCCTCCATTATCACATGCCCTTCAAAAAGATATCCAAAGGTGGTCCAAGCTTACCATCTCTTGGCTGGGCCATTTAAATGCAATAAAAATGGTGATTCTCCCTAAAATACTGTACTTGTTCCAAATGCTTCCCATCAAAATGCCCCAAGAATATTTCACGGATACCAGAAAGTCTCTTTTAACCTTCCTGTGGCAAAGTCAAAAGCCTAGAGTCCCCAGATCTTTGCTCCAGCTCCGAAAGGACAATGCAGCAGTAGGCCTCCCAGACATAGAAACATATTATAGAGCAGCCCAACTCCATGTCCTTGTTCCGCACGTCAGGCAGCAGTCAGAACCACAATGGATAGCCGTGGACAACTATCATCTCTGTCCTTTTCTCTTGGGTGAATGGCTATGGGTTCAAGGGCACCAACTACGTAATAGCGTCAAAACTCACCCCATTATTGGTACAATATGGGCAATATGGAAGCCAGGCAAGAAAATGTGGGAGTTACGACCTGGCCCTCTCCACTGGGACACCTTTGGCCACCAGGGATCCGAGATGCAATACCGGACCCAGGGAGCTTTGAGACCTGGTACGATGCGGGATTAGAAAGGGCGGGTAAACTCTGGAGAAATGGCTCCTTTATCACTATTCAGGAGCTTCAGGAGGCACTCGGTATAGGCCCGCTTTCGGTCTTCCTATACCTGAGGCTCAAGGGGGTGATTGACAAGGGTGATATGGAAAGACCAGTTCCAAAGGGACCTCAACCTGTTTGAAAGAATTCTTAACACATGCACGAGCTCTAGAGGTTTAATAAGTGCAATGTACTAGGCATTGAGGTCGATATTACACCATCCCTCACACTGAAGGACAGATGGGAAGCGGATATGGGTAGACAGATCTCACAAAAACTATGGCTACAAATGTGTAGACGAACGGCGAAATCATCTATATCTTGCCAATACAAACTACACGCCATCAAGTTGATGTATAGATGGCAGTATGACCCAATCCGGCTTGCCAAAATGTACCAAGGGGTAAGCCCATACTGCTGGAGGGGTTGCGGGAAGCGGGCCGACTATCGGCATATGTGGTGGGGATGTGCAGTGGTCCAAGCCTACTGGTCAGAGGTTCTCAGTTGGATCAGGGAATTAGATGATGATGAAAGGGAGAAACAACCACTGTTGATTTCTGTTTGGCCTGGTTGAGACGGACGACACGACCATGAAAGCACCCAAAATGATGCAAGGTCTATTGATGGCCGCAAGAGCCTGTCTCGCCATGGTATGGAAGAGAGCCACACTCCCTAGCAAAACTGAATGGCTGGGTGTTGCCCTGAACATCTATAGAATGGACAGCCTGACTGCAGCCTTACATGAAGATCGCACCACAGTTGAGAACGCATGGCCTGAATTTCGTGCTAAATATGTTAATTGAAAAGAATGTGTGCAAAGCGTTACTACATTCAGAGACAATCTACTCAACGGTCGACGTTGTCAGCTACGCCAAATTCATAGGTTACATTGTGCTTGTGCGCCCCATATCATAGATATAAGAATGGTTCAGATGTAACAATTGGTCTCTTCTAGCTCTCCAGACGGCACTATGTGAAAAGGGGAGAGGGGGGGGGGGCGGGGTGAAGGTAATTGGTTTTGATATTGGAAATTTATGTGATCTCCAAAGACTTTATATGCTTTACACATGATTGTTCTTTTTGTGAAAACTCTTTTATCTGACTTGTTGGTGGAAAATGCCTGTAAATGATCGTCAAACTTCTACCTTTGCAAAACTAATAAAACTGACATTTTTAAAAAAAATAAATGAAAAAAAAAAGCGAACAAGGGGAACTATGCGGAGGAAGGGAAAATGGAAATAATGGGAAGATTCCATGAAGGGCTGCGGAAATGAGAAAACGTAGTAGCCTCAAGGCAAAAACCCTATATGTCATCAGCGCCCCTTCCCCAGGTTACGCAGAAAGACAGGGACACACTAAATGGCCCGATAACTGCGCAAGAGGTCAGTGACGCAATAACGGCATTGCCACCTAATAATACACCAGGCCCAGAAGGTTTAGGTAATGGTTACTACAAAACCTTCGCACACAACTGATGGCACCACTAACACGACTTTTTAATGTCATTAGGGAGAGAGGTAGGGTTACAGAAGACATGGGGAAATCCACCACGATATTGATACTTAAACCAGGGAAAGATCCCACAGTGCCAGCTATCGCCCCACTGCGCTCTTAAATAGTGATGCCAAGATTTATGCTAAAGTCCTAGCAGCAAGATTAATGAAGGTACTACCAGGGATCATACACAATGACCAAGCCGGCTTTATAGCGGGACGGCATACACAGGACAATATAAGACGCGCCATAGATATAATCGAACTGGGGACAAGAACGGGTCAGCAGTTCTCGGTCGCAGCGCTAGACGGGCTTTCGGTAGCTTAGATTGGGGATATTTGAGGCTGGTTTTGGAGGGGTTCGGGTGTGGCCCAGATTTCACTAGGATGGTTCTAGCGAATGTTCAAATTCCATCAACAAACTTTCTGGTTAACAGGCAGAGCTCGGCGCAGATTGAAATACAGAGGCGCACACGCCAGGGCTGCTCCCTCTCCCCTCTAATTTTCGCAATGGAGCTCTTTGCGGTGGGGATCAGACAGGATCAGGAAATTATGGGGTTGACATGTGGGGTGGTGACACACAAAATTGCACTGTACGTGGACGACATATTGTTATTTTTGAAAAACGCCAAAGATACACTACCCAGAGTGATAGAAAGGTTGCATGAGTTCGCTAAAATATCAGGGTTCTCCATAAACTACTCCAAATCTAAGGTGTTGGCGTGAGAGACGATCACAAAACTGGGGAAAGCATACCCCTTAATCTGGGAAGAGGAGAAGCTAGAATATCTGGGATAAATTTAACGAGGGAAATAAGAGGCCTGTATGGAGCAAATATAAAACCCCTCTGGAAACAATTGCAGGACGACATGCATAGATGGGATGCCCAAGGACTTTCCTGGTTCGAAAGAATTGCAGCAGTCAAAATGACCCTCCTTCCCCGTATGCTTTACCTGGTGGGTTCCCTGCCTGTAGACGTACCACCCCGAATGGTTAGGTAATTACAAACAGCAATACTCACCTTTATATGGCAAGGTAAAAAGCCAAATTTACAAAAGAAAATCCTGATGTGCCCAACCCTTCTAGGAACAAGAGCAAGAGCAAACTGGTAAATGAAGGCAGAAAGTATTGAAAATCAAATCATTATCTTTATTTTATTTAGATTTAAATATAAAAAAATCCATTAAACATTTTTAATTAGTTCATTTTCTTTAAAAAAAAAAATTTAAAAAAAAAAAGTTTATCCTACATATCAGGCATACATACATTCCGCTAATACATTTCCTAAAACATTTAATTATTTTAAGACTTGGATGCCACTACCATCGCCGTTTGAAATTGGGACCTCCGATTAAAAGTGAAAAGGAGTCAAGACGTAAGAGGCTTTATTGTTTCCTCTCCCCGAGACCTAACAGGAGGAGGTTTCTTAGACCTAAAGAGATCGTATTAGCTTTCGCTTGGAAACACAGGACCTGTGATATACACTAGAGGCCCCTGGAGCACAAGCAAATACTACGAACCGATCGAGGCTCATAGATTTTTTTGTTAATATTCATCCAATCCTGATGAAGACGCACACAATCTGTCAAGTCGAAACTATTTACCAACTGGGAAGCCCGTTTGATAAAGAAGATTCATATATATATGGGCACCAATAGTCGATGATATTTTGTTGGAGTGAACAATTATTAGCAATATAAGAGAAATGAATTGGAATTCTCATAAAGTCTTAAAATAATTAAATGTTTTAGGAAATGTATTAGCGGAATGAATGTATGAATGCCTGATATGTAGGATAAACTTTTTTTTTTTAAAGAAAATGAACTAATTAAAAATGTTTAATGGATTTTTTATATTTAAATCTAAATAAAATAAAGATAATGATTTGATTTTCAATACTTTCTGCCTTCATTCACCAGTTTGCTCTTGTTCCTTTGGCACCACCTCATGTTTCATTATATTCCCTTTCCATGGCGGCCATTGAAAAGAAAAAAAAAAAAATATTTGAAAAAAGTAAACAAGAAAAACTGCCCGCCAGTGTACATGCCTACATGTAGTTCCTTCTCCCTTTCCTTCTCTCTTTCCGTGGCACCATTAAAAAGAAACAAAAAAAATGCCCGCCATGGAAAGGACAGAAGGGACTATGTGTAGTCCCTTCTTACTTTCCATGACGGCCTGTCGTAGATCGGGAGCGGATGCAGTGTTCCCAGCGTGCCCGTTCCCGAAATAGACAGAAAAGAAGGTAAGTGGGGGGTGGGAGGGCGATAAGACTTGGCTCATTCCCCAGCGAGGGGAGATGGTGGGCGCCAGCCCTGAGGAGGCTCAGGGCGGCGGGATTACCATCTGGTAACGCCCACATTCTGTGCCTCCCCATTGGCTGGGAGGCCGCCACACCCCCCTTGCCGGGTACGAATATAAATTAATGGTGTGGGTACAGACAAGTTTCACAAATACTTGGAGCATACTAAAATGTCCTTTTATTTCCTTCTTTTAAGCAATAATTCAAATCATGGCACTCTTTAATGTGCTTTTCTTTGATTCCGACAATTCTCTGTGTATTTGAAAGGATGGGGAGTTTGAACCTTTGGCAATTCCTGGTGAAGTTAATTGTTAATGGCTGATAGAGGGAAACAGAAGAGAAATACAGTAAGAAAAGGTTTTCAAAGCAGTAGTGCTTTTCCAGTCAGCAGGTAAGCAATTAGTTTTGTTTATCTATTTGATGTTTGGGAGGAGGGTACATCCGATGTCCTTACGCGGAGGCATTCCTTTTTTCACACATACAATGCCTGCCACTCTTTTACAGCATCTCTTTCCTCTAGAGTAACTCTCCAAGTATAGATGGTCTACCTGATGTCTGTTATGTTATTGGGCATTTGTAGAACGCCTTTTACCATTGGTATGATCTCAAAGCGCTATGGGTTGAACGCCCTCGAGGACCGTAGTCCAGGTCAGAGTATGTGTGAAGCTAGACTGAGTTGTGGGTAGCTGCATGGGGAGGGAAAGCGCCACAGTGCACAAGAATAAATGATGAAGTTGCATGGGAGGGAAGGAGAGAGAGAAAGTGCCAAGGAGTGTAAGAATAAGCAAAAATGAAACCAAGGGGACAAATAGGATCGCGCTTAAGGGGAGTCACTTACTGTGTACAGCTCAAGCAAAAGTCTGTTGCATTGATAGTCACATTTTGAAGTTTTAACTTGCATTTTTTACATACCCGCAGCCAAGAAACAATGTATTAAGACACAGAAAACATTTGATGAAATAATTAAACCTATTGTGATGCAGAGGTACTAATTCAGGCTTTAAAAAGAAAGGCAGAGTAAGAAAAGCAGCTACTGGTGGAATCTGGGAAGTGCTGAAAACCGTTGTTTGTGAACTACAAGAAGAAGATGCAGTGAAAAAACTAAAGAAAACAAAGAATTATATTGTAAAAGCTGATGGGTGGAAACCGACTTTTCCCAAACTTAGTAATGGCTGTTCACAGTTATGGTCACAAAAGCTGGAAAACCTACGTCTTTTGGCAGGGATGGCTAGTGTTCATTCCTCCTATGTTCCTGCCTCAGAACCAGTCTCTGTTACTTCACCTGGACAACTGAAAGACACAGCAGTAAATCGGCAGATGTCTGTGTAATGTCGCAGTTCCCAAAGATGTAGCTGCACAACTACAAAATATTGGACTATCAAGTAACAGTCAATTGTCTGCTACAAACGTTTTGTTGGACAGATATAATTTGACAAGCTCAAATCTATCACCACGTCTTCTCAATAGTGCGTCCTTGTTACAGTATGACGGTCATGCCTGTTTAGACAGTGAAGTGACACCTACAGGTGCCCACATACCTGCTCAATCATTCAGATTACGGTCTTTAAAAACAATGGAATTGGATCATCCTCACAACCGAGTTTGGTTGATACGTCAGCCCCTGCTACTAATTGACAACGTAATTGTAGTCACATGCTGCTGTGTGACACTGAAGATGCAAGTGCTCTTTTGTGTAGAACTATACAGTTGATCTGGTGAATTTGTAGGTTGGTAGGTAATTTGTAAATGGTACATATGTTTGTGCTATTGAGTATTGTCTATGATTTCTGGTGGGGTCAGCAAGTGTTTTCTTGGGTGCGGTGAAAGGTCGAACTAATTGTTAGCTGCTCATAGCGATATTGGGTGAAGTGACTGTCGATAGTCTGTCATGCAGGTAGACCTTTAACAGATTCTGCTTAGGCCACTGAAGGTGTGCATTTTAGTGCAGTGATTTGTAATAGTGGGAGTTTATGGAGTGTGATGCCATGTTAGCTAGAGGTGAGAACTGAAATGAGGGAGTTTACAGGTTGGTTTGTGACATTGTTGGGTGGATTTGTAGTTTTGTATACTAAATCGGGGAGCTTAGTTAACAACATTTGAGTGCTCTAGCATAGAAGGCAAAGATGTAAAGTGACGGTTGCAAATTCCCTTGAGGTTTTCCAGTACACTATCCATAAGTCTAACTAGACGCACCCTATAGAAGTACCACCCGTCTTACACACAAGGGATACATCTTGGGGTAATCAAAATCCTTTTCCTAATCTTTTGGAAGCATTGTGAAATAACTCCACCTGAGGTGGTCTGCAATAATCATTCACAATTCCAAACCCATCCTAAAGTTGTCATGGATCGATCCTGTAGTAATCCTCACCCATCCTGAAGTTGTTATGGTGTATGCTGGAGTAATCCCCACCCATCCTGAAATTGCCATGGGGGTCATCCTGGAGTAATTCCCACCCATCCTGAAGTTGCCATGGGGTCAACTTGGAGTATACAAGATCATCACTGGAAGTAATCAGAATTCATCCTGGAGTAGTTTCTGTGATAACTCTAGAGTCATCTCATTTAAATATTTTGGCCTATACGCATACTTCAGGATGATCTCCCTGAACTAGCCATGAATGGCTTTGGATGGAGACAACGGATGATTCCACGAAGATCTTCCTTTTTGACTTGGGACACTTTGGGATTTCATTTTTTCAATGTTCAGCCTCGGTCTTGCATGTGAATGCTGTGCTTAGTGTGTTGCTAGTCATGCTCCCATTAGTATGTCCCCACACAAGTGTCCACCTGGAAAGAGCAGACCTGGACCATGCTGCCAGACAATTCTTGTATGAGCCATTGCAAAATAGCCAACTGTAGCCCAAAGAAAACTAATTGCACTGCTCTAAAATACAATATTTCCTTCATATGAAGCAAAAAACAAGCTTCCCATCTAATTTGAATAACCACTGTAGGGCTTTGATCAGGAGGCGAGCATCCAGTGATGTCACATAGGTGTTTCTGTACATGCTGTGGGATATATTGACCCACTCAACAGCATTTCCCCACATCACCAAGCTGCATTTGCGCACGAAACAGCAACCTGGCTGCACTGGCTCCTGTGCGCACCAGGACCTCAAAACTGTTTTCGGTAGCAACAAAAGATGGCTGCACCGTCCTGCCAAGCCCATTTCAGGCAGGATGGAACTAGGGGACACACTGAAGGAGCGTGCAAGTGTGTTCTGAAACATATAAATGGAATAAAGTGAAAAGGCAGCACTGCTTTGCTGGAAACCCAAAATTCCCCCTTCAAAAGGAAACTTTTCCACCCTTTAAAAATGCGGTTTTGACGCTAATTCCATCTTTTCCGTTTTAAACTACTGTGATTAAAAAGGCCCTGCCATGGCCAGGATAGTTCATTGTGCCTCAACAAAACCAGGCATCATTCCTGAATGACAGGCCCAGTCAAACCAACTCTGAGAGAAATCAACCAGGAAATTTACATTTAAATCGCACAGGAACACACGTTTGTTTATTTACAAAAGTATCCAAAGCAGCAGTTCAAAGAGAATCTAACTCTCTGATTCAGGTCAGTTTCATTATATCTGTGCTTCAGACAAAACTCCTGATTTCAAGAAAATGACTATAGCTGCAAAGACAGTGTGGGAACCTGATGGAGCTGCCAAACCAAATTGCTAGCATTTCTTTCTTTAAGTTTTGAACACATGTGGAAAAATGGGTCTTTGCTGACTGAATGAAAAAATGGCCTGTTTAAAAATAAATTGTTGAATGAAAACCTGCTTATTTACCAATGTGAAAGGGTTTTGTTGCTGGTGAAAATACAGACATGGGCTATTTTCTTTCTCAGGTTTGTTTTAATTCAGGACCCAAAATAAGAAAATACAGGTTTTAAAACACATGGGCTGAATTTGGAACCCCTCAAAAACCAGTTATTCCAGTTGTCAGCACTGAATCTTCCCCCTGAGGAAGGGAAGGGAGTCGCACCATAAACTATCAGCAGAGACTAGCACCCCACTGATACTTACAGGGTGGGAAAGAATCTAGTCTAGAGAAACCCACTGACAATGGGACTCCCAGGGCAAGTGTGAAGGGGCCATAAAACCTCCAATCAAGATGAGAAATCCCCACCTTGCTTTGAAGGAAATGACAGTTGGTTGTAGTTGAAGGAAGAAAAAAAAATGGTCTAGTGACATTGGACTGCCTTTTGTTTCAAAAGAATGTTTCATAAATAAACTTTAAAGACATTTGTCTCAACAGCAAGACTTTGTAAAAATGTAGAATTTTCGCAGTATGAAAGTGAATTTTTGGGCTTTCTTTTAATACTTGGTAGAATTCACTGACCCCTTGTAGACAGAAATGGGAGAATATGGCGGATTACAAGAAAAGCATCCATGTTGCAAATGCACATTTTTGTACATACATCCCTCATGATCATCCACATCCATGTATAAAGTTATAGCATTTTGAGTAATATAAATCCCATTGAAAAGCACGAAAAACTGGTAGAAGGGTGAAACAAGGTCTCACAGACTGGAGGATTGGACTGCAATGTGCTGCACAAAATATGTAACCTGTGTATATCATTTGTTAAGAGATTGCAATTGTATAAATGTATGTTTGTGGCAAAATCAGATTTTAGTAAAAGTAACTGTGGGAGGTTTTTGGACATTGTAAAACTCACATCATAAATCTGACATAATTTTCCTGAAATCCAACCAGCTGAGAGCCATGGCGGAGACTCTCACCCTTGTCCAATCCTGATGTTGGGGTGTGTTTAGTTAAGCCTGCCCCAGTCATACACTTGGATGATGTCACTAGGCATTATAAATAAGAGTCCCTGACTAGACTCTAGACAGACACTAATCCCGATTTTCCTGCGCCGGTGTCCTGTTCCATCCATCCAGACTCCAGATCCCAACTACAAGGCGGCCAAAACATTGCTGACCCTACTCCAGGGCCCACTGCAAAACTCAAGCAGTGCTGATCCTCTTCCCAGCAGAGCCTCAATTCTGAGAACGACGCTAACATCCCCAAATAATCAAAGGGGGAAGCTGTGGTGTTTTTGGGAAGCATCCTGATCCCACTAACTGCATCCAGCAGGTACCTGTGCCATCCAGCTGACCTGTAGTATTGTCATGATGCCTACCCCCAGGTATCCGGACCAAGCCCATCAGCCTCGGGAGCAGGCATCTAGAAATTTAGTAAAACCTCAGCAGCCCCGGCTAGGGGCTATCTGGGTTCAGTCCTGGCGCCTTGGGCGCCAGGCTCATAGTAGAAATCAGTCCTGGCGCCCAAGGCGCCAGGCTCATAATCATTACTTACCACAGGCAGACCATGCTGCAAATGACTCCAATCTAACATGAAGCCTGAAAGGGACTATTTTTCTACAGGGACTATTTTTTACTCTGGTGTGGTTCTAGGGACTTCTTACCTGGGACTACTTTTGAGGCTATTTAAACCACGCCCGACCAGCAACACACGCTTCGCGTTATTCTGCATCCAGCAGCGTAACGCTTACCGTGCCTGCAGCCTGCATCCAGTCTTCTGCCACACCTGCCTCGAATCCGGAGCTCCTAAAACAAAGAGGAAAGAAAGGGACAAGGTTAGAAAACAAACTTATTTCTATTCCACACCTGATTCTGGGTCCATCTCGTCTCCGGACCTGTAAAGAACATCATTTCTGCACACGCCGCACCTCCAGCTGCAGCGCCGCGCCATTCCACCAGTCTTCACAGCACCCTTCGGGTCGGCGCTGCCTCCATCATTTCTTCGCCGAATTTCGGCACCTAGGAGACAAAAGAAAACCACAAGGTGAGCCGAGGTAACCAACAAATATAATTCTTACCACCATAGACTTACCTGATTTACCACCGGAGGCATCCTTTTGTGACTCTCCATATTTTCACGTGCCGCATCTGTAAAGAGAGACAAAACACACATTTTCCACGTGCAACATTTACCGGACAGCGCCGGGTAATACAGACTCTTACCTGAGCGCCACCAGCTGCCACAAGAGCATCTTTTCACGAGCCAGCTGCAAGACAAGAAAGGAAGGGGGGAACAAGAGTGAACATCGGACATATTGAACTCTATGAACTTAATACTTACTGGTCCTCACCAGGAACCTCAGAGTCCATACTCTCCGGAACTCTCCCGAGCCTTCAAACCAGTGAAGTAACTGGAATCGACGCGCCCCTGCAAATCCACGCAGGATGGAGAGCTCATCTTTCAAGAATATAAGGTGAGATTGCTGTGAGGGCATTTTCGGAGGTGATTAGTTGGGGAGGAATGTGGGGGTGCCATCACTTGAATCCACAAGTGGCTAAATCCATCTCTCCACTTGCAGGAGAATATTTCTACGGGTTAAGCAGACAAGATTAGGAGGGCAGATCCAGTCAGTCATCGCTGCACTACGCATCACGTGGGTGGAGACCGCAGCTGTCCGGGTCCGACCGACGCCCCTGTGGGAGCCAGGTGAGCGTAAAAAGTATCCAGTGACCAGAATTGCCAATCCAGAACTGCCCAGAGAGTTTGCCAGGTGCACTGCCGTGTAGTGACCAGGACTGTTGACTGTCAAAAATCAAAAAAACTAAGAAGTGGCCTATGAGTATCAATTGCCACCCCACCTAAACCCATGCCTATCTTGTCTTTGTCGTTATCCCACTCTCTAAGTCACCCTATCCTTATCCTGACACCTTGTTCAAACTGTCACAATCATTCTTGCAATCAGGCCCTGGATTCCTAGTGTTAGCGCCACGTTTCGCTTCATTTCTGTCTTGCATAGAACCTAAGTCCTTAGCGATATTGTGTTTAAATAAATAAATGTTCCCTTAAGAAAAGGGGTACACTGCGTGAAGGGTTACAACTGCACCGTAACTTTTATATTCACGGGTGGCGTTCCTCTTTTCTTAGCCATTAAATCTAGTTTAAGTAAGATTTGCCTTTCAATTTTAAAACCGATTCCTCTTTTCACTGCTCCATTTTCCTAGAAAACGAACCTCATTCTACCTTCCATAGCTCCCTCAATTTACCAGCTAGAGACTTACTTTCACTTCCATATTGTACCTGTGATCTACAGCTACACCCCAACCACTACAATGGTGTATTTCACCAGTTTTTATTAAAAACCGTTTGGAAACTTTGTAATTCCCGCCTGAAATTACCCAAATGTGTCATTGGCTGCAACATATTTTAAACTTTGCCACTCATTTTCAAACTGTATGCTTTTTGGTAATCCATTATTTGTGATTGTTAGTGTATTTGCATTGTTGCTTTAGCAAGGAATTATAGTTGCTTCAAGGTTTTTCACACACATTATTTAATTGTCCATTTCCGAGTGTCATTTCATCAACATTGCAAGGGGTTTAAAATCTGTTTTTCTCTCTTATTTGGGGAGGGAAGGTCAGATTTGAATTCTGTTTCCTATTTGGCATTCCCGATTACCTGCTGCTTCTGTTTATCCACTCAGAATGTATTATTTGTGGGTTGAAGGAACATTGCAGGGGGAAATTCTAACTTCAGTGCTATTTTACCTAATGCAAAAGTGCTCCTATTCTGCTGTGCTGTACATATGTTCGACTAGTAAGTTAAAGCCAGTGCATTGCTCACATTCTCATTGTTATTATCACCCCACTGGTAATTGCCGCCCCATATTAAAAAAGTGTATGATTTCTTTTGAATTTTAAAATAAATATTATATTTTAAAAACCAGCCTGGTTCATGGTCCATTGTGACCCGGGGTATTTGAAAAGGGGGTGTGATATGAGTGGTGTACCATCTCAATATTGAATCTAATATAAAAAAATAAGCATTTCTGTTGTGCGCTGCATACTAGGTCGAGACCAAGGTGTGCGTCGGCTGATTGAAATCCTTAACGATGCATGGCTTTATATCTAAAATATTCCTTTAGCTCTAAAAATATTATACTGAATTAGTGGGCCTCAAAAAGGCCCAATATGTAAAATGAAATTTAAAAAGGGAGGGTTTATATTTTCTTCAACATATGAACTTCTGCCCGCTCAACGTCTGCAGTTTAAGATGAATAGTAATTTAATTATTGTCACATGTAAACAAAAAAAAATACATCTTTGGTACCATTTCACGAATATTACTCTATGATGCATTAGGACATTTTAATCCTTGCTGTTTTATGATTGCCACTTTATTGTTTTTATAATTTTCTCTCAACTTTCATATGCTGGGTCCAAACTAATTTAAGATAAAGTATGGCGCAAGCTCAGTCAGTCGGCTTTTTCCACCATCATTGTATACATTTACACAATTTTTGAGGTATTGACAATAAAACAAACTTCTCCACTGACAATTTCCTGGTATAATGTTTCCTGAATAAGATATCAAACGTTATTTTTTTCTACAGGAGTACCATTTTCCCAATCCACCTTCCCACTTGTGTAGAGGTCCATAAGACACTTACCCAAAATCCAGCACGGGGACTCCAATTGAAAAACATTTGTGTTGGGTGGGAACAAGATTTAGTATTCCTGCCAAAACTAATAATAAATAAGTGCAAGATCAGCACATACAGGTTTCCTTCTTTACAATTAAAACACACACCAACATTTTTAAAGGCCCTCACCATGCCCCAGATCAGGGATCTATCAGATTTTTTTTTGCCCCCTTTTGTTTTTTAAAGAAAACAGAGGATTTCCTGGTAATATTAACGGGGACATGAACAATGTCAGCATTACCGAAGGGCTACACACAAAAGTACTCTGTGTCATCTCTGCAGAAATCATGGGAAAACCCAAACTACCTCCTTTAAACTGGATGATCACATCATATGTACACTTGTGCAAATGAAAAACACACGCATACTTTCAATAGCACCTTTGTAGAACACCTCAAATATTGGATAATGTTAAAAACAGTAAACAGAACAGCTGAAACAAGTGAAGGAGCAAAGAAAAACATTGGACTTCGATTTCCGAACTCAAAACATAATGGTGGTCTCTTAGGAGGGTGTGTCACGAATTCTCTATTCCCACTGTCACCAGTGGAATATGTTTAGGTCATGTACACACCTGTTCTTGACGCAGTGCTTGCAGATGTTCCACTCGATAGGTGCTAGACCCACTTGTTGAACTGGGCATCATTTAAGTTGTTGTGCCGGTTTGTAAAACTATTTGTGTCTATGTTTTACACTTAAATTGTGAGCTCTCATTAAGGCGAAATCACTCATTTCATGTCGGCCCACCCCACACTTCTGGGAAATGAACAGGCAGTTTTTAAGCAAAACTCAAAATGTGTTGAATAGAATTAAGATTACATTCAAACAAAGGTGATCTCCAGCTTTACACCAAGGAAAACGGCACAATGTTAGAGGTTCAAAAACAATTTGGCAGTAAATCAAAATGTGTATCTGCCCACATGAACCTCTCTAGTACACTCGCAAGCATTAATTTCCATAATCAATTCTAGGCATAAATTATACTATACAAGATACTATTCATTCTAGATACACTACTATTGCTTCTATCGAAGCAACACAAAATAGTTCAATGATAGGCGGCAGTTCTATCGACCAGTCTGTTCACATAACTATTGCAAAATTCTTCAAAAACACTCGATTTTGTCCAATATCAAAGCAGGTATGGTATCAGAGAAACGTTACTTGGATAACGGACCGTTATAGGCACATATTCACATCACTTGGTTCCCACATAGGAGTGTGGCTGAATTCAGAACTAGATCTTATGTGGTTTTGTGATACACAAAATGTGAGAAATATGAATTCGAAAACATTTCCTTAATAAGTGATATGAACATTTGGTTAGACTTAACACTTATTGCAGTAATGCTGTTCTATATATAATGTAGGAATGTAGTACATTTTGGTTTGGACTGTAATTAGGTTAATTTCTGATCAAACATATTATTGGAATATAATAGAAAAATGTTAATGTGTTTATTCCAAAAGCATTTAGTTTTGGAAAGGGAGAGTGGAAATTGAATGTAAATATGAAATAGAACACTTCTTTTAAATGTGGACTTTAGGTGAATGTTATGGTTATAACTAAGACTACATCTTATTAAGTGTGGAGCTGATTTGGGGGAAGATACAAATAGCTTTCTAGAGAGACAAATGTTGCAGGTGGAGACAGCAATATCATTTAATTTCCACTGAGGAAGTTATAGAAATGTCTTTTTGATGCTACAATAATGTAGGGGTTTTAAATGTAATGGCGTGTTCTTAGGTTCAAACCGCCGCCTGTTAATTCACATTTCTTTCTTTTTTTAGGGTTTTTCAACCGAGAAATGAAGATCATTTTACCCTTCCCAGAACGCCTTCTCTCAAGACATAATTCTAAATGTTAAAATAGATGCAGGTAAACTCTGTTGAAAGAGAACCTTGGATTGGCGAAATTATGCATTATTCATTCACGTTACAACTGGTTAAAACTTATGGACTCTGGTCACTAGCGTATCTTGGCCTAAATCTCAACAATAACTGCGATTCCTAATTGTCAATTGTCCAAATGATTTTTCTTTAGATCCAGTTTCTCAAAACATTACAATCTGTGCTTGCTGTTCAGACAGCCAGCAATTTATTTTATCATTGAATGATTGAATGTGTCTTTTTAAATGCCCTTAATTTACATCCAACTCTGCTGACTGGCACGCTTGTGCAACTCTGAATTGTCATCTTATCAGAATACGAAGCCCATTTTTTTCAAGAACCCTCTGCTGTTTCAAAACTACTGGATTCCATGTGTATTCCATTCCGTGCCTCAGCCAGCATCTTGGTGCTGTTGGGAGTCTTTGGCTGCTTCTCTCGTTTAGAGGGCTTGCAAATTCTCCATTGCAGCGTAGGCCCACTTTTGAAGAATACACGTAGCTTCTCACCGCCTAGATAAATGCCCACTCCAAGGCTTCGACCTCCACGCCACTTCACTCTGCCTTTCTCTTCTTTTTTTTTTCCTCAGAATCTCAGGTTCTGGTTGTTATGTTTATCTTGCTCTCCACACATTTTGGTTTTGGTGCTTTGTGGCATAAGCTGCAAATATGCAAAAACATTGTTACTGTAAAGAAAGGAGGAGGAATTCGAACTTTGTATGGGGTTGTCATGGCAACATTGACGCTCAGCGAGTAAATGGCTATAGCACCAGATGGGCCTTCATCCTCTCGCTCACGTCTGCCAGCCTTCTGCTTTTGCCGGGGAGCTGTGTGGTGCTCCGAAGTTGGAGTAAAATAAATGCACAAAACTATATGGCCATTATATTTTGTTTTGTTTGCACCAATCCTTTCTGTTAGTTAAATTTATGTTGGACTATGTCCACTGCGTAGTGATCCCTTTTCAAGCCAAGCTGAAGCTGCAGCCATAGCCATTTGCAGCTTTGCGCTGTTGCCGGCATCCCCAGCGCGATCGTCACCACCACATCTGTAATGCGGCTCTTTGTTACAAAGCACAGTCGCCTGCCCATCACAAAGCACAATTGGCAAGCTCGGTATCAAAGAAAGCTTGGCCCGCTGTTGTTGATTCACTTGCTGCCAGCAAGGAGGAAGCCCTACTTTAGTAACTATCATTGGGTTACCAGTGCCGAGTATATCAGCAAGCGGCATGAAACTCATTCAATTCATTGGTTGCTCCTGAGAAAGTCCCGCCTCTGGACCCTGAAAGTTTCTATTGGCAGGCAGCAAGAACCTCATTAAATTAATTAGTTGTTTCTGAGAAAGTCCTGCCTCCGGACCCGGAAACACCATCTATTTGGCTTCTCTTTTGTGCGCTTATAGTTGTGCTTATGTACATGAAAGGGAGAACACTTGGCTTCTGCCGCCCTCAATCACTGTCAGTCACACACACTCTTGCTGAAGCTCCAGCAAGTCCCCACCAGAGGACCGGACTTTGCACCATGATTTACAAAGTAACAACTTATGCAGTTCCACTCCAGCGTGCGTGCACCTTAGATGCTAGATTGTGCGAGGCAGTTCACTCATCGGAACAAGCATGGGCAGCAGCGCTTCCATTGCTAGTTCAAACTGCAACAACTTAACGGTTGTTCCCAGCTCTGCGGGAGCATCTAAAGCATAACTCCACGTGCAGTACTTTGACAAGTGCCTAAGGGTTTTGTATATCTATGATTTCAATCGATACCCCCCACCCTACCCTCACCCAACCTCTCTAGCCCCACACACCCACTCTCTATACCCCCACACTCTCCACCACCACCCACCCTATCCCCACCGAACTGCCACTCTCTACCCCCACTCACCCTACCCCCAAATTCTTGACCCCCACCTACCCACGCAACCCCCCACTCTTTACCCCACCCACACTACCCCAAAAGGTCTATCCCCATGCACCCACTGTACCCCACCCAACTCTGGTGGGTACCCTACCCCCATCATGTTGTGCGCTTTTGCAAATAAATAAATACCCCCAGCTTTCATGCAGCAATTTGCCATTGCTTGTTTACGCGCTTCTTATCCTAATAAACACATACTCATTCTGTCACTCCTTTGTTGCATTTGTAATGATAAATCTCTAATTTGTTTAGACTGCCGAGCAATGTAAATTGAATGTTATGCTATTCTGGTACTCTCATTCCTTTTGTGATGCCAGATATTCCACCATATCAAGTTATTGTACCCGTGACACAAATTCATCATGGCGCCCAAGTGGTAGTCAACTGGAAGGGGCCCCGTTTATTACAATCGTCCATTGAAACCTCCACCGACTCGCAGACCTAGAGCACCGGTCAGCCTTCCACAGAGTATCAGCTCTGCTTGGCCAGAGAAGCATCCAGCACTAGCAATTGATAAAGCCAACACTACAATCATGACAAGGGTGGACTGGCCTATCTGCCATTCTGCCACTGGCCAAATCAAAATGGACTTTGGATGGCCCTGGGGCCGGTTTTATGAGCCACATTATTATCCATGGAGCTGGGCTAGATTTTTGTAACTGAAGGTGTACTCATTATGTTGCCTGACACTGCCTGCCGCCAGCTTGACGCACAGCAGCAAACAGATTTATTTATAATTAGAATGCACACAGTGACAGTCGGAGAACATCATCAAAGAAACTTTGCTTTGATGATGCATCAATAGCATGAGTCGTGGGGCTGCCAGCACACCAGCCATCCACCGGCTTGGCGCCAAGCAGGCAGCTTCACGTTCTCTTTGAAAACACCAACAATTCATGTTGTGGGGAGTGGGCTCTACATCAAGTTTGCTTTTGCCTGCCTGGGTGGGGGGCAGGGCGGGGCTGACACGGGTATGACTCTTGAGCCTTGTCTTCTCAGGGCAAGGTCAGGGGGCCTGTTGATATGTAACAGTCTGGCAGTGGCAGCTAATAATGCTGAAGACGGGTAGGCCATAATGCCTATTGGTGTGTTGCTGGGTGCCACACACAGCACAATGCGCAGATATTCAAAAGGACGTGTTGATGACAGAGGAGGGAGTAGGCCTCAAGAAAAGCACACCCAACAATGACGCGAGGCTTATTCAAGCTGCCTGGCCCAGCCATAAACTGCAATGGAGAGTCTCTGGAGACAGAATTTGTGCACGTGGGTTACACACAGTAAGTAATAAAATCATAAAATTGAATGGGGCAGCGAGGGTCGGGAGTCGGAGAAGAGGCAGTCACTCTGAACGAGAACAGTCAAGTGAAGTGTCTGTAATTAATTGTTTCTATCTCTGTTAGTCAAGAAAGGGCCAGAGCACTGCCACTCAGTGCGTGTGTATGTCACGGCTGTGCAATCGTGTCAGCATGACTAAGAAACCATGCAACTCAAACCACAAGGGGATGTTTGAGCACAGACAAAAACAAAATCACATTTCCAATCAGACTAAATGAGTGACTTTTGAATGAAGATCAGGTTTTCTGAAACATCTGTTGTAGGCAGCAGCATCCCTCCCATCGATTGCATATGGTGATGGGAGTATGAGATGACAAACTCAATGGTGTTCCTGGCGCTGTATCCGGAGCTGATGCGTAAGCGAGGCGTGTCGTGGTCTGCGTGGGTCATTGCTTGCAACACCTGGCTCAGTGCGGGCTAGACAGCGGTGGAGGGCCGGCCTTTGTAGTAGTCCTAGTCCTTACAAAATTGCACCATGGGAGAGGGGAACACTGAATCCTAAAATGACCCGGTGTACATAAATGTATGTGGAAGATTGCCAATTTGAATGAATGCCAGAACCACACACTTAAATTAGTGTGGACTCGGCCCACATGGAAGAGCTTCCCTGGACAGACCGGGTACAGGGAAAGGTGAAAGCTCCTGTCCTGGTGGCGCATGCAGGGCCTAGGTATACTGGTTGATGTGAGGTTTTCGGAAATAGTATCATTGTGCAGTCTTTCATTCTACTAATTGAAGCGTCGACCTGCTCCAAATTCCCATTCCCCTTTAACCTTTATCTTCCTATCTCCACCCTCCATATTCTATCGGGTCTGGCCCCAAGTATTTAATTGAATCAGATTTCTCATAATGTGGTCCCAGGGGGTGTTAGGGACCTGGCTGTCCATGTTGCTCATCTGTGTGCATAAGGTGTTTATGGTGTAGCTCAGTTGGTTTGTTGGAGGCAGCCCTACTGATGCTCGCTAGTGGGCACTGGGTTTCTGGTCGCAAGTCCGCGACAGTCTGCACTTGTCTATGCATTTTAAGATAGCCTGGGCCCTCGCTTCTTTGGGTTGTTACTCAGTGGGAGGGCTCCACAAATGGAGGAGGTCTGACTACAGTTTAGGCGAATCAGGCGGGACTGGTTCAGAAGTGGTCATCTGCTGCGGCAAAGTCAGGACAGAGTTACCAAATGTGCAGCCTAATGTATAGAACATTAATGCTGCTCTGTGATGCCACTCAGCGAAAGAGAGGTTTACGCTGCTGTCAAATGTGCTAAACTCTTGTCAGTGCTGCTTTGTGTTAAAAGGCATGTGAATGTGATGGTGTTCTGTGGTGAAAACACTCAGTGCTACCCAGTGGTAAAGGCATTTGATGCTACTCAGTGTGTCAGTGTTAAAAAAGCACGGTGAAGGCGGTTAATTGTAAAGGTTTAAATTGGGTGGGCCTGGGAGGGAGTGGTCACGAAACAATATTTAGGTGGCTCCAGTGTCACAATAAATATATGCAGGAAGCTCTATGTTTGTTTCGACCTGGGCTGCCCTGGGTCTATGTTATCATACCTGCTGGCTCCTTCATGCAGTGAGATTGTATGCATTTATGGCACACTTATCAGGTCATGATCGAGCTTCTGTGAAAGCTCCATAAGACTGAAAAACTGCATCCACGCCACACGTCTCTTTTTAACCCATGAGCGAAAGCTCTTATCTTCTAAAAATGTCTATCGACAAGGACAAACCGCTACAGGCCATGCCAAGCTTCATAATTTTTGTTTACAGAAATGGAAATTTCCATTAAACTGTAGTAAATGTTGCTGCATGTATGTGTATTTTGTGCATGCCCATTGACTAGGAGTGTCCAATGCACAGTGCTTCTTGTAAGAGCTGATTTCCTAAGTTCCAGTGTACAATTATAGGACACAGACAATCAATTGTACTTCTGCATCAGGTATAAAGTTTGCACTATATTTTGTCATAGCGTGGTCCTTTCACTCTCAGTCTAAGTTGTTGGCTTTGGAGCTTAGTGTTTGACCTTGCTTCCAAAATTTGCAGCATACAGCTGTCGCGTTCTGTAAGCCCGAGGATTGTATTTCAGAATGTACTATATATCCAGAATATGGGGATTAAGGTAACCAGCAAAACTAATTTAATTTAAAAAAAAAACTATTTACCAGAATGACTTGCACACTGCTTCCTCCTTCCCTTTGCAGGTCAAGGGTGGGTGAAATAAAAAGAACATTTGTGCTGGCAGACGGTTGCATTTGCTGATACCTGAGGCATACGATCATTATTCTCTCTTAAAAGCTCAGTTTTGTTTATTCCAACGTTAGTCACCGTCTTTGGCATCTAAACGCTAGCCCTTATTCCAAACAGCCTGCTTTAATATATATTGGGTGTATGGTTGAATGTACAGATCCCACCTTTTATTGTGCCTGTGCACTTGCACAGCTGAACCCCAATACACAAAATGATATGAAACAATGTTTTCTCCATGCTTCCCTGTGCATTGGGAGTTTTGTTACAGGCCCCTCAGTAAGGGACCTCCCAGAGGCTGTGTATGGTTCAGATTGAGTGGCTGCATTAAGGACCCTTTCTAAAGTTGCATCACGGTCTGTTTTTTTGGGCCATTTGTGTGCCTGGGAGGGAGGCCGAGGGACATAAGGTTTATTGTACCATGTTTCCTTTGAACACGTGTCTTCTGGTGTAGGGCATGTTTGCTCATGGTTTTGAACAGAAACAGGACGTTGTGGAAAGTTAGAGCTTCTCACATCACTTAAGTCTAAATACAGCGATCTAAAGCCAGGTTATCACTAGTGCCAGTTCTGCAGCACGCTGTGTCATACTGGTATGAGCATAACGTGCTGCGCTGAGGACAGGTTTTCCTAATTTTCCAGCCAGCAATCGCACCTCTGTAGTTTAGGTGCATTACCCTGATTTAAGAGGGATGGTTCTCACACTGTAGAATTGGGGATGTGGTAACCGTATTATGGGGATTGTCTGGGCGGCATGAGGTATGTGGTGGCACCATGGTTGTGGTGAAATGTGGAATTGTTAAGTCGTAGCTGAAACTGCATGCATGCAGACATCACCATTTCCTGGCACTTTACCCGCAGGACTAGACAAAACATACAAGCATTGTAAACCCCGGCCCCTGATCCCGTGAGAGATCTATACCTAGACAGACCCAGATGTGGGGTTCATGCATGCTATGCTTAGATTAAATGCTTCTGTCTGAACATGGATTTATCAAACTATCATGCTGTCTCGACTAAGGGCTTGGTGATGAAGCTGCCCTTTGGTATCAGCTGTGATTCAAGAATGCTGCAGAGCCCATCATTGCACTCTACTTGAGTGCAATCTCGCCTGTTGACCCATGCACAATAATTTAGCTTCAACTGCTATTTTCCAATATAACAATGGGGTAGGAATTACAGAGAGTGAGGAAGGAAAGAAATAAGGAGGAATGGTAGAAGAGACAAAAACAAGGAGGGTAGAAGGATGGGGGAAACGTTAAGAGGAAAGATGCTAGGGAGACAGGAAGGAAACAATGTGAGAGAGGAAGGAAAGGTGCCCATGAAATATAGTAGAAAGAATGGAAGGGGAAGCAAGAAAAAAGGAACAAAAGAAAAAAGAAAATCAAGAGGAAGGGAGGGATAAGGGAGTGATGGATGATGGCAGGGAAGAAGGAAGGAACTGCTTGCTCCTCGAGGCTTACTCCAGTAATACAGACCAGCAGGTTGAGTGCTTGCTATGCATGATCTGCAGGTAGCAGGTTAAAATCCTGGCAAAGCCAACTCAGTCTTTCATTAATCAGAGATTGATAAGTGAGTACCAACTGCTTCGGTTGTGAATGATTGTATGTAAATATGTGCCAGGTACAGTGATTTGGCAAACAAACATTTAAATAAATGCCAGGGCCATGGAAAATGAATGTTACTCGTTTTCTCAAGTGTTTACACAAAACATTACATGCAACAAACACCATTAACCCTCCATAAGTAGCATTTTCTGTAAAATTGTGAATTGACCTGATTCACGGATGAGGGTTTGAGGGACACTTTTTTTGAGGTGTCCGGGCCCATTTCTTGTCCCAGTCCGACCCTGAATCGTGCACATTATCTGCCGGTACACCACGGTGGTGATTTGGCACAGTATGGAAGCTCCATAACATAACTAGACTGTCAGGCACAGGTAAGGGATAGGCAAACATGTTCTTGCCATGTCATCCAAGTTGTTCATGCTCGCATAAATCAGGTTATCAAAATACACTATTGTTGAAATGCGTACCAATCCAGAATGTGTGTATGGTATGCATGAACTGACAATTTTCATACAATGGCAAAAAACAGCATGCAAATCTGAATACCAAGACAAGAGCACCAGGAATGCTATGTCAGTTACCGTCTAGTGCTATAAATAAAATGGGAAAAGCAACATTACAAGTACCAGAATGCAAGGACTAAACCAGGATTGCATAATCAATTCACGGAAGATATATGCAGAATTGAGAACTCAGTGTACCTGTGTGGGCTCTAATCACTTGCATGCTCTAAACATTATGATTGGCTGAGAGGATGTCAATAACAACCTTCGTGTGCTAATCGGGTGTAATAAACATCCTGTTAAGTTACTTCGCCTCATTCTACCAATCAATCTAACCATATGGCGCCCCACCAGTCTGAACGCATCTTCCTATTGCACAACTCCAGTGGTTCGCGAAGCGCCACGCTCAGCCTTCAACACTAGGGCTGGCTTTTTCATTACATCCTGGCCGCGCTGCCAGTCCAAATGCTACACTCCGGGACTACAGTGTCTTCTCTACACTACTGCCGGCTCCTGCCTGCTCGGCCGCTCCCCTACCTGCAGACGCCAGAACACCACCTGAATGGAGGTGCATGTGCCGGCTCTGCTGTCAATTCCTCGTTTCTCCCGGCAAGCAGTGCCCCGTCCTTTCTTGCCGCGGACTCCCCTGTCTCTGTGTTCGCCGTTCCATTTGCGGACTCACCTGCCCGTTCAGGCCTTGCGCTGCCGGCTTCAGGGCTTCCCAGAGCTATCTGCCTCACTCGGCGCGCTCCCGCTCTTCTCCCCGGGAAGCTGTTGGAGGAGCAACTGGTTTGATGCAGAGTGCTGTTTCTGCAGAAGTGCACATGACTCGCGGAACTGCATGTCACCTGACCTCTGTGGCTCTCAGCATGCTGGGATGTGTCGTTTCGTGTTCCCACTTGTCGCATGCACAGACAGTGTATTGCTCATCGTCGCATCGACTCGTGCCCCACCCAGACCCTTTCACCCCGAGTTACTTAGAAACCCAAGCTTTCTAAGTAACTTTCGGAAATGTTTGTGGGCCAGACATTGCACAGATTTCAAAGCTTGCAATTGTAAAGCATTAATATGAATGGAAATCATTCAATTTATTGTATAAAACAGTTCTGTCATTCCAAAAAATGTAAACATATGTACATCTCTTTACCCAAATACTTGACTATCTCTATAATTCATGTTTACGAGTTTTCCTATAAATATTATTATATCAACTTTTGTAATCCCATCTTTATTTTCCACATCAGCAGCACACAAAACAGTATCGCAGCATTTATGGCCTTCCATCCTAATCCTTCAATGTCTGTATCGAATATTTCGGATAAAACTGCAGTAAGACTGACACCATACTGTAGTGGTCCGATGATCACTGGACACGATCAGCTATTAGCGTGGGCTTTATTTACAGGGATAACAAACAGAGTTTTTACAATACGAAGCACAAGGCCACTGTTAGGCCGGATAGCCTAGCGCAGGGGTGCACAACTAGTTTTGCCAGAGGGCCAAATGTACCTTACAAGCTATCTCCCGGGGGCGGATTGTTTGTGTGGGGTAGCCGGGCGGGGCACGTGGTGAATTTACGACCCCCCTCAGACATTCATAGTAAGTATGTGGGGGAACAAATGGGCATTTTGAGGTGTACTTCTAGTCTTTATTGCTATTTGTGCTTTCAATTCTGTAGTACACGTTATTAACAAGCCAGAAGAAAAACTGATTTGGCCCTGGGCTTCAACATGTTATCAATAGTGTGAGAACAAAATCATCCCCGCACTCCAGCATCAATAACCTAACAGAACTGGCTGTCCTGTAGGTGAAAAAGAGATGTGCAGATGTGGCTAATGAGTGATCTGCCCACATTAATGACTACATGACTCCACACGCCACCACAAAACACCTCTGCTTTCAAAAGTACTGCCACAAAAGACTTCAATACCCACTATCAACATTGCTTTGTCACCGGGGCAATAAATGAATGTTCTCTTTACAATACTTTTATTTGAAGCATCATACAAAGGTGGTGTGTACAGGCCATGGAAAGAAAATATAACCAATATAGTTTTTTTTCTAGACTGCTTATTTCCATGCTTTATAGCACTAGTGTTGATAAAATTGTGTACTAAATTGGAGGGGTGTAAATATTTCCCCCAAATATGCCAGTGTGATGGAGTGTAGCAAGGGAGCCCAAACCAATCATGAGGTGTTTGGGGTGGCAGGGGATCTTCCTCCCCACCACCCTGGGAATAATTTTAAAACGCAAGCACACACAATGACATACACAATTTAAATTAAAGTACCTTCTGCCCTGGTCCTGATGTTTTCTCCCAGTGCTACAGCTCCTGCGTAGCATAAAAAAGAAACAAAGAGCGCTTCCTGGTTCGTGCAAATGAACCCAAGAGCCGGAGCGCTGATGACTAAGAGCCCATCTCCCTTTGTATTTGGTAGGAGGCGCAGCAGGCCCTCCCTCATACATAGACACATGCAGTACATCAGCCAGCATCCCCAATGGGCCATGCAAGGTTGGGGAAGCAAAATGCCCCCTTTTTACATGGCTCACTGGATAAAATCCAATGAGCTGCAAGACTTATCCTTGGCCTCAACCCCGGGGACCACATCTCTCCAGCCCTAAAATGTCTCCACTTGCTCCTGGTTGCTGCAAGGATTACATTCAAATCCCTCTGCATCATCCATAAGGCTTTCTGGGGCTGGGGACCACGGTATCTACAATAGGCTCTCACCAAATACTCTCCCTCCAGATCTCTATGCTGCTCCAGTGCCAACTCTCTGCGTGTCAAGCGCTTCTCTAAACAGCAACCTTGCCCATTATGGAGAAGTGCCACTGGTGCACCGTCAAAGAATGTATGCACAGGGTCGGTGTGGATGGAGATGAAATACTGTTGACTTTGAAGTCATGGACATGAACTGCACTGTTGGTAATAGTGATTTTTGAATACATTAATGAAGTTTATTGATTAAAATGTGTAATATTTTGTTTTGAACTATACCCGTGTCATCCCTATCTACTGATCCATCCTTGTTTGCTTTAAACTTCTTATATTTGCCTACGGGACCAGGGATTGTAGTAGGTACACCCTTTTTGTTTTCAATTTCTCGTATACAGGTGCTACAGAAGAAAGCTACCGGGGTAGCTCAGCAGGTTGAGTGACTGTTGCTAAGATGTTACATATTTAAAACTGGCTGCAAATCCAATGACTTGGCAATTCCTTATAAAAATAAGTGCTATAAAATGTATGCGGCCAGGGGATATGTTGGGCTGGTAGCTTGCTTATATTCAGGGTGAGGGTGGGGGAATTTTTGCTCACGCAGTGAAAATCAAAAATTGGCACCCATGAACCCACAGTTTAATTTCCTGATAACTGCTGTCAGTGCAAAAGAAGCATTTATTTGTGATTACGCAGCTTGACAAGCATATACCAGCTTTAGAAATATATCCTGTGAAAAAACACAAAGGAAAGGACAAAAACAACAGGCTATTTGTGACAGTCAGACAAAAAAAAAACACACATTTCAAAGAAAACTAATGAATGTAAATTCCAGAAACATGTTTCAGTTTGGAAATGTCTTTTGTTGTTTTTGTTTTTTTACCAGTGTAAGTTGCACATTTGGTAAAACCAAAGTGTGCCCACCATGTACATAGCCTGCTTTTTTCAGTGATAGCCCCCACCCCAGTGATACTCATGGCCCATTGCTTCCCGTGGGGTCCCATTCAGGCAGATGAAAGAACACAGGCTGTGCAAATAAAGCCTGCTAGCGCGCACATGATGGCTGGGCTAAGGAGCACCTTTAAGGCCCTTGCAAAGAGTTCTTTGCAGGAGGTCTGGGAGGAGGGGGACAGGCCATCAATTAGAAAGGCAATTACCCCCCTCCTGGGACGCCTCGCCTATGCCAGCAACATGTCAGGCTTCAAAGACTTTCATAATGAAGTGCGGCCAGCTTTGTTTTCTGTTGCTTGAAGTGGGCCGCACTTCATTATGAAAGTCGTGGTCTTCAGGGGGCCCCAAAGCACAATACCGCGGGCCGCATATGGCCCGCAGGCCGTATGTTGTGCACCCCATGCCTAACGGAATGAGGACGCAACACAGGAGGACCTTGGAACATCTTACTTTATTCAATGCCAAACTCCAACTGCCCTCTTGGTGACTTCCTTGTCTGCATTCTCAGTCATCACAACGGTGCCCTTGATGGCTGTGACGTTGAGTGGCTGGGTTGCTAAACGAGAATCTTGCTGTACTAGAACTTCATCACCTACTTGGAACTCTTTGGGCCTTGCTCCTCTCCTCATGTCTGTGTCTGCCCGAGTCTTCTCTTTCCACTCAGTGTCTCTCCTTATGACATCGGGGTCTCCATCTTGTTGGGTTGTCAGATGCCTCACCATGCTGGTGCGGAACTCGTATCGCATCATCAGCTCGGCGGGTGCCTTGTTGGTGACTTCGTGGAGGGTGTTTCGGTAGTCTCGGAGCAAACGGCATAGCGCTTGGTGGGGCTCAGCGCCCTCGATGCAAGCTCTTTGCATCGTTTTCTTTATGGATGACATGAACCGTTTGGCCATTCCATTGGCTTGGGGCCAGCTGGGGGTAATCTTCTGAGGGGAGAATCCCATGTGTTTTGCGAAAGAGGTGAACTCTTGACCACTGAATGGGGGTCCATTGTCGGACTTGATCATGTCAGGGATTCCCCATTCGCTTAGAACTTCATCAAATGTTGCTGCCACATGGGCGAATGCAGTGGACGCCTTTTTTTGACAATGGGGAACCTTGAGTGTTCATCTAGGAAGAGCAAGAGTTATCCCCCTGATTCAATGGGTCCATAAAAGTCAACTGCTACTCTCTCCCATGGTTTGTCTGGAATGTGCGTTGGTTGCAGCGGGACCGGGGCCTCCGCCCTGGCAGTGCACTGGCATGCTATGCAATTCTTTACCCATCTATCAACCATCGAGTCTAGGAAAGCAAACCACACATGACACCGGAGTTGCCGTTTGGTGTTGTCAGCACCTCTGTGCCCCTTGTGTGCTGTCTTTATTACCCCCGCTCTGAGCATCACAGGAATTACTAGCCGGCACTCTCTCAGCAGCATTGCATGGCCTTTCATGGCCAGCTCTACGTGTATCCTTGCAAGCCTGTCCATGTCGTCTCTGCACACCCCCGGGTGGTTTAGAACGGCACGCCGATAATCCTTCCATTTGTTGTTTTCTGTTAGGCTGATAGTTAACACCATGGATGGGTATGCAGCTGATGCTGCTGCGACCATCTCTAGTGAAATTGCTGGTGGGAGGGCATTGGACGCCACATAGTTTATGTATTCAGTGTAACCGGCTCTGGATACAGGCATGCCTTACGGGTCGTGTGACAGGTAGACCGCTGGGTTGTCCTCACCCCGGGCCTGTGAATGATGTCGAAATCATATACTTGAAGTCTGATACCCCACCGCTCTATCCTGGGGGGCATTTTGGTATGAAGATTCCCAAAGAGGGACCCCAGAGCCTGATGGTCTGTGATGAGAGTGAATATTTTCTTATAATAAAGTTGTGAAAATGTTCACAGGCCCATATTGCCGCCAGCCTCTCTTTTTCTGCTTGTGAGTAAGCTGATTCAGGTGGTGCCAGTGCTCTGCTTGCATACGCAGTGATGTGTCTGGGGTGAGTGTCTTCCCCGCTCGACTGGGTGAGTATTGCCCCTAGTCCAACTGGGCTTGCAACGACAATGATTTCCGTATGCCAGTCAGGGTCAAAGTACGACAGGCGGCGGGCTTCCGCCAGTGCCGTTTTTGTTGTTGTCGAATGCGTCTTGACACTGTCGACCAGATGAACACGGTGTCTTTCTGGAGCAAACGTCACAGAGGTTCTGTGATGGATCAATAGTGGGGGATGTAGCGTGTGCAATAGCCTGCCATCCCCAGAAATGAATGGATGTCTGCCACTTGTGTCGGTTCATGGAGGTTGGCAATGGCGTTGACCTTGTCGGGGTCCGGCGTCATGCCGTCTGCTGAGAAGATGTAGTCGAAAAACTTTAATATGGTCCTTTTGAAACGGCATTTATCGATGTTAAGAGTTAGACTCGCTTCTTGGACGGCGGTGCAAGTCGCCAGCAGTGTGGAGTCGTGCTCTTCTCGGGATTTGCCGAAGACAAGCATGTCGTCACTGTAGTTCAGCAAGAAAAAAGACCTTGGCCGTGTGGCCAGCAGTGCGGGCTGCACACCCTTATTCCACTACTCAGTGGCGTAGTTCAAAAATAATAATCGTAGAAAAAATTCTTGAATTGATTCCTTTTTTCAAAGAGAAATTTTTAATAAATCAAACTTCATTCGCTTGCTTTAAATCAAAGATAATTATAATGGCAGAATTCATCACATCTGCGGCCTATGCATTTCGGGTCGAAAAACCCTTCTTCAGGGCCTGTGATTACACCTTTTCTTATAATACTCGGTCTAAACTGTCTTCACATAATTCCATATTGCGAACAAATCAACATTGCATTAAACAATCAAACACAGATATCATAATTCACCAATATCAATAAAACATTTGCATATCAACATATCAGGTGCATATGTCAAAGAAGAAAAAACACAGTAGCAATAGTACATTACCCCATTTCCATTCGGATGATGCAAATCCCATGAACCATGTCAAGGTCGGAAAATGTTGAAAATAAAAAATAAAAAAATAATAACAGAAAACGAAAATAATGTAATATCATAATAAAGAAAAAAAGAAAGTAATCATCAGTGCGGTGTCCACAGTATACCTCAATGTATCCATAACAATATTTAACTCTCAATACGTCTGCCAAAACGGTATCACTAACCTTCAAAACGTCAGAGCTCAAAGAAAAACCAGCACGTCCACCCGTGCGGAAAGAATATCTGATCAGCAGTCGTCTCTGTAACGAGAACGGCCGCGTGTTAGTTAATACATTCCGGCTACAAATTCAAAACAATACAATGTCTTCAAGTGCAGCAGTTACTTACATATTTCGTTAACCAACTATATTCTTCAGGACCTGGTTGGTCCGACTGTATGCCTGCCACTTTCCCATGCGGTCATGTCCGCAAGAGACTAACGCATACAACTCGGTCTCTGTAATGAGATCGAGCGCGTATAAGTACACTTAAGTTATTCTGCGTGCTATCCTATTCGTGTTCCTATTCCATTTCACTTACTTGTAACTAGAATAGCAGCAATCTGCCGGAGCTGAGCACGTTGACACGCTTCCTTGGCAATGTCGGTAGAAAAGTGTTGTGGCAGCAACCTGTTGCTAAGGCAACCAACGCTTTGTATAGAGCGGCCATTTTAGAATCGAACAAATGACTAGCTTTCCTCACGCTTGTTAGGCAACCATATTGGAAAGATGTGGTAATAGATGAAACCTAATGTTGTAATAAAACGGAATTCATTCCAATTCATTTAAAAGACATAACATAATGCTTTTGGACAAAATTTGCCACTTGCTGCAAATTGTGGTAAAATAAAAATTGTCAAAAATTAACAAAAATTAATAAAAATAAAACCACAATAATACAAATAATAATAATAAAAAATAAATAATAAAAATGAATAATGAACATAAATATCAAAACCAAACAGAATAAACGAAAATAAAGCTCAAAGATTCATCAAAATGCAAAATGCATTTCCCTTCCTGTATTCATACTAATGTGCCCAAATATTCACATTTCAGTGTTTCTCAACCATAAAACACAATAGAATTGTTCATAAAAAACAGCTCAGATCTAGCTCCTCGTTCATTCCATCTGGAGCGATCGGCCCCATCCTTTCTATCCATTGCGCCTCTTTCTGGGCTCTCAATTTCTTCATGTTTCTGTTTTGGCCTTTGGTTGGTATAACTTCCAGAACTGCAAACTTTAGTTGAGCGACAGTGTGTCCACTGTCATGAAAATGTCTTGCTACTGATGATGCTCTGTTGTTAAGTCTGATACATGATTTATGTTCATTAATGCAAACCCGTACTTTGCGTGCGGTTTCTCCTACATAATACTGGGCACAAGGGCACTTGATGGCATATATAACGTTCTCTGACAGGCATGTTGCATGATATTTCAACTTAATCTGCTCTCCTGTTCGAGGGTGGGATATGAGTGGTCCTTTCATTATGTTATTGCAGTTTCCACAGCTCTTACACGGGTATGTACCCGGATGCTTATCTTGCATTCTCTGTTTGTCTTTTTGCTTCCCATGCGTATCAACTAGTACATTTCTTAGATTGTTACTCTTTTGGTAGGCAAAAACAGGTGGGTTCTCAAACAACTCTTTGGTTCTGTTGTCATTCTGCAACACACTCCATCTTTTCAGGATACTATCCTTGATTTGTCGGCTCTGTATCGAGTACTTAGTGACAAATACCAAGTCTGGACTCTCTTTCTTACGTTTGGTAATTAACAATTGTGCACGATCTCGTGTGTCTGTTTTTTCTCTTGCTTTTTGAAGATCTTCGTCTGGATACCCTCTTTCCTTAAGTTTTTTATGTAACTTATTAAGTTCCATATCACACTCCCCTGGGTCACTTACAATTCTCTAAATACACAGCATTTGCCCTAACGGTAAGTTTTGCAGAATGCTTGGCGGGTGAAAACTCATCCTGTGAAGCAAATTATTTCTGTAGTTCAGCGCCCCCCGCCTCCCATACTGGTCTGATGACTTGCCTGATTGTCTCCTGAAAAATTTCAGCAGCTGAAGAAACACCAAAATTGAGGCATCTGTATCGAAATAGACCATTGTGGATGGCAAACGTGGCAATGCCCCTTGACTCCGGGTGTAGTGCCAACTGGTCGTACCCCTGGTTGAGGTCCAGTTTAGAAAATAGCATAGACTTATTTAGCTAGACAATCATGTCCTCAATCCGGGGCCCCATATGTTGTTCCCTCTGGATGGCGGTGTTGGCCATCCTCATATGGACACTCAGCACGATTACTAGGGGAGAAACCCACAGGGACAGTCCTGTCGTTAGTTCAATTATGCTATCATTATGCAGATGATTGAGCTCTCTTGAGACCGCTTCCTGAAGCTGGAATCCAAGATGCATTATCCTAAAATGGCCGCCGCCAGAAGTGCACATAGCGCCTGATCTTGTCCCCCCTGGCTGCCTGACTTCCTCGCCCTCAACGCTGTGATTGGCTGCCCTTTTTAACCATTCACAAGCAACCGGCAGGCGAGAGCCGGCCAGAGAAGTAAGGCAGAGAAAGAAGGCTCCCCTGCTGACGGAGCTGACCGAGCGTGCCATGCTGCGGTCTGCACCCAGTCCCTAAACCCTGCAACCTACCACCCACCTGGACCTGGGTTTCCTACCGGTACTAATAACATTGTACCACAAGACTTTATTGCTTCAGCCTAATCCCTATGCAATTCCACTATGGCCACTCACTGCCTCTATCTGTGAGCCACCATACTTGCTTACAATGCTTTGCAAAGTACCACTTCAGCTAGCCGACCAGACACCACACTACTACCCCACTGCTTGCCGCTAATGTACTAGCCTGTTCTACCGTATACTATGGCACTAGTTTACTGAGTTGCTAGTCTATATAGGTAACCTAACCTCAGTCCAACAAAATGTACTTATGAAGCAATGTTCGCCTGCTCTGCTTATGCTTATTTGAATTAGCGCCACTTTGGCCTTCAATGCTAAATTGTTTCTAGGTATGATCTTTTGGATTGCTAAAGTTGCTTCTAGGTGTGTCCACTTGAATTAGCGCCACTTTGGCTCACAAGGGTAAAATTGAATCTAGGCGTGCACATTTGAACTGCTAAGTTGAATTAGGTGTGTTCTATTCTTGCTTCTGAATTAGCCTAAACTAATGTTCACTAAGCTTCAGAGAATTTTGCACCTATTCCACACTTTTTAGCCTAGTCCAAGCCAGCATCATATCTGTGACCAGTGCCTCATGGCTACCAAAATCAACAGCTGACTATATGTTAATTATCTATTTAGCCCTACCTGCTAAACTTCAATTCTAAGTTGCAGTATATTTGTGCCTTCGTAAACTACTCAGCTTCAGCAACATCTCTCAAAAGTTGCCTTATCAGAACAGAATGCAGGCACTGCTAACCTTAACTATGTTCCCATTCTGCATCATACCATCTGACATCCCTTGTACTAGAGGTCATTACATTAAGTTTGATGAGGGGTTAGGCAGACTGAGATGCCCCCGTCACCACCCCATCCCTTGCCCTACACCCTTCCTTCCCACACCATCCCCGTTTCCCACACTAACCACAACTAATCTACATCCAGCTTCCGCCACACACAAGTTGCCCCCTGTGCCCACAGCCTCTACCGCCTCCCCTCCTGACACCTCTAAGCGGAACGAGAGACTAACCAGCAGACTACCGTTCAGCAGGCACTCAACATTAGAACACTCCCATAAGATCATACGCACAATTCGCCCTGGACCGTCTGGTAATAATCACAGGCGCCATAAGAAAAGGTGTACAGCCCTGCTGAACAACCTAAGGGACATTAGCCCCAGTCCTCCATCAATGGATCCACAATCACAGCCCACTAAGGGAGCATTACTGAACGTCAGGTCATTGGTAGCACATGCAACTGAGATTGCCGACTTGATTGTGAACAAGAACCTTGACTTCCTTGTAATGACTGAAACCTGGTTGCATGAGGCAGCAGGCCCCTCCATTGCCCTAGCCATCCCGAACAACTACTCCATTCTCCGTGCAGACAGACCGACATCTCGCGGAGGAGGAATAGCTATCATCTTTAAAGACACTCTCAACATAAGACTAGCCACCCCTACACCATTGCCATCATGTGAACTCCTTTCAGTTAAGTTTCAAACCTCACACAACACACTACATATCATTTACAGGCCCCCAGGACCTCCGGGATCCTTTGAAGAAGACATCACAGCCCTAGCAGCCGACACCAAACCAACGGTGCAAAATATCATTTTAGGAGACTTCAACCTCGGTTACAAGGACACCAGTGACCCACACGCCACCTCTCTAGCTTCTGCACTACTAGAACAAGGCTATACTCAAATTAGCACCAAACCCACACACGAAAAAGGTAGGATACTTGACTGGGTTGCGGCTCTAAATTGCACCATCTCCCCAGTAGATCCGACACCACTAGTATGGTCAGACCACCACCTGATCACCTTTGAACTACATATCAACAACCTGGAAAAGAAAAAGTCCATTATTGCTCCCCCATGCCTCACAAGGAATAAACACAACATTACAGCAGATGCCCTAGTTACTTTGATAGCCCCCCAACTTAATGCCTTACCGGACACTAATGATCCTAACACTCTAATTAACATCTACAACGAGACTATGACTAAAGCCATTGATGATATTGCCCCGCTAAAATTGCTTAAAAGCAAACCTATAGCCCACCTTAACTCGTGGTTCACTCCAGAGCTGAAAACACTCCGCACTGAAAAAAGAAAATGGGAATCTCATTGGAAATCATCCCCCACCCCTGAAAACAAAACTAACCTGGCCACTATCACCGCCACTTACAAAAATAAGATAATCCAGGCCAAAAAAGAAACCTATAATGACAGAATAGCCCAAGCTAGCTCCAATACTAAAGAATTATTCAAAGTTCTAAGAGAACTAGAGAACCCTAATCCACCGCCAGACACATGCACCAATGATAAAGCATGGTGTACCGGCATTCAAAATGCTCTATCCAACAAAATCAAAGGACTGCAGACTAAAATAGCGGACAAAAGATCCCAACTAACAGTCACTACACCAGCTCCTACCCCTACCTCTCACAATATCTCAGGTTTCTCATTCAAAAAAGTCACCATTCCTGAAGTCCATAAAATCATTGCGTCTCTTAAACCATCAAACTGCAAGGGCGACAGTTGCCCTGCACAGATTATAAAAGATGCAGCCAGAGATCTCGCCACATTTATCACTAAACTTGTAAACTCCTCCTTCTCTAACAATTCCGTCCCAAGTAACCTCAAACAGTCCTGGGTTCTACCACTATTAAAAAAACAAACCCTTGACCCGGCTATACCCACCAACTATAGACCAATTACGACAGTCCCCTTTCTATTGAAAATCCTGGACAGAATAGCCTACTTGCAGATACAAGATTATCTGGAAGCTCACAAACTACTCGGCACCCGTCAATCTGGCTTCAGACCTCGGCAAGGAACAGAAACGGCACTTGTCGACCTCAAAAGCCAGATTGATGAATTAAAAGACTATCCTACTTCTACTCGACCTTTCTGCGGCTTTTGATCTGGTGGATCACTCCATACTTTGCAACCACCTATCCTCAGTGGCCCATTTCTCCAGTTCTACAGTTGCCTGGATCCAATCTTTCCTCGCAAACAGAACCATGCACGTGTTTTCACCCTGAGCAGCTGCTGACCGTATCCCCATCACCTGCGGAGTCCCTCAAGGATCCTGCGTTTCACCCACTTTGTACAACATTTTTACAAAGCCACTATTTGACAAATTGGACTGTCTGGGTGTCACCTACACAAATTATGCAGATGACACCCAGATACTCCTACCCCTCTCAGGAACCTATGATATAGATGTTGCGCGGATTAATGAAGTCTACATCATCATTCAGGCATGGATGGCCACACATGGCCTCTGCCTGAATGATGATAAGACCGAATTACTCCTAGTCGGATCATCTAACAACATCCTTAAACTAAGTCCTCACTATACAAATATAGTAATCGATGGGATCAGTATAACCATTGCCAAACATGTAAAAACTCTAGGTTTCTACTTCGATGCCCAGTCTAACCTAACTAAGCACATCAACAAGACATCTTCGGCCACAGCTTACACTGGCAAGTTGATCAGAGCCTGCAGACCTCTACTATCCCCCTCTAGCTGCATTACTCTGGCGAGAGCGCTCATACAATCCAAATTGGATTATTGCAACAGTCTTTATCTAGGAGCGAACAAAACCATCTTAAACAAACTTCATATTATGCAAAATAACGTGCTCAGAGCCGCGCTGAATATTCCCAAAAGAGAGCATATATCAGAAACGAGAAAGCACCACAGGTGGCTCTCTATACAGGACAAAATTGCCCTAAAAACTATTTGCCTCACTCATAAAGCGCTTAACCACCAAGCCCCCCCCCCACCTCACAGATAAATTCACATGGAAGGTATCCAATAGAACCACCAGATCTTCCAACACACCATGTCTGGTGGTGCCCAGATATAATCTAAAAAGAGCCGGAGGTTCCAGCTTCCCAGTATTAGCTGCCCAGCTTTGGAACTCTCTCCCACAGAATATTCAAACCATTCAGACCTTTAACAATTTCAGAAGTCAGGCTATCACCTGGATACTAAATAAAACTTACATAACAGTTCCTGTTACCACCATCTATTAGGTGATCGGCTCATACGACTGCTTTGACTGAAATGCTTCTTCTGCTTTGACCGAATGTACAATATGTACAATGTTCAATTTGTATATACCCACCATTGTAACTTTACCTTGTATGTTCAAATTGTATTAATCCTCATAATTGTCTAACCATTACTATCCTTAGCGTCCAATTACCTTCGGGTCAGGTGCGCGATATAAATAAAATAAACAAACATACAAACAAACCCTCCTGGGATGTTGAGGGACAGATCTTACTCTGGTGTCGATATGTAGTTTTATGGGAGGTCCCTTTAACTTCCCCAACCCTTTGCAGAGTAGCGGAAATCTTGTTAGGATCGTCTCTTTAGAGATGAGTGTCTTTGGTGTGGGTATGTTGGTCATCATGCAAATGTTCTCTTTCACGTCCCCCGATAGTGCGACTGTTTGTATAACGTCCCCTTCATGGAAATGGATGTCGATGAGTCCTAGACATGACGCGGTATGGTAGACCAACAGGCATCGCCCTTTCATTGGGCTCCGGATTATGTGAATGACAGTGGCCATGTTGAGCCATTTGTGTGTGAATTGGTGTTTGAAGTGTCCAATTGAGTGAAGGGGGACGTTTGCACCCCACTGGAAAATCTTTGCTTGGCTGGCATCAGTCTTTGGGGGATTTGTAAAAATTCTTGTTCACCCATAATGTTGAAAGTGGGCCAGAGTCAACCAGGAAGCAGAACTGTCTCTCTTCCATGTTGACGGCGATCCTGGGTGCTTCTTTTACTTCCCTGTCATCCAGAATGAGATTCACGTATTCGTCTTGACAATATTGATCATACTCGTCACCTCCGTAGGGTGGTCCAAATTGTTGTTGCTAGTTGTGACCATGAAATGGTTGGGGTGGCCCATCGTATTCGTCAACGATGTGCGGGGCTTAACCGTAAGTCTCAAAGCCCTGGGAGTAGTCTTCGGGATAATGTTCTTCCCCGGCTTGTATGTAGCACCTTGATCCTTGTTGGTAGGGTCTCGTCTGGTAGGGTGAGCTTTGAGGAGCTCGACCGTACATTTTCTTTTGCGTTTATGGGGGCATCTGCAGAGTGGGAAACGATCTTCCTTCCCTGCAGACGGACTGAAAATACCCTTCTCTGCCAAAGTTGCTGCATCTTTGAGAAAGTGCGGGGCATATCCCATAGTGAGGGAAGGCCATCCTGCAACAATAACACTGTCTTTGTGGTCTGGGCACAGACTGATTGCCTCCTCTGTGTGGTGTGGCTCCCCTGTCATTAGGGCGTTGGTTAGCTGGGTGAACTGCTGCAATGAGCTCACTCTTGTCTTGCTTGTTGTTGGGGTTCCCCGACATCGATGCTGCCTGGGTGTCCACCCTTTCGAAGATCCTTGCTAGCTCGCTGACGTCATCTATCGAGAGTGGCTTTTTTAGTAGTTGCTTTTTCAGAGTTTGGATTAGACACCCCTCTATCACTCCCGGCCTGATTGCTTCATCCTGTGAAAAAGCATGGAATTTACAGTGTGCCCCTTTGACTCTCAGCAAGTGATGAATTCATCAAGCGTTTCCTTGACCCTTTGCGTGCACTAATTGAATATGTAGCGCTCGTAGTCGCAATTGAGTCCAATCACAAGTTTCTTGTTTAGGGCTGTTATCAGTGAGGTAAAGTCTGGTTGTTCTTTCTGGGGGATTGTTCTGACAAGTGTCTTGATGTCAGTATCAACAATATTAATGAACATGTTTTGTAGGCACAGTGACTTCTCATCGCCAGCTGCTTTTATAAAGTTGTTGAAATCGTCCAGCATTCGACCCACCTCGGGCCTTTGTCTGCTTGCAGGGTCATGGAGAATGGGGGTGGCATTTACCATGTGGTTGATGTAGACCTGGTAGGGATGGGTGGTGGTGGCGCTGGGTCACTCATTGTGGCGGGTGTGATAGTTGAAGTATGCGTAGGTCCATTGGTGCAGGCCTCTCAGTGGTTGTCAGACATCAGGCGCCCGTGTGGCTTGTGCAGAGAGTATTGTGTGGCTGATGCCACTGGCGGGCCGTGAGCCTCATGGGTGGGTCGCACGGCCTGTGGATTATGGTGTTTTATGCCCATTAGTTAGCCCTGGGGTTCTGTAACGCTCACCTGGTTCCCACAGAGGCGCGGCGTCGAAGGCGCAGAACTCTGAAGATGGACAGGAAGGGCCCCTCTATTCTGGCTTCCCTGGCTCGTTGGATACCCTCCTGTGCTTGAAAAGGGAGTATTACCAACTGTGGAACAATGCTCAAGCCTCCCACTCCCTTCCAACCCTCCACGATACCTCCTCCACGATTCCCCGTGAAGCCTCACCTTAGGGTTTGGAAGGATGAGCTCTCCATCCTGCTTCTGATGCAGGGGCGCGTTGAAACCCAGTTACTTCACTGGATTGAGGATTGATGGGAGTTCAGGTAAGCTTGACTGTTCAGGTAAGGCGCTGTAAAAGTTCTGTTCAAAAGTTCAAGCTTAATAATAATGTTCGTTGTCTAATTGCAGCAAGCGCTAATGCTTATGTCTTTTTCCCCTTAGGGGCCGGGGTTCGGAGTGCCGGAGATATGGCGCCGACCCGAAGTGAAACAGTTCTGGATGAGCGCTCAAGTAATGTCTTTGCATTCGCTCATTCAATGTCTTTGTCTTTTTTCCCCATAGGGGCCGGGGTCCGGAGATGCCAGGAAGCGGCAGGACCCGAAATGCAGTGGGAATAATCCAACAGGTAAGACTTAAAAGGAAACTGAGCTTTCCTTATTCCTTTTCTCCCTCTCACCTTTGTTCTTGTCTTTTTTCCTCTAGGCGCCGGGGCGTAGCTGAATCCGGAAGATCGCTGCTGAAGATGGAAGCGCCTTGCAAAGGTGAGTAAAATGCAGCGCTGCAGCGATCGAAACAAAATGCCTCTAAAATTATGTCTTCCTTTTCAGGGCCGTTGGAGAAATGACTCCGGGATGCAGATTTAGCAGGTAAGGGCTTTTCTTCTCCTATTCTCTTCCTTTCTCCCCTTGCAGGTGTTCCAGGGTGCTGGCAGGCGTGGCTGAAGTCAGGATGCAGGAGCTGACACGGTGAGCGTCCAGCTGCTAGGTGCAGAACAACGCGAAGCACGTGTGGCTGTTCGGGTGGGGTTTAAATAGCCTTGGAAGAAGTTCCTGGTATGTATCCTTCCACCAATCAGGTTTGTATCCTTCCCCGACCACACCCGGGTGGTGAAGTAGTCCTACAGGTAAAGTAGTCCCATTCAGGCCTCAAGAGGGCCTGGATGAAGCAGCAAGGTCTGCATCAGGTAGGTGTGCACCCAAGCACTTAAACACATATCCTCTTCTATGAGCCTGGCGCCTAAGGCGCCAGGACTGAGTCCAAAGGGCCCCGACTTGGGCCCGCTGAGACTTCCCTGGGGAAAATGATGTCTGCCTCTGGGGTTGCTGGGCCCGGCCTGGCTCCTTGGAGGTAGGCATCATGACAGTACCCCCCCTCAAGGCCCCTCCCAAGGTCTTTTCCTCCGGGGGTTTTGGTTTGTGCGGGAATCTTCGATGGAATCGTTGAATTAATCGTGGTGCGTGAACATAGTTACTGGGTTCCCAAGATCTTTCCTGAGGTCCATATCCTTTCCAATCAACAAGATAGAAGAGTTTCGACTTAACTATCTTGGAATCTAAAATGTCTTTCACTTCGAATTCTAATTCTCCATCAATTTGGACAGGGCCTGGGGGCTCAGACAGTCTGGTTCCAGGTTGTACTGGTTTTAGAAGAGATGCGTGAAAAACGGGATGAATCCGCATGTTGGATGGTAAATCGAGTTTAAAGGCCACTGGGTTGATAATAGCTTTGATGGGGTAAGGCCCAATGAATCTGGGATTAAAAGTTTGCTGACCCTTGAGGGGTAGATGTTTAGTTGCTAGCCATACCTGATCTCCTACTTGGTAAGGAGGAGTTTTACTTCGGTGAAAATCAGCGTTTTCTTTATACTTTTTCTTGGCTTGCTGTAAGTGGGTTGTAGCTTCTTTGAAGGCTTGGGTTATTGTGGAATGTAGGTGATTTACTGCAGGCATCTCCAGGGTCAGAGGTGGATCTAGGTCAGAGGTCCGAGGATGGTGACCATACAGGGTATAAAAAGGAGTCTGTCCGGTTCCAGAATGCACTGAATTGTTGTATGCATATTCTGCAATCTAAAGGATGTCTTTCCTATTTAACTCGGATTGGTGTAACATGCACCGCAGATATTGCTCGAGAGTCTGATTGGTTCTCTCGGTTTGTCCGTCGGTCTGGGGGTGGTGGCTGGTGGATAACCGCACGCCTATTTGTGCTAGTTGGCAACATTTCTTCCAAAAGTGGGAGATAAATTGACTTCCACGGTCTGAGACTAATATGGAAGGGAAACCATGTAACCGCACTATATTTTCCATAAATTCCTTGGCCAAGGTGGAAGCTGACGGCAATCCTTTTAAAGGGATAAAATGGGCCATTTTGGAGAATAGATCCACTATTACGAGAATCGTGTTGTAACCACCACAAGGAGGCAGGTCAGTTATAAAGTCCATTGACAAGGTGTGCCAAGGTGCTAGTGGAATGTCCAAAGGTTGAAGTAGGCCGGCTGGCCTTTTCTTTTGACTCTTATTTTGGGCACAGATTCCGCAAGACAACACAAATGACTTTATGTCTTTTCTCCAAGAAGGCCACCAGAAGTGGCGTTTGATCTTTTCTTCTGTTTTCGCGATACCGGGGTGTCCTTCCATTAATGATTCATGATGGGGGTAATGACAAGTTCCTGCAATTCTTTACTTGGCAGAAATAACCGCTCTTGGAAGTAGGGTAAATCATCCTTAACGGTGTAGTGAGGACCCTTTTGACTCCATTCCAGTAAGGCAGAAGAGTCAAAAAGCTGTTTTACTTGAGCTTGGATGTCCTCAATGGTTTGCAATGAAGTCAAGCCCAGAATTCTTTGTTCCGGTATGATTGGCACAGGTTCTAAACTCGAATTGGGTTCTTCCATGCCTATCCGGGATAAGGCATCTGCCTTACCATTCTTGCAGCCAGGGCGATAGGTAATTACAAAATCAAATTCCGCAAAGAATAAAGCCCATCGGAGTTGTCGCGAAGATTGAGCTTTGGCAGTCTTTAAATACTGCAATTTCTGTGGTCCGTAATTACGGTGATGGTGTGTCTTGCACCGAGAAGATAGTGACGCCAAGCCTTGAAAACTGATTTAATAGCCAGTAGTTCTTTGTCGGTAATTGCGTAATTGAGTTCAGGTGGAGAGAATTTTCTGGACCAAAAGGCTACAGGGTGTAGTTGGTTAGTTTCTGGGTCTCTTTGCGACAGGACAGCTCCCATGGCCGAACTGGATGCATCGGTTTCCACGATGTAAGGGAGATCTGGGCGCGGGTGCTTCAATACAGGCGCAGAGGTGAATTTGGTTTTCAGGTCCTGAAAGGCTTGTTCAGCCTCAAGAGTCCATTCAAAGCGTTTATTTTTCTTTAGGAGAGCTGTGATGGGTTGAACAGTTCGAGAAAATTCCGGGATGAACCTTCGATAGAAATTGGCAAAGCCAAGCATGCTTTGCACTCCCTTCACAGAGCTAGGAGATGGCCATTTGAGAATGGCGTCCACTTTCCGCGAGTCCATTCGGATTCCTTGAGGTGTCAGGATGAATCCGAGAAACTCCACTTCTGTGGTATGAAAAACGCATTTTTCGAGCTTGGCAAATAATTTGTGCTGGCGCAATTTCTCAAGAACTGCCCTAACATGGTTTCTGTGATCAGATTCTGAGAAGGAATACACCAGGATGTCGTCAATATAAACGATGACACAAACATTGATAAGTTCCCGAAGAACATCATTCATGAAGTACTGAAAGGCGGCAGGTGCGTTGCACAAACCGAAGGGCATTACTTGATATTCGAAGAGCCCAAATTTGGTGCGGAATGCAGTCTTCCACTCGTCGCCCTCTTTTATACGTACCAGGTGGTAAGATCCTCGGAGATCTAGCTTGGTGTACACACGAGCATCTTTTACTTGGTCGATAAGCTCAGGTATCAGGGGCAAAGGGTAACGATTCTTAATCGTTATCTGATTTAGGGCGCGGTAGTCAATACAGGCCCTAAGGTCTCCTTCCTTTTTAGGTACGAAGAACAAAGCGGAAGAGACTGGTGACTTTGATGGGCGAATGAAGCCATTGGCCAGGTATTGATCCAAATACTGGCGCAAATGCAGGTTCTCAGGTTCAGTAAGAGCATAAATCCTACTACAAGGTAGTTGTGCATTGGGTACCAAGTCGATTTGGCAATCGTAAGATCGATGGGGAGGTAAGGTGTTAGCCTGCTCTTTCTGAAAAACGTCTTGGAATTCTTGGTATTCAGATGGTAGCTGTACAGGGGTGGAAGTTACAGAGGCTAGACCCATAGCTGGATTCCTTTGCTCGCCAGTCTATTCTCGGATTATGTGTTTCTAACCAAGGGATACCAAGAAGTACTTGAAATTGTGGGGCCTTGATCACATCAAACATGATTGCTTCCCGATGTCCGTCCTGACCCACCAGAGTGATTTCAACTGTGGAATGCGTTACAGGCCCTGAGGCTATTTCGGTTCCATCAACTGTAGTAATTACATCTTGGGTTACTTTCGGGCGGAGAGGAAGCTTAATCCTGGAAGCCAATTCACGGTCTATGTAATTTCCAATAGCTCCACTGTCTATGTATGCTTTTATAGCATGCAACTGCTGAGGCTGTTTTGGGTTCACAAGCACCATTGGCATGACAAAATGCGAGGTCAAAGAGTTTGTTTTCAAGCTCGGCAAGCGGACCCCTACGCTTGTCGGGCTAGGTCGTTTCCCGAACCAGGTGTCAATAACTCGTTATCAGTGGCTCCAACCACCTTCTTGGGTGGTTTAACTGGACAACTTTGAAGAAAGTGACCGGAAGTTCCGCAATACAGACAAAGTTGCATTTGTCGCCTTCTCTCTCGTTCCTTCTGCGTTAATGGTCCTTTAACACTTCCAATTTGCATAGGTTCGGAAACGTCAGCACTCTTGGAGTTAACGTGGTTCTTGATAGGTACTCTGGTTTCATACTTGAGCCGATCTGCTTTTCTATTTTGAAGTATGTGATCAAGTTGAACCACTAAGTCTATGTAGTCTGCGCAGGCCTGGGGTGGATCTACTATCTGAGCTATAACATCTTTAAGCTCTCCGCGCAGGCCTCGATGAAACAATGTGATCCTTTAATTTTCAGGCCATCCGGTTTCCACAACTAGTCTATTAAAGGTGGCGATATAGGACAAAAGATCCTGATTACCTTGTCGTAAGGATAGCAGTTCGTTGTCAAGGGCCTGTCCCTGCGAGTGTCGAGCGAACAATCTTTCCATGCTGGCCTGGAAGCCCTGGAAATCCCGGAGAATGGGATCATCCTGATTTACCAATGGAATAGACCAATCGGCAGCACAGCCACTGAGGTAAGATAGTACAAAGGCTACTTTGGTCTGGTCGTTGGGGAAGGCCCCGGGCCTGCATAAAAAGTGTAAACGGCATTGGTTCATAAAAACAGCGTATTTCTTGGGATCCCCCGCAAAACGTTCTGGCGGGGCCAAAGGCATGTGTCCAGGTAGATTGATTTGTACCGGGTTATTCAAACCCATTGTTGTAGAAATATCTCCGGAAACAGGTAAAGGAGTGTGCTCTGCCTGGCCCTGCAATAACCTTTTGGCCAGATCATCAGTTCTTTCCTTGGATAGGATTAGTTCCCTTCTGAGAGCATTAGTCTCCTGGCGGGCTGAGTGCACTTCTGCCCGTAATTCCCCTAAAAGATGGGCCAGCTGATCTGTCTCGGAAGTCTCCATAGCGCCCAGGTGGGAAATTGTGGTAAGGCTTCGCGTTCTGTAACGCTCACCTGGTTCCCAGGGAGGCGCGGCGTCGAAGGCGCAGAACTCTGAAGATGGACAGGAAGGGCCCCTCTATTCTGGCTTCCCTGGCTCGTTGGATACCCTCCTGTGCTTGAAAAGGGAGTATTACCAACTGTGGAACAATGCTCAAGCCTCCCACTCCCTTCCAACCCTCCACGATACCTCCTCCACGATTCCCCGTAAAGCCTCACCTTAGGGTTTGGAAGGATGAGCTCTCCATCCTGCTTCTGATGCAGGGGCGCGTTGAAACCCAGTTACTTCACTGGATTGAGTATTGATGGGAGTTCAGGTAAGCTTGACTGTTCAGGTAAGGCGCTGTAAAAGTTCTGTTCAAAAGTTCAAGCTTAATAATAATGTTTGTTGTCTAATTGCAGCAAGCGCTAATGCTTATGTCTTTTTCCCCTTAGGGGCCGGGGTTCAGAGTGCCGGAGATATGGCGCTGACCCGAAGTGAAACAGTTCTGGATGAGCGCTCAGGTAATGTCTTTGCATTCGCTCATTCAATGTCTTTGTCTTTTTTCCCCATAGGGGCCGGGGTCCGGAATGCCAGGAAGCGGCAGGACCCGAAATGCAGTGGGAATAATCCAACAGGTAAGACTTAAAAGGAAACTGAGCTTTCCTTATTCCTTTTCTCCCTCTCACCTTTGTTCTTGTCTTTTTTCCTCTAGGCGCCGGGGCGTAGCTGAATCCGGAAGATCGCTGCTGAAGATGGAAGCGCCTTGCAAAGGTGAGTAAAATGCAGCGCTGCAGCGATCGAAACAAAATGCCTTTAAAATGATGTCTTCCTTTTCAGGGCCGTTGGAGAAATGACTCCGGGATGCAGATTTAGCAGGTAAGGGCTTTTCTTCTCCTATTCTCTTCCTTTCTCCCCTTGCAGGTGTTCCAGGGTGCTGGCAGGCGTGGCTGAAGTCAGGATGCAGGAGCTGACACGGTGAGCGTCCAGCTGCTAGGTGCAGAACAACGCGAAGCACGTGTGGCTGTTCGGGTGGGGTTTAAATAGCCTTGGAAGAAGTTCCTGGTATGTATCCTTCCACCAATCAGGTTTGTATCCTTCCCCGACCACACCCGGGTGGTGAAGTAGTCCTACAGATAAAGTAGTCCCATTCAGGCCTCAAGAGGGCTTGGATGAAGCAGCAAGGTCTGCATCAGGTAAGTGTGCACCCAAGCACTTAAACACATATCCTCTTCTATGAGCCTGGCGCCTAAGGCGCCAGGACTGAGTCCAAAGGGCCCCGACTTGGGCCCGCTGAGACTTCCCTGGGGAAAATGATGTCTGCCTCTGGGGTTGCTGGGCCCGGCCTGGCTCCTTGGAGGTAGGCATCATGACAGGTTCTTGGGTAGGTGGCATGCCTACAGGGTGGCACGCAGGCCCTTCTGAGCCTGGTGCGCTCTGCCGTGATTTATAAATTTGTGTTCCTTCAGACACGTGGTGGTGAGAGTGCTCGTGGAGAGTGGAGCAGGAGGCCCTTCTTGGGAAGCACGGGTCAGAATATCTTGTGTGGGGGTAGCGTGTGAACTCTACGGACACTGGAATTTCACTCGTAAGCCTGGACGCTGGAGCAGCGTGGAACAGAAACAGTGACTGTTCCATGTGGGAATGTCAGATGGATGGAGGAAGGATGCATCCACCTGGAGGAATCATGTGGGTCTAGGTGCTCCAGCATGTGCACAGCAGGATGGCCGCTGGCAGACTGCCACGCGGCTTGGCAATGACCTCTGTGGGTGTTGCACACAGGAGGGAGCGTCTGGACTGCTCTTTCGGTATAACCCGGGATCGGGTAACTGTTCAGTGCGCAAGTCTTTGGGATCAAAATGGACTCATGAAGGACTAACAGGTATTTACAATATGAAGCACAAGTCCACTGACAACCAAGGCAGTTACTCTCACTGCTCTGGGATTATGTCTCCCAGTGTGCAATCTCACACCAAAGTCTCATGGGGCAACCAACAACCTTGGGGGAATAGTGTGTGGAATTATGCTGGCTTTGTGGAGTCCATGTTTACCAGCTGCTAGCTGGTGGATAGAGGCAGTAGACCTCTCTGCAGGAGGTGCACCAGGGGCACGTTCTTCATGCTCCTGTCCACTCCAGCTCTCATCTGTTACCGCCTTCCTGCGCGCTTCCCGCTCGTCATCTCGCAAGACTCTCAGGGCGGATATCTCGCGGTATGAGTTCCCCACATACCTCCTTTTGTTGGAGCAGCTTGGTCCTACTCCATCACAAAGGCATTGTACTTGGTTGTCCTTCTCTTCTCTCGTTGTGGTCGAGTCTCTCTTGCTGCTGCTCCGGGCTCAGAGGCGTGAGCATCCTGTGCTTCTTCTGACCCTTGCAATGCTAGCTCCTTTTCCCTACGGTGCGCGCTTGATGCAGGAGTGGAGCCCCTCATGACACTCTCTTGCTCGACCTCCCGCCATGTGTTCCCTGTTCCTGTAGTCTCCTGATTGTTGTATGGATCCAACTGTGCATTGTTATCTACTGTTCCTGCAAATTCTCTTCTCTCGGGCACATTCCTTTAGTTCATGGCCACTCTCTCTGGTTTCCACCTTTTGCCATGACTCGTGTAAATGTGGTTTGTGCCTTTCAACATGACTTCTATGGACTGACTATACTTTGAGCCGGTTTGAACGTCTTTGTGGGGCATTTGTATTTTCACCCAATCCCCTTCATTGACATCTGTGCGCTGGACCGCTCTGCGCATATAACTTTGTGCCTTCATTACGTCTTTGCTTATCTGTATTCTCAACACCATTTCTCGCATGTCCACGCCATCGTCCTGTCTGTCTTTGTGTAGCCATGGGGAAACTAGTGTGGATGCGGTCCTTCTCCCTCTCACCATTTGGAAAGGTGACACCCCTATGACCACATTGGGGGTAAGCCAATGAGCGGTCAAAGCTTTTTTAACTGTCTTGTATGGGTTCATTCTAACTGCACTGGCGAGCTGTAAGGCCCCTTTGACAAACCGGGTGGCTCTTTCTACCAGACCATTGGCCTATGGGTGGTATAGGCTTGCTCTCAACTGCCGAATTTTGTGTTTCCTGAGGAAGATTTCCATCTCTCTGGAGACTAACTGGACACGGTTGTCTGTCACAATTTCCTTTGGAAGCCCCTCTCTTTGGAACACCAAATTTAGCACTGGAATTACAGTGACGAGGTGATGTCCAGTACAAATTCTACCTCCACCCATTTAGACAGGTAGTCCACCATAACTACTCTGTACCTATGTTCGAGTGACATGGCATCCAGGGGGCCGATAAAGTCTAACACGATTTTGTGCCACACTCCTTCAGGAATTTCCGTGGGGATCATGGGCGCTGACCTTACTTTAAGGTTCTGATTCTTACTTTAAGATTATGGTTCTGACGTCCTGGTCCATGCCTGGCCACCAGTACAAATCCTGCATTCTCCGTCTTGTCATGTTGCTGCCTGAATGTCCTGCATGGGTTCTGCACAATATGACTTTCCAATGTGTTTATGAAACATTTAAAAAGTGATTGCATTGTTATATTGCATAATCAAATGTTTTGATATATGAATTAGTTGGATGTATAAAAAATATCCTGTTAGCTGCTGCACGTATTAGTATTTGATACACAGTCCTTATATGGTCTAGAGAGCTGCCTAAGTGGCCTGCATAGGCTCTGCACAATATGACTTTCCACAGTCCCCTGCAAGGAATTACCTGATCTCCCCTCATGACGATTCCGTCCATCTCCACAATCTCTTCATTGCCTTTCCAGAATGGGCGTAGTCCTTCGGAATTGCTCTTTGACTGATTGATTGATATTTTAATTCTATCGCGCTCATACACAAGTGTTTCAGAGCGCGACCAGGCAGGGAAAGGGAACAGGGGAGAACAAAAACAACGATCTTACTAGGCCCAGTGACATTGAGAACGTGCAAGTGCAGGGTAGAGGGAGAAGGGGGAGAAGTGCATGGAAGGGGGAACAAAAGGAGAGTGCGGAGCGAGAAGGAAAAAAAACAAAAATAATAATAAAATAATAAATAAAAGGGCAACAAACAATGGGAGTGCAGCCAGCAAGTGGCAAGTGCTGGGTTTATGGCAGCAGGCCGTGTAGGTCTGAAAGTGCAGGAAGAAAAGGGGAGGGCTGTATGGGTACAGATACAGACCCCAGTGCAGGGGGTGGCCCGGAGGCAGTGCGTGAGGGTGGCAAGATGAGCAGGTACCTGGGCCCAGAGGACAGAGGGTGGCCAGGTGCATGGTGCCGACTGGGCCACCCATTCCTAGCCCTGTCTGCCACTTTGCTTAGGGCTTCATCTTGCTGAAGTTCCTCCTTTCAATGTGTCTCGCTCATGTCCATGAACTTGTGACTCTTTAAATCCCTGATGGATGCTACGATGCATTGATCCTTGAGGAAGGTGGTGCCTGGGGTTCTGCATTCTAGTAGTCTGGACATGCAGTCTGACTGAGCGTTGTACCATCCTGCAACATGCATGATGGCATAAGTATACTCCCGTCGTTTTGCTGCTTTCCTGGCCAGTCTGGGCGTCGTCATTTTCATCCCTCCAGTGCTCAGCATATGGACCAATGGCTTGTGGTCGGTGACCAGGCGAAACTTGGTACCTCACACATAGGTCCTAAAGTACTCCACAGCCCAGCCGCATGCAAGCAACTCCTTCTCGACTGTGGAGTAATATATTTCGGAAAGTGCTTTGGACTCGAAGTCAACTATGTTTTCCATGTCTCCTTTCCTCTGGGTGAGCGTGGCACCTAGTCCATGTGCATAGGCACTGATGTCTGTTGTCACGTATGTGTCCCACGTCGGGTTGAAGGGTTTGAGACATGGGGCACGCACTATCCTGCACTTGACCTGCCTGCAGCGCGTCCCATCTATACACTGCCCCCTTCCACGATAGCTCCCTCAATGGGGATGTCGTTTCAGAGAATCTGGGTACAAATTTAGCATAGTACTGTGCGAGTCCCAAGAACGATTGCAGCTCTTCTTTAGATGTTGGGGCTTTGGCTTCTACAATGGCCTGTAAGAGGTCCTTTTTTTTCGGGCTCACTCCTTCCTTGGAGATCCAGTAGCCCAGGTATTCCACTTCACGAGCTCCTAGCATGCATTTTTCATAGCACAAGCGGATCCCTGCACTCTGGAGTTTGTTGAGAACCTGTCTCAGCACTTTGTTGTGTGTATCTGTGTCATCAGCATACACCAGGAGGTAATCCTGGAAGTACCACATGTTGTTGATTCCGTGAAGCAGGGAGTTCATCATCCTTTGAAAGGCCGAAGTGGCCGACGACAAACCGAATGGTATGCGGGTGTATTGGTATGTGCTGAACAGTGTGATGAAGGCTTTGAGTGGGTGTGACTCCTTGTGTAGGCTGATCTGGTGATATGCGTTTCGCATGTCCAGTTTAGAGAATACCTTTGCCTCTTTCATAATTAATATCATCTCGTTTTTGCTTGGCAGTGGATTGCTGTCCGTGATGACCTACATGTTGAGGCTGCCCAGGTCAATACATACTCTTATGTCATCCGAAGACCGTTGTGTTCATTAGCACCACGGACTTAGCCATTCTGAGGACTCCACGGTTTCGATCGTGCATTCACTGACCATCTTGCTCAGTTGGGACTCTAGCGCTGCTCTTACAGTTGCCGGAACCAGCCTGACTTTATGTTTCACTGGTATTGTGTGCAGCTACAGTCAAATTTTATGTACATAGTTCTTTATTTTCCCCGGGTCACTGGAAAATAGCGCAGGAAATTCCTTTTGCAGGCTCGACGCTCCTCCTGCTGAGACCAATTGTACCTGGTCATCGGTACTGGGGTCCAGTCGAATGCTCAATTCGTGCTGACCGTCCCTTCCCAATACTGCTGGGCCTTCTGCCGAGAAATACACTTTTGTCGTGGTCTGCCTGCCTTTGAACTCAAGTCTGGCCTTCATCTACCCTCATCGGTCTACCACTGCTCCTCCAAAGGCTGTGGGCCGGTGCTTCTTATCTGAACTGTGTTGCGTCCAACCATGTTTTTGTACGTCTGTATTGTGAGAATGGTCAAATCAAACCTTCGAGTCGACAATTACATGGGTCTCATTGCCATCAACCTTCACGATGCAGTGGGGTTTCTCCCTTCTGGCATGGGTCGAATTCACCATGACCACTGTGGGTCTGTCGTCAGTGACTTCTTTGTCACTGGTGCCCCTGTCGCCCTTGATAAGCGCTAAATGTTTCCCTCTCCACGTACAGGCAACTGCAATGTGGCCAAATCTCCCACACTTGGAGCATTCCTTGTTCCATGTGGGACAGTCTTTGTCGTTGGCCAGATGTCTGGTGCTGGCACACCTGTAGCATTTCTGGGGCTCTCTCCTACTTGGGCTCCCCTCTTTGGCTGTGTCTCTCATTGACTTGTCGCTGCAACCCTTCCATTGAACCACCACCATTCCGGGGGCGGATGCGGGTGGCCACCATTTTCTTTGCGTCTGCTTGAAGTCTTCTCTCCTGCCCTTGATATCTGGATGACTTTATCGAGGACCAGCTCCTTCTCCTGTATGAATTTGTTCTGGTCCTTCCTGCTATTGGTGTGTACCACCAACATGTCACATATGACTTGCTCAGCGTTGTCCTAAAACCCGCATAAAGCCGCTAATTCTCCCATGCGTGTGATGTAGTCATCAACAGGTTCACTGCTCTCCTGCTTCCTTGTGTAAAACTGTAACCTGTGCAGCACCACATTTTCCTTGTTCGAGAAGCATCTCACATTGCGGCGAATGGCCTCTTTGTACACGTCATCACCATCGACAGGCTCAGGTTTGAGGCCCATGAAAATTTGTTGACCTTCAACCCTCAAGGCGTTGAACAGCATGGCCTTCCTGGCAGCTGCATAGCCTATACCTCCCAAAGCCTCCAGGTAGGTTGTGAACAACAGCTCCCATTGTTGCCACGGGATAGTGGGCGCGCCTGGGGATTAGAGGAAAGCAGGGGGCGGCGTAGCACCTTGCATGATGGCCACGTGGGGGGTCCAGACTCCTCGTCGTCAATTTATGTTGTGGCCCAATGATCACTGGAGACGATCAGCTTTGGGTGGTGGGCTTTATTTACAGGGATAACAAACAGGATATTTACAATACGTAGCACAAGTCCACAGACAACCGAGGCAATTACTCTCACTGATCTAGGATTATGTCTGCCGGTGTGGAATCTCATACCAAAGTCTCATGGGCAACCAACAGCCTTGGGGTATAGGCTGTGGAATTATGCTGGCTTTTTGGAGTCAATGTTTACCAGCTGCTAGCTGGTGGATAGAGGCAGTAGGTCTCTCTGCAGGAGGAGTGCCAGGGCACGTCCTTCGCACCCCGGCCGCTCCCGCTCTCATCTACTTCCGACCTTCCAGCGCGCTTACTGCGTGTCATCTTGCGAGACTCCCGGGGCAGAGAGCTGGCGGGATGAGTTCCCCACACATACACTGTACTTTTCCCTTTCACTTAGCCAACCTGTAAATTCAAAAGCAGGTAAAGTTTAGGTCTAAGTAAGTGAAGCGTGCTTCAGGAAATATTTTACCCTTACTTTCTTGCCAAAAACCATCATTTTCATTCTACTGTAATGAACGTTTTCTTCACACAGTGTCAGGATCTCTTTAAGTGGATTTAAACTGAGCTACAGTTGTGTGATCCAGACCATCCAGATATACTACAAAAGCAATCAAATTTTGCTACCAAATGGTGAAAAGTCAAGAATTGTTCCTGAATATTCAAAGAAATGGATTGACGTTGTGTCAGTAGCTTTGGAAGTCCTGTGTACTTCTTCAACAGAGAGTGGTCACACAATAAAATTTGAGCAACAAATAAAACAGCTCTGTGTGTTTTTGTTGCTCATTTTATTGTGTGACCACCCTCTGATGAAGAAGTCTGCGTGGGAGTCAAAGTGGGGGGCGTGGGGAAATAAAGGGTACAACGATCCCTTAATTCTCAGGGCAACTCGTCATCATTCCCTTAGTTTGTGCGACCCACAATGCTGTTTCAGGAGAACTTTTTCAAAAATACTTTATTTCATCCCCATTGGGGACTCAAACCTGAGCCCTGCTGATATCAATCCAGTGCAACATTGCACTGCGTTATCTCGCAAGTGCTGGATGAAAATTATTTATTTCATTAGGCTGCTTGGGATACAAAACCTATTCCCAAGCAGCCAAAATACCCAGCTTGATCGCAATCTGCGTATGAATGGCTGTAGGCTCAGGCTTGTTAGCAGGCAATGGGAGGGGCATGTTTGTGGGTGGCCATGTTCTTTAAGAGGTGTGAATGGAGGATGGTGAAGGGGAGGCTGCATGAAGGTGCGTGCTGAGTGGTACAATGACACACTAATGGGTGCCATTTAAATGCATTTTCTTTCAATGTTGCAGAGTGGAGTGGAGGCAAGGAAGGACCCATGTGGCTTGAATTGCAGGAGGGGGTGACAGTGAGTATGGGGGAGTGAGCATAATAGGGGGCGGGGCAGAGGGAACATCGTTCCCCTACTTTTTTTTTTACACTTCGACCACTGAGTTTACGGGACTTCGAAAACTTGTGCATTTTACCATCTCAGCATAGATGTTTCCCACTACCGCTTTTGTGTGTTCAGTAGAAACATGGTTACGGTAGCTGCAGAACAATACCATCCATGAACCCCAAGGTGAAAAACTTAAAGATGTTCTCTCCTTTCAGAACGGCTTGTTTTTTCATCATTCTGCTATATATGTACCGAACACTGCCTTCCGTCAAAGAATCCTGGAACTAGGTATCAGGTCATAGAAGTCAAAAGACAACCCTGGAACTGGTACAAAGGCACTTTTGGTGGCCTACTCTATCTAAGGACGTGAAGGAGTACATCAGAGTCTGTGTCGTTTGTGCACAAAACCAGACCCCTCGCCAGCTGCCCGTTGATTGCCTTTGTTCACCTTCATTGCCTGACCGCCCTTGGAAAAAGATATCTACCGACTTTATTTGTGGACCTTCCGAAGTCGCACGTTTGTACCTTGATAATGGTCACCATATATACATATACCAAACTGGCACATTTCTCTGGACTACCAAAGATCCTTACAGCAGAAGAAAGGAGTGCTGTGTTGCTTAAAGATGTTTTTCGCCTACACAGGCTTCCAGACTCAATCATATCTGATCGACATGTACAGTATACATCCAGATTTTGGGCTGCCATGTGTAAGAAGCTTGGTATCTTGAGAGCTATGTCTTCTGGATATCATCCCGAAACAATGGGCAAACGGAACGATTGAACCAAATGCTCGAGCAGTATTTAAGGTGTTTCACCAATGCATCTCAGGACAACTGGCTTATATTACTCTCTGTGGCGGAATTCTCCTACACCAACGCAGTGCATTCCACTCTTGGCAAGTCGTCATTTTACTGCTTGTATGGCTAGGATCTCTCCAGTGATCACCCCAATGCCCTCTGTGGAACAACATCTGGAACACCTTAGTTCTGTTCAGCAGAAGACATTTCAAGCCCTTAAAGAAGCACAAGAAGAGAAGACTAAGAGGATTGCAGATCGCAAGAGGAAAGATACCTGTAACGCTCACCTGGTATCCACGGGGATGCCACTCAGCCTGTTTGTACCTCCTATGACCTCGAACCCTTCCCTGGAGTCTGCTTGACTGAAGACTGGGCCTGAAACACAGGATTGTCAGAGTTTACTTCTCTATTGTCTCTGCTTGCTTGACCCCCCTCTTTCCTGGGGTCCAAACCTTCCCCTCAGTCCACTCCTCACCTTGTTTTCTTGTGTAGCGCACTCTCTGTCCTGCTTTCAGTGCAGGGGTGTGTTGATTGATGCAAGCTTGTTGCTGCCTAGTTGCTTCACTGGCTTGAGCCCGACGGACTGTGCTTGCTGTAACTTCAGCCCGACCGGTAAGTAGAATGAGTGTTCATGAACAGTTCTGTTAACTCTCGTTTCTTCTATAATGTGTCTTTCCTTCCTTAGGTGATAGACGGGGTTCGGAGATGGCGGCGTGCTGCTGAGGTGAGTAGCACTAACGGTGAGTGAGGGCGCGATGCGCGATGCAGCCCCTTTTTACTTGTATTAATCAGAGTTCATCTCTATGTCATTTTAGGTGCCGATATGTCTCAGCGTGGTTGCCAGCTAAGAGGAAGAGACGTGGTGAGTGAGCGTGATGTGCGGCGCCTCCGAATACTTTCCACACTAACCTGGTATGTCTTTTTCCTCTTGCAGATTCATGAGATGCTTCAGCGTTGAAGTTACCCCGAGCGGCTTGAATTCAGTTAAGTGTTGAATCTCGTACAGTTTTCGAGTAAGCGGAGATATGCAGAATGCTTACTAATGTCTTCTCTTCTGTTCCTTTCCCTTTTCTTAGGAAGCGGCGTGCCGAGATAAAGATGACACCGCCGTAGCTGCCCACAGGACCGGAGGAGCAATGGAGGGAAGCTGGATGTTCAGCAAGGTAAGGCTATTATTAATGGTGTTCTTGTTCTTGCAGGGGCGCTGGGCGCGGAAGAAAGGAGCAGCCTGCTGGAGACCGATCCGAGCACAGTGAGTGTCACGCTGCAGGTGCAGAGAAATGCAATAGTCTCTAGGTATCCCAGGTATCGCTGGGTTGAACCACACCCAAAAGGCTAAACTGCATATGCAGTTCCAGGAACTGGAATATGTGGAGGCATCCATCTTGCCCTCTATGCACTACAAGTCCAATGCCATCCTAGGGAAGTGTGTGAGCCTGGCACCACAGGCACCAAGTCTGACTCCAAGTGGGTCTTTGGAAGGATGGAGAGGCCCTTTCGTGGCCATGTAGGTGATCATGGCCTGGCTCCAGCCTGATATCTCAGAGGGCTGGGGCAGAAATCATGACAGCACTCCCCCCCAAGGCCCCTCTCAAGGTGGCTCTCTTGTCTGGTCCTGGTTTGGTTGGATGGTTTTGATGAAATATTCTAAGCAAGTGAGGTGCATGGATATACTCACAAGGTTCCCATGTTCTGTCCTGCGGACCATACCCTTTCCAGTCCACTAAGTAGTATGGGTTGGATCTGACATACTTTGAATCCAGAATGTCCTTGACCTCAAATTCTGGCTCTCCTGCGACTACTACTGGCTTCGGTGGCGTTGTTATTCAGGTCTCAGGTTGAACAGGTTTTAGGAGAGAAACGTGGAACACAGGATGAATCTGCATGTTTGATGGCAAGGCTAGTCTGACAGCCACTGGATTTATCACAGAGGTGACGGTGAATGGACCCAGGTATCTTGGACGGTAGGTTCGGGTTCCTGGGCACGTGTTTAGATGCCAGCCAGACTTTGGGCCTCATTACACGGAAGGCGGTAAACCATGGTGCTATTAGCACCATGGTTGCCGCCGGTACCATACCGGTACCACCATGGAGAAAAGGGGAATTACCACCCCATTCCAAGGTTGGCGGGTCAGTAATTCCCCCTTTCTCCATGGCCCTTCCCCATTCCCATTTTTGCCCTATAGGGCATAATGGGAATGGGGAAGGAGCTAATTACGGTACTGCAAATTGCGGTACCGTAATTAGCACCAAGATCACTTTGCGGGACCCAACTTTAAAGGCTGGTCTACACCAGGCGTTAAGGTCGGGTCCCGCAAAGGGACCTCGTAGTAAGGCAGTAAGGGTTAACGGTCACCGGTACCCTTACTGGTGACCGTTAACCCTTACCGCGTTCCGTGTAATGAGGCCCTTTGTCTCCAACCTGGTAATTGGGGGCTTTTACTCGGTGTTGGTCAGCAAACTTAGTTTGGCGATCCTTAGCTTGAAGTAGGTGTTCAGCTGCTCTTTTAAAGGTTTGAGAAATTGTCGTGTGTAGGGTTTTGATTGCCGGCATTTCCAAGGTTGTAGGGAAGTCTAAGTCGGAAGTACGTGGATGCCTGCCATACATGGTATAAAAGAGCGTCTGCCCAGTGCTGGTGTGTAGGGAATTATTATAAGCATATTCAGCTATCCATAATAGGTCTGACCGGCTTCCTTCAGCTTGAAGTAACATGCAGCGCAGATATTGCTCGAGCGTTTGATTCGTCCTCTCAGTTTGACGATCCGTTTGGGGATGGTGACTGGTGGATAGCTGGATGTCGATTAGAGCCATTGAGCAGCACTTCCTCCAAAAGTTAGATACGAATTGAGTACCCCGGTCTGAGACCAGTACCGAAGGAAACCAATGGAGCCGTACGATGCCTTCAAGAAATACCTTTGCCAGAGTGGAAGCGTTTGGGAGCTCCTTAAAAGGAATGAAGTGGGCCATTTTTGAAAACAGGTCCACGACTACTAGAATGGTATTAAACCCTTGACTGGATGGTAAGTCGGTAATAAAATCGAGGGATAACGTGTGCCATGGTGGTGGTGGAATCTCCAATGGTTGGTTTCTGCTTGGATGATTTGTTTTGTGCACACACTCCACAAGATAGGATGAATTGGATAATGTCTTTATGCCATGTGAACCACCAGTAATTTCGTTTCAACTTGGCTAGGGTTTTTGCGATTCCCGGGGTGGCCTTCGATTAAAGAATCATGATAACTGGACATGACTTGTTCTCGTAGTTCTTGGTTTGGCAAGAATAAACGATTCCTGAAGTAGGGCAACTGGTCCTTTATGTTACGCTCACCTGGTTCCACGGGGACGCCACCCAGCAGTTGGGACTCAGGTATCCTTCTCTGCAGTTCCCAGGTTGACCAGCGGGAGGGTTCTGCCTGGAATACAGGTGGGCAATGTTCAAGACTGGGCAACTGGGGTAAACAGCCCCCCACCACCCTGTATACCTGCAGCCTCTCTGGACCTCTCCTCATCTTGTTTTTAATGCAGGTGTGCTCTCCGTCCTGCCTTCTTGGCAGGGGCGCGTTTTGCTTGGTGGGTGATTGCGATCAAGTTACTTCACTGATGCCGGCCCGCTTTGAGTCTTTCAGGTAGGTCTTATTGCTGTGGTATATTGTTGTCCTTGCATGCCTTTTTTGGTCTAACTAATGTCTTTTTCTCTTCCTTGGGTGCGCGGAAGTCCAATATGTGGCATAGACTGAATTGGGTCTCGCCGGTAAGTAATGGCGTATTTAGAGCGCCTTGATGCGGTGAGTTGGCGCTATGCGCAGCTCTATGATGCCTTGCCTTTTGCCAACCTGTTGTCTTTTCTTCCCCACAGGTCGCGGTGCTCACCCTGTACATGGAATTCCTGAGGCGATGCTGGTCGAGGAGCGGCTTGCGAGGTAAGCTTTTCGGCACCGTTCGTTAAATTGTAAAATGTCTAATGCCTTGTCTCTTCCTTTTTTGCAGATCCGATGCTCCGGGAGGAGCGCTGGTTCTGGGATGCTGATTGCAAGAGCTGTAGACAGCTAAGGATGAAATTACAGGTAAGCTGCAGCTGCTAACGATGTCCTTTTCCTTCTTCACAGATGCTGTTCTTCCGCGGTTCGCGGGTGCAGCTCAACACGGTGAGTTACGGTGAATTGCAAAGTAACGCGAAGCGTGTTATCTCAGTCGGGTGTGGTTTAAATAGTTTCAAGAACGTAGTCCCGGTTAAATAGTTCCTATGGTACCACACCCAAAAATACTATACCGCACAGCTTGGTTCCAAGGAGCCAAGCTATGTGGATGCCTCCATGTTGACTGGCACTGAAATAAAGTAGTTCCCAACACAAGTCCTTTATCAAGTATGAGCCTGGCGCCAAAGTGGCCCCAAGAAGGCATAGGCCAAGGATGCCTGGGTTTAGTGGAGACCCAAGTCAAGACCCCTCCTGGCCCATGGGCTTGCCAGGGGTTCTTCTGGATGTGGGTCGTGACACTTTACCATGTAATGTTCTCCTTGTGTAATCCACTCTTGTAATTGCTCAGGACTCATCAAGTTTTGGATTTCTTCATGTAATTCCTTCTGAGTTATGGTTGCCGTGATTCCTAGGAGTTTGTCACTCGGGATGATGGCTATCGGGTCAGGGGTCCGGTACCCCTGTTCTTCCACACCCATACGGGAATGGGCATCGGCTTTCCTGTTTTTTTACCCCTGGTCGAAATGTGATCACGTAGTCATATTCGGTGAAGAAAAGAGCCCAACGTAGTTGTCGTGAGGATTGAGCCTTCGCTGTTTTTAGGTACTGGAGGTTCCGATGGTCAGTTATTACAGTGATTGTGTGGCTGACACCCAGAAGGTAGTGTCGCCAGGCCTTAAAGGCTGACTTAATGGCCAGGAGTTCTTTGACCGTGATAGCGTAATTGAGCTTGGGGGTGTCAATTTACTTGACTGGAAGGCAACAGGGTGTAACTGACCTGTTTTGGGGTCCTTTTGTGAGAGGACGGCTCCCATAGCCATGCTCGAGGCTTCCGTCTCCACCAGGTACGGGAGATCTGGGCGAGGGTGACGTAGAATTGGGGCGGACGTGAATCTTGCCTTGAGTTCCTGGAAAGCCTCTTCTGCTTCTTTTGTCCAATTAAACTTTTTGTTGCATTTCCTTAGTAATAATTTGATAGGATGCACTATTTGCGAAAACCCCGGGATGAACCGGCGGTAGAAGTTTGCGAAACCCAGCATGCTTTGGACCCCCTTGAATGAATTTGGGGATGGCCAGTTTCGGATAGCATCTACCTTGAGTACATCCATTCGGATTCCATTCTACATCCATTCGGATTCCATTCGGACTGAGGACGAAGCCAAGGAATTCCACCTCAGAGACATGAAATTAGCACTTTTCGAGCTTGGCATAGAGTTGGTGTTGACAGAGTTTCGCCAATACGGATCGCACATGTTTGACGTGGTCCTGCTTTGATGCGGAGTATACTAGTATATAATCAATGTACACTAGAGCACAGACATCAGTCAATTCCCTTAAGACGTTGTTCATTAAGTATTGAAATGCAGCGGGCCAAAGGGCATTACTTGATATTCGTACAAACCGTACTTGGTACGAAAGGCGGTTTTCCATTTGTCCCCATTTTTCACACGAACGAGGTGGTATGCTCCTCTCAGGTCTAGCTTTGTATAGATTTGGGCATTTTTGACTTCATCAAGCAGTTCAGGGATTAGCGGCAGAGGGTAACGATTTTTCACGGTAATCTGGTTCAGTGCCCGATAGTCGATGCATGTTCTCAAGTCCCCTTCCTCCTTTGGTACGAAGAATAGGGGACTGGTGTTACACTCTCCTGGTATCCACAGGGACTCCACCCAGCCGGGTTACTCGCTGGTATGCTTCTCAGCTTTGCCCTGATGTGGTCTGCGGCGAAGGTTCTGCCTGAAAATACAGGAGGACTGTGTTCACGACTGACCAACTGGGGTAAGTATCCTCCCTCCACCCCGGTATGATTTCAGTCCCTCTGGCGCCCTCTCCACACCTTGTGGTAGAATTAGGCGTGCTCTCCGTCCTGCCTTCTTTGCAGGGGTGCGTTGTCTTTCATGGGTGAGTGCGGGCAAGTTACTTCACTGACGCTGGCCCGTTTGATATTGTTCAGGTAGGTCTTATTGCTGTTCTTTAGTTTTGTTGCTATCCTGCATGTCTTTCTTTGTTTAAAATGTCTCTTTTTTCTCCCTTAGGTATGCGGAGCTTCAGCGCAGCGAACTGGCTTGGTTGAGCCCCACTGGTAAATGATGGCGCATTAAGAGCGCTATGATGCAGTAAGTAAGCACTATGCGCAGCGCTGCGAAGTCTTGCCTTTGCTAACCTGTGTTTTCCTTCCTTGAAGGTCGCGGTGTTCATCAGCGTGAGTGGAATGTCCGGAGTGGTGCCAGCCGAGAGGCGACCAGCCAGGTAAGCCTTTTGAGCAGTTTGTAATTTGTAAATGTCTCTACTGCTTTCTTTAATGTTGCCTCTGTCTTCCTCTTTCAGGTCATTCTGTCCGGAAGGCGTGCAGATTCGAGGAAGCTGTTCTCAGTAGCTGCGAGTGTTTAAAGATGAAGATTGCAGGTAAGATGCTGCTGCTAATGATGTTCCTTTTGTCTCCTTGCAGGTTCTGCTTCTCCGAGGTTCGGGGGAATAGTTGGACACAGTGAGCGTCACGATGCAGTCTGCAAAGTAACGCAAAGCGTATTGTCTTGCTCGGGTGTGGTTTAAATAGCCCCAACAAAATAGTCCAGGTAAAGTAGTCCCTAGGCTACCACACCCTAAACACTAGACCGCATAGCTTGGTTCTTAGGAACCAATCTATGTGGATGCCTCCATGTTGGCTGACAATACAATAAAGTAGTTTCCAAACACATTGGGCCTCATTCCGAGTACGGCGCTAACCAATGGCGCTATTAACGCCTTGGTTGACGCCGTACCCGGACCGGCAGCGCCTTGGTGGATGGCGGAATTACCGCCCTATTCCAAGGTTGGCGGGGCGGTAATTCCCCATTCACCAGGGCTCTTCCCCATTCCCAAATGAGCCCCCATAGGGCTCAATGGGAATGGGGAAGATGCAAATAACGGTGACCGTTCATTACGGTCACCGTTATTGGCTTGGAGGCCCCTTTGCGCCCTCGACTTTAACACCTGCTCAAAGCAGGCGTTAAGGGCGAGGGCGCAAAGGGAACTCGGAGTATGGCGGTAAGGGATCACCGCCACCGGTCTCGTTACCGGTGGCCGCTATCCCTTACCGCCATACTGGGAATGAGGCCCATTGTTTTTCATGGTGTATGAGCCTGATGCCACAGGCGCCAGGACTGGCCCCATGAGGGCTTTTGAAGAGGATGCCAGGCTCTAGAGGCCCGAGTCCTGACTCCACCTGGCCAATGGGTTTGCCAGAGGGGGTTTTGAGCGAGGGTCGTGACAGCACTCCCCCCTAAGGCCCCTCCCATGGTGTTCCTTCTGTCTGGCCCAGGTTTGGTTGGGAAGTTCCGAAGGAATTTCCTGATTAGACGTGGTGCGTGGATATTCTCACTGGGCTCCCAGGATCTATCTTGTGGTCCAAATCTTTTCCAATCGACAAGATAATATAGCTTGGTCCTAGAGTATTTAGAGTCCAAGATATCTTTGACTTCGAATTCTGGTTCTCCGTCAACAAGTATGGGCTTAGGTGATGTCCCAATCCGTGTGCCAGGTTGCATTGGTTTCAGGAGGGACACATGGAATACCGGGTGGATGTGTAGATTAGGTGGTAAATCCAGTTTCACGGCTGCTGGGTTGATAATTGCCTTAATGGTATAGGGTCCTAAGAATCTGGGATGAAAGGTCTGGGTTCCCTTGATGGGTATGAATTTTGCGGCTAACTAAACTTTGTCTCCTACTTGATAATCAGGGGCCTTTTTCCGGTGTTGGTCGGCAAATCTCTTTTGTTTTTCTTTGGCATGAATAAGGTGTTCCTTTGCCCTTTTGAAAGCCTGAGTAATGATTGTGTGTAGAGTCTTTACCGCTGGCATTTCCAAGCTGGCTGGAAGGTCTAGTTCAGAGGTACGTGGATGTCTGCCATAAAGGGTATAGAAGGGCGTTTGTCCCGTGCTTGAATGCAAAGAATTGTTATATGCATATTCGGCTATACATAGTAGGTCTTTCCAATTCCTTTGATCGTAGTGCAGCATGCACCGTAAATATTGCTCGAGTGTCTGATTGGTTCTCTCGGTTTGACCGTCCATTTGGGGATGGTGACTGGTAGATAGCCGAACGTCGATCTGCACCATTGCACACATTTTTTTCCAGAAGTTTGAAACAAACTGGCTGCCTCGATCAGAGACCAGAACCGAAGGGAAGCCATGTAGCTTAACCACGCCCTCCAGGAACACTTTTGCTAAAGTGGCTGCGTCTGGGAGGCCTTTCAGAGGAATAAAATGAGCCACCTTCGAGAATAAGCCCACAACTACAAGGATGGTGTTGAACCCTTGGCTTTTAGGTAGATCAGTATTGAAGTCAAGGGAAAGAGTGTGCCATGGAACTGTCCAATGGTTGTAGGAGACCAGATGGTTTTTGTTTCTGTGATTTATTTTGTGCGCAGACACCGCAGGACTGAATTTACTGAATGATGTCCTTACGCCAGGTAGTCCACCAAAAGTTCTCTTTCACCTTAGCTTGGGTTTTGGCGATCCCAGGATGCCCTTCGATCAGTGAATCATGATAGTTTGAAATAATATGCTGTTGTAATTCCTTCTTGGGTACATATAGGCGATCCCTAAAAAAGGGTAGATGGTCCTTTATGGTATATTGTTCTCCTTGAGTTTGCCATGCGAGGTAGGCATCAGGATTCATTGCCCGTTGGATTTCTTTTCGTAGTTCTGCTTGTGTTAAGGCTGTCGTGATACCCAAGAGTTTGTCTTCAGGTATAATAGGTACTGAGTCTGGAGTTGTATATACTATTTCATCTATGCCCATGCGAAATAAGGCATCCGCCTTTCCGTTTCTGACTCCTTGTCGAAATGTGATTACATAATCATATTCGGCGAAGAAAGGGCCCACCGTAGTTGGCGCGAGGACTGGGCCTTTGCTGTTTTGAGATATTGCAGGTTTCGGTGGTCTGTGATGACTGTAATGGTGTGTCTGGCCCCCAGGATGTAGTGCCTCCAGGCTTTAAAGGCAGATTTGATAGCCAGGAGTTCCTTGTCCGTGATGGCATAATTAATCTCTGGAGGTGAGAACTGTTTCAACCAGAAGGCCACAGGATGTAGCTGGCCAGTTTCCGGGTCTCTCTGTGAAAGGACAGCCCCCATTGCGAGACTGGACGCATCAGTTTCAATGACATAAGGGAGGTCTGGACGAGGATGTCGCAGGATTGGAGCGGAAGTAAACCTTCATTTAAGTTCCTGAAAGGCTTCTTTTGCTTCTTCGGTCCAAGAAAACTTTTTATTGTTTTTTCGTAATAGTACTGTGATTGGGTGCACAACCTGAGAGAAGTCTGGGATGAACCAGCGGTAGAAGTTCGCAAAGCCCAGCATGCTTTGTGCCCCTTTCAGAGACGTCAGTGAAGGCCATTTCAGAATGGCATCTACCTTGTGCACGTCCATTCTGATGCCTCCTGGAGTAAGGATAAAACCAAGAAATTCTACTTCGGTGACGTGAAAAAAGCATTTTTCAAGCTTTGCAAACAAGCAATGTTGACAGAGCTTGGTGGGGACTGAACAAACGTGCTTGACATGATCTTGTTCTGAGGCTGAGTAAAATGTCGTCTATGTACACTAAGGCGCACACATCAATTAACTCCCTTAAGACGTCATTCAAGAAATATTGGAATGCCGCAGGAGCGTTGCATAACCCGAAGGGCATGACTTGATATTCAAACAAGCAGTACGTAGTACGGAAGGCGGTTTTCCATTCATCTCCTTTTCTGACTCGGACCAGGTGGTACGCTCCTCGAAGGTCCAATTTGGTATAAATCTGGGCATCTTTAACTTGGTCTAGCATCTCAGGGATAAGTGGGGAGGGGTTGCGGTTCTTCACGGTGATATGGTTCAATGTGCGGTAGTCAATACAGGTTCTCAAGTCTCCTTCCTTTTTCGGTACGAAAGAACAAAGGACTGGCTGCGGGGGACTTCGAAGGACGGATAAATCCGTTTGCAAGGTACTGGTCTAAATAGGATTTCAAATGAAGGTTTTCTGGTTCTGTGAGAGCGTAGATCCTGCCGCATGGGATTTGTGCACCAGGAACAAGGTCGATCTGACAGTCATAGGGCCTGTGCGCGACAATGTATTGGCTTGGTCCTTTCGGAAAACATCCTGGAAATCATGGTATTCACTTGGCAAGGTATTAGTTTCTCCCAGGGTTGATACTGTCGCTCCAGGAGTCATGGAGATACAGACATCGGGTTTCTCCTCTTGGTAATAGCAGGCAGGGGAGCAGTCACCGGGGAAGGTTAATTTTCGTGCCCGCCAGTCTATCAAAGTGTTGTGAGCAACCAACCATGGCATCCCTGGTATTAGCCTGAACTGAGCTGCCTTGATGAGATCGAATGAAATAGACTCCTGATGTCCGTTCTGGCACAGCAAGGTTACCCAGGCTGTGCACTGGGTTACTGGCCCGGAAGCGATTTCTGTCCCATCCACGGTGGTTACTTTGTCCATAGTTGGCTTAGAACACAAAGCAAGCCCCATCTCTGCTGCCAGTTCTTGATCAATATAATTTCCAACTGCTCCGCTATCGATGTATGCTTCAACGGCATGCATTCTTGACGACTGTTGGTGGTTAATTAAGATCACTGGTATTGCAAAATGCGGGGTCAGCAGATCTTTCTTCTCACTCGACAAACTGACCTCTACGTTTGTCGAGCTTGGTAGTTTTCCGATTCCTTAGCTTCATCCTTCTCTGTGGCCCCGACTGTTCTTCTTGGTGGTTTTACTGGACAGTCCTTCAGGAAATGTCCTGGTTTCCCACAATACAAACAAAGCTGTTGTTGTTTTCTTTTGTCCCGCTCTTGTTTTGTTAATGGAGGCCGTATCCCTCCAATCTGCATGGGTTCTACAGCATTTTCAGGTACACAGGGTGTGTTTTCCCTTGGTCGAACATACACGGTCCGAGGGTCCGTCTTAGACCACTCTGCCTTTCGGTCCTGCAACCGGTGGTCTAGCTGCACGACCAGATTTATGAATTCTGCACAGTCTCTGGGTGGATAAACCACCTGGGCTAAGACATCCTTTAATTCGCCTCATAAGCCTCGATGGAATAACGTGGTTCTTTTGTTTTCTGGCCACCTAGCTTCGGCAACCAGTCTGTTGAAGGTAGCAATGTACGTTAACAAGTCGTGATTCCCCTGTCGGAGAGACAAGAGTTCATTGTCTACTGCTTGTTCCTGGGTATGGCGAGCAAAAAGTTTTCCATTTCTCTCTGGAACCCCCCAAAGTCATGTAATAGAGGATCGTCATGGGTTACCAAAGGCACCGACCAATCTGCTGCACTACCACTCAGGTATGATAAGACAAAAGCTACCCGAGCTTGGTCGTTTGGAAATGCTCCAGACCTACAAAGAAAATGAAGGCGGCACTGATTTATGAATGCTGCATACTTCCGTGGGTCACCTGAGAACCTTTCTGGTGGTGCCAGGGGCACTGTTCCAGGTAACGCGATCTGTACTGGAGTGGGTGGTATGGCGGGGTTTTGCATCGTTGGATTGATTCCAGGTAGAGGTGTCTGTCCTGCCTGTGATTGCAAGTATTGCGTGCTAATCTCTTCAGTGCATTCTTTGGTCACTATTAGGTCTCTCCGGAGGGCATTAGTCTCTTGTCGGGCAGAATGAACCTCACCACGAAGCTCTCCTAGTAATTGGGCCAATTGGTCCATTTCTGATGTCTCCATGGCACCCAGGTGGATTTGTTATGGTAGGCTTTGCGTTCTGTTACGCTCACCTGGTATCCACAGGGACGCCACCCAGCCCGGTTACTCGCTGGTATGCTTCTCAGCTTTGCCCTGATGTGGTATGCGGGGAAGGTTCTGTCTGAAAATACAGGAGGACTGTGTTCACGACTGACCGACTGGGGTAAGTATCCTCCCTCCACCCCGGTATGATTTCAGTCCCTCTGGTGCCCTCTCCTCACCTTGTGGTAGAATTAGGCGTGCTCTACGTCCTGCCTTCTTTGCAGAGGCGCGTTGTCTTTCATGGGCGAGTGCGGTCCAGTTACTTCACTGACGCTGGCCCGTTTGATATTGTTCAGGTAGGTCTTATTGCTGTTCTTTAGTTTTGTTGCTATCCTTCATGCCTTTCTTTGTTTAAAATGTCTCTTTTTTCTCCCTTAGGTATGCAGAGCTTCAGCGTGGCGAACTGGCTTGGTTGAGCCCCGCTGGTAAATGATGGCGCATTAAGAGCGCTATGATGCGGTAAGTAAGGGCTATGCGCAGCGCTGCAAAGTCTTACCTTTGCTAACCTGTGTTTTCTTTCCTTGTAGGTCGCAGTGTTCTTCAGCGTGAGTGGAATGTCCGGAGTGGTGCCAGCCGAGAGGCGACCAGCCAGGTAAGCCTTTTGAGCAGTTCGTAATTTGTAAATGTCTCTACTGCTTTCTTTAATGTTGCCTCTATCTTCCTCTTTCAGATCGTTCTGTCTGGGAGGCGTGCAGATTCGAGGAATCTATTCTCAGTAGCTGCGAGTGTTTAAAGATGAAGACTGCAGGTAAGATGCTGCTGCTAATGATGTTCCTTTTATCTCCTTGCAGGTTCTGCTTCGCCGAGGTTCGAGGGAATAGCTGGACACAGTGAGCGTTGCAAGCTGCAAAGTAACACGAAGCGTGTTGTCTTGCTTGGGTGTGGTTTAAATAGCCCCAACAAAATAGTCTGGGTAAAGTAGTCCCTAGGCTACCACACCCAAAACACTAGACCGCATAGCTTGGTTCTTAGGAACCAAGCTATGTGGATGCCTCCATGTTGGCTGACAATACAATAAAGTAGTTCCCAAGCACATTGTTTTTCATGGTGTATGAGCCTGGCGCCATGAGGGCTTTTGAAGAGGATGCCAGGCTCTAGACGCCCGAGTCCTGACTCCACCTGGCCAAGGGGTTTGCCACAAGGGGTTTTGGGCGAGGGTCGTGACAACTGCTGCTGGAGACTTCGAGGGACAGATGAACACGTTTGCCAGGTATTGGTTGAGATAGGACTTCAGGTGCTGGTTTTCTGGTTCCGTGAGTGCATAGATTTGTCCGCAAGGTATCTGTGCGCCGGGTATTAGGTCGATCTGGCAATCGTATGGTCTGTGTGGTGGTAGGGTATTAGCTTGTTCTTTCTGAAATACATCTTGAAAATCCTGGTGTTCACTTGGTAGGGTACTGGTTACCACTGTCCCAAGCGTAGAAGTTCTGGTATCAATTGGTTGTTTCCCTTGGCGATAACATGTGTGGGTGCAATTCTCAGAAAAGGCCAACTCTTTTGCTCGCCAATCGATTCAAGGATTATGAGCTACCAACCATGGCATTCCTAAAATGAAACGGAACTGCGGTGCCTTATGAGGGCGAAAACGATAGATTCTTGGTGTCCATCCTGGCACAGAAGGGTTAAGGCTGCAGTGCATTGGGATACTGGACCAGAAGCTATTTCCGTGCCATCAACTGTGGTAACAGTGTCTGTGGTTGACTTAGGGCGTAAAGGAAGCCCCATCTTTGCTGCGAGATCCTGATCTATGTAATTCCCAACGGCTCCACTGTCTATGTACACTCTTACTGTGTGCATCTGAGATGGTTGTTGGTGATTGATCAAGACCACAGATAGTGCAAAATGGGAGGTCTGTAGTTCACCTTCTTCGCTCTACAAGTGGACCCCTACACTTGCCAGGCTTGGGAGTTTTCCGATTCCTTGATGGTATCTTCCTTGTCCGTGGCCCCTACCGTCCTCTTCGGTGGCTTTACAGGACACTGTTTAAGGAAATTACCTGACCTTCCACAGTATAAACATAGCTGCTGCTGTCTCCTTTTATCCCTTTCTGCCTTAGTCAAGGAGGTCTGACCCCCCCCGATTTGCATTGGTTCCCTTGAGCCTTCTGTTGTTTGAGAGACATTGGGCCTCATGACGACCCTGGCGCTGACAGAATGTAGGGGGCCAGTACTGTCACGGCCGATTACGATGTTCCCTTTGCGGGACCCGGATCAGACGGCTTTTCTGGGTCCCACCAGGGGAAATGGGAGGTAACAACAGGACACTTGTAATGTGCCCGTTGTTACCTCCATCCCCATTCCCATTGAGCCCTATGGGGGCTCAAATGGGAATGGGGAATGGTTCCTGCAAGGAGGAATTACCAGGTCCTCCTATGTCGAAATGACCCGGTCATTCCTCATTGCATGAACCCGGAAATGGAGCCCGGTTTGGAGGCAGCCATGGAGCTAACAGCTAACAGCTCCATGGCTGCCTCCAAACTCGTAATGAGGCCCATTGTTCTTTGATTGCACATACATAGGGCGAGGGTCTGGTCTGGTTCGATCTGCTCTTCGATCTTGCAACCTATGATCCAGTTGAACAACAAGGTCAATAAATTCTGAACAATCTTTCGGGGGTTCACTACTTGTGCGAGAACATCTTTGAGCTCTCCCCGTAGACCCCGATGAAATAACGTGGTTCTCTTCTCCTCAGGCCATTCTGCTTCATCTACGAGTCTATTGAATGTGGCTATGTATGTTAATAGGTCTTGGTTCCCTTGACGTAGAGACAGAAGTTTGTTGTCTAATGCCTGCCCATGAGTACAACGGGCAAAATGTTTTTCCATCTCCTGCTGGAAACCCCTGAAGTCAGGCAGCAAAGGATCGTCTTGATTCACAAAGGGTACAGACCAGTCCGCGATAGGATAGCACAAAAGCGACCCGTGATTGGTCATTCGGAAAGGCCCCTGGTCTGCAAAGGAAGTGCAGGCGGCATTGATTCATGAATGTTGCATACTTCTTGGGATCCCCCGTGAATCGCTCGGGAGGGCCAAGGGAACTTCCCCAGGAAGGGTTATCTGAACGGGGTTGGCTGATGGTACTGGCATTGAGGACACGTTACCTGGCAACGGTGCATGCCCCGCTTGTGACTGGAGAAGTTGCCGGCTTAAATCATCAGTGCGTTCTTTAGCAACTATCAACTCTCTCCTCAGGGTGTTGGTCTCCTGCCTGGCTGCATGTACTTCGGAACGTAACTGCCCCAACATTTGGGCTAACTGGTCGGTTTCTGGCCTGTACATGACGCCCAGGTGGATTTTGGTGTCAGCTTTGCGCTCTGTAATGCTCACCTGGTATCCACAGGGATGCCACTCAACTTGTTCGGACCTCCTACGACCTCAAACCCTTCCCTGGAGTCTGCTTGACTGAAGACTGGGCCTGAAACACAGGATTGTCAGAGTTTACTTCTCTATTGTCTCTGCTTGCTTGACCCCCCTCTTTCCTAGGGTCCAAATCTTCCCCTCGGTCCACTCCTCACCTTGTTTTCTTGTGTAGCGCGCTCTCCATCCTGCTTTCAGTGCAGGGTTGCATTGATTGATGCGAGCTCGTTGCTGCCTACTTGCTTCACTGGCGTGACCCCGACTGACTGGGCTTGCTGTAACTTCAGCCCGACCGGTAAGTATAATGAGTCTTTATGAACAGTTCTGTTAACTCTCGTTTCTTCTATAATGTGTCTTTCCTTCCTTAGGTGATGAAAAGGGTTCGGAGATGGCGGCGTGCTGCTGGGGTGAGTAGCACTAATGGTGAGTGAGGACGCGATGCGCGATGCAGCCCCTTCTTACTTGTATTAATTAGAGTTTGTCTCTATGTCCTTTTAGGTGCCACGATGTCTCAGCGTGGTTGCCAGCTAAGAGGAAGAGACGCAGTGAGTGAGCGCGATGTGCGGCGCCTCGGAATGCTTTCCACGCTAACCTGGTATGTCTTTTTCCTCTTGCAGATTAATGAGATGCTCTGGAGTTGAAGTTACCCTGAGCGGCTTGAATTCAGGTAATTGTTGAATCTCGAACAGTTTTCGTGTAAGCGGAGATATGCAGAATGCTTACTAATTTCTTCTCCTCCGTTCCTTTCACTTTTCTTAAAAAGCGGCGTACCGAGATGAAGATGACACCGCCGTAGCTGCCCACAGGACTGGAGGAGCGATGGATGGAAGCTGAATGCTCAGCAAGGTAAGGCGATTATTAATGGTGTTCTTGTTCATGCAGGGGCGCTGGGCACCGAAGAAAGGAGAAGGCCTTCTGGAGACCGATCCGAGCACAGTGAGTGTCACGTTGCAGGTGCAGAGAAACGCAAAGTGTGTTTCTCGGCCTGGGCGTGGCTTAAATAGTCTCTAGGTATCCCAGGTATCCAAGGGTTGAACCACACCCAAAAGGCTAGACTGCATAAGCAGTTCCAGGAACTGGAATATGTGGGGGCATCCATCTTGCCCTCTATGCACTACAAGTACAATGCCATCCTAGGGAAGTGTGTGAGCCTGGTGCCACAGGCGCCAAGTCTGACTCCAAGTGGGTCTTTGGAAGGATGGAGAGGCCCTTAGGGGCCATGTAGGTGATCGTGGCCTGGCTCCAGCCTGATATCTCAGAGCCTGGAGGCAGGAATCGTGACAATACCAATGAATATCAAGTAGGAGAACTGGTGTGGCTATCCTCCAAATATTTACCCAGGAGTAAAATGTGCACCAAAGTACTTCAGCCCCTTTAAAGTTTCAAAAAGAATCAACCTCATGGCCTACAGATTGAAGTTACCTCCTTCCTCGAGTTGGATACACCGCATGTTCCACAAGACATTGTGCCTCCCAACGAAGACAACTCAGAAGAATTTGAGGTGAACAAAATATGTGACTCCAGGTTCTACCATGGCACCTTGCAGTATTTGAAAGACTGGAAGGGGTACCTCAGCTCTGAACACTCCTGGGAGCCTTCGATTCATGTTCATGCCTGTTGTCTGGTTCAAAGGTTCCATCAGCAAAATCCCTGGAAGCCGGGGTGACCCAGGTACAAGTGGCATAATGTCATGCTTTCGCCTACCTGGCGTTTCTCTGAACGCGTTTCATTTCGGAAACGTTCCGCTCTTTGCACCGATCCAAGATGGCACCCAGATGCCGATACGCAGTGACTTCATTGCGTTAGCGTCCACAACTACCTGGAAATAAATAGAACAGTCACAAAAGGCTCTTCGCGTTACAAATTGTTGCGAAACGATAGTGTGCCTCGTGAGTGTTTTCCTTGTACTCTCTATCACTTTCCCTTTAGCGAGTTCCCAGAATTATTTCCTTGCGGTTCCACTGTGTTTGTGCTGCTTCCTCCTGTATGGCCTAGCCGTTCCTTTCTTCCTGGTGATCTCAGAGACCTTGCTCAGTCTCCCTCTTTCTCGATTATATTTTCAGAGCTCCGCTCCTCCCGGCGTTACTGCCTCTGAGATTGTACTAACCAGCCAGCAGCCTTTCCTCCTTGCTGGTTCCTCTCTGGAGCCCCTGAATTCCTACCTGGGGTTCTGGTGCTGTCTCCATGGATCCTGTGAAGATACCCCGGATTTGTGGAACCCTGTTAAAACAAACCCTGGACTTTGGAGTTATTTGGAGTTGCTGTTCAAGACCTTGGGTTTCCCCCCTCAGGGTTTTATTTTACCTGAGACCTAGCTCTCGAGGTAGCCGAAGTGCTTACCTGTTATTCGGTAACCAGGTGGTACAGTGGCTACCTGGAAGGACTGGCCTTATCTCTTCCCAACAAAGGAGTCCAGAAGTAAAGAGGTAAGGACTGAATCTGACAGGAGGACACTGCACTGTTGCAATTTTATTTGCCATAGAGTCTGTTCTCGTTCTCAGGTCATGTGTTTCTATCGCTAAAAAGTCAAGGGGAGGTCTCTCATGAATTCAAATTCCATTGGCTTGAAGACAGTTTTAGCTACCCAGTCCTTTTTAGTTTTGTCATTGAGGTGGTGCTAAAGCACCACCTATAAGCTGAAACTATTGTATTAGACTACAGCTGTGGAAAAATGGCATATGAGGAGGGACACAAAGTTTGTTGGTGTTGTTTGGTTATTTACCTACCCCTTGACTGCCCATGGCCATGCTAACCTATGGCCATTCCCACTTTCTTCTTGCCCAACCACACAAAAACACATCCTCGTGGGTGCTCTTTGATCTACCTTTATCAAGCCTTCAAATCAAACTTTGCGTTCGAAGTGCCTTCTGTGTTTTCTGAAAGCAGTCTTCTCAGAGTTAATAACTTAATTGGAGCTGTTAACATGCTATTGGTAAAATAAACATTTCGTAACTAGGTCCACCTTCAGCCACTCCATTTATAAGCACTTTGCATGTTCTTCTATGAAGTCCTGTTAAAAATAAGTATTGGCAAACCCAACAGTTTTGGCTTGTGTGTAAATATTAGGCATGTGCCAGGCACTGCTCTTATATGCCCGGGTACTTGCACCATTTAGCAGCTGCTACCATCGATGTCCAGTTAATACCACTATGGCACTGTCTGGAAAATGCCTTTCCCATGCCTACACAAAAGCCAAAACTGTTGGCTTTGCAAATGCTTATTTCTTTTTGTAAATGCCATTTAATAATGTAACTGGCCTGCAACACCAGTAGTTCTAGCCTGTTGTCCACAATTCTCATTGTGAGCAAATTTCACTAGCCATGACCGGGGCTCCTTACCGCCCATGCCAAAACGTTTGGGCCGGTACTTCAGATACATGTTGTGGAAAAACTCCAAATCCCCAGTAGGGCAATATTCTGTGAGGCCCTTCATATTTCTGGTGAATACTTTGACACACACTATCGTCATAAGTGCTTTGTGAGGAGGCTATCCAGGCTCCAGCAACTTTTTCCACTTCTCCTGTTCATTGTTCAGACAATGATGTTGGCACGCATTACAGGGAGTGTTTGTTAGCAGCATGGTGGATAAGTGAGTGCTACATTTCCATCCATATGTCCACTGAACTTTCACAGCATTTAGAACACCATCAGTGTTTATTCCTTTTGGACTGAGATAATTTCAGTAATTCTTCACAGGCCTTTTTTTCCTTGCCACATTGATTTTCTTGGCACTAGATTTTGTTGAGGTATATCAATTTTATCCCAATAGAAAAGAGAAATTCACGTTGTGCACAGCCTAATAATGACTAGAAATGGATGAGATAGTATTACAATGTTGTAGTTTTGACAGTATTTAGAATAGTTAATTGAGATGTGTTAAAGGTTACTTTTCGTGTTATTTTGTGCCTAGTTGGATACATATTTGATTTGCATACATGTAACAACATACATTGTACAAATCCAATATGGGAGCACATTGTGCAACTTAGCACAATAAGATTTAAAGCACAGAAGCTTCATATAAGGTGGAAAAAGGCTCTTGAATGGGGCATACATTATGAGGGGAGGCTGTATTTCTGAACACACGTACATAAAAATAAGCATGCACACATTCTTGTTTGGGTAAACTGGCTGGCGGAGGGCGAAAGAATTGATTGACAGACTGCTGCAATCACATGAGAATGGCTTTTTGGATCTGAAATAGAATGAAGAGCATGGGCCCAGGGCTTGGCTTGGAAACTGTTGAACGAGTGGCCAAAGAAGCATCGACCACGTGGCACAATCAATCTATGGCTAGTGGCTAAAACTGTAAAAGGATGACTGGAGCAGAGATAACTGTGGGCCTGTGATGAGGTCAAATAGATCAGCAGGAAAAAGATTATAATGGGAACAGAAGCCAAATGGATAGAACTGGTGGTGACGCACAATGAAGAGGCGAGTGGACGTCAACAATAAATATCCAGAGTGTCATAGTGTTTGGAAAAACGACTTAGTGCCAATCAAAGGAGCCTTTTGTTAGCTCTCTATAGCCTCATAAAGTGTCCATACATAAACCATGCATGTCAGATTTAGCAGTGCAGGTCTGTGGCCAAATGGAAGCTGTACTTAAAATGTATTCTATGCCATGTTATGCTTGTGTGTCTTGCATGAAGAAACTAAAGAAGAGGGTTGGGCTTGTATTTGCAATGTCATGAAAAATTGTATGTTTAAGGGGATGGTGCCACAGCGAAGGCAGCTAATGAGAATGTGGGGATTAGATTTCCTTATATAGGGCCAACTTATTTGTATTTTGCCCAACCACACAAAAACACATCCCTGTGGGTGCTCTTTGATCTACCTTTATCAAGCCTTCAAATCAAACTTTGTGTTCGAAGTGCCTTCTGTGTTTTCTGAAAGCAGTCTTCTGAGAGTTAATAACTTAATTGGAGCTGTTTACATGCTATTGGTGAAATAAACATTTCATAACTAGGTCCACCTTCAGCCACTCCATTTATAAGCACTATGTATGTTCTTCTATGAAGTCCAGGTAAAAATAAGTATTGGCAAACCCAACAGTTTTGGCTTGTGTGTAAATATTAAGCATGTGCCAGGTACTGCTCTTATATGCACGGGTACTTGCTAATGAGAATGTGGGGATTAGATTTCCTTATATAGGGCCAACCTATTTGTATTTTGTGCAATGGCTTGTAAGGGAACATGAGGGAAATGTGGGAGTGTGTTAATTGTTCTGGAAATGTGTAAATATATTGGGCCTCATTACGAGTTTGGAGGAAACCATGGTGCTAACAGCACCATGGCTGCCTCCAAACCGGGCTCCATTACCGGGTTCCTTCAATGAGGAATAACCGGGTCATTCCAACATTGGAGGACCCGGTAATTCCCCCTTGAAGGAACCATTCCCCATTCCCATTTGAGCCCCCATAGGGCTCAATGGGAACGGGGAGGGAGGTAATAACGGGCACATTACAAATGGCCCGTTATTACCTCCCTCTTCCCTTCGCGGGACCCGGGAAAGACGTCTGTTTTTACGTAATCTGGCCTCGTAATCAGCGCTCACCTAATTGAAGGGTGCCGGTCCCGTACCGGCAATCTTCATTACGGGACTGCAAGGGTCGTAATGAGGCCCATTGTATATGTTTTGTGGTTCAAGGAGACTCAGGTTAGTTCAATCTCTCTGGAAATGAACTTGGTTTAATGATACCGTGCATTCATTTCCTGAGAGGTGGGCTATTTTAAAGTACAAAGATCTGAGGTTAGCCCGGAGAATTGGTGACCCCTTGATGTGATCTCCAGGGCCCCCAAGAAGCTGGAAGTTTCCTGTCCGCACATATTAGCTGTGGCGCTTTTCTGAGGGGACCAGTTATTGTGCACATAGAAAAGGAGCGGTTTGCAAGCACCAGATTGGTTAAAAACCTTTCTGCTCTCTAGGGGATGGTGCTGTGGTCTAGCTGTGCAGGGCGATTTAGAGGAGCACCACCTCAGGAGAGCTTCGGAGAATGTCTAGTTTATATAAGTGCACTTTGACAGGAAACCAAGTGAGGTTTTGATAGGGTTATTTATTGTATCTTTTTAGGGAATAATAATTAGGGATGCGTATGTATGGAGTCAGATAGGGTGGTTGTGTGAGATGAGTGTTTGGCTGGAGTAAACTAATTGCTGTATGTTGTAAGTCTTTTTTTCCATTTTGTCTATTTATTACTTAGTTTATTATTTTATTTTCTTGATTAGTCAAAGTAGTGTTGGGAATCTTTCAGTAGTCAGAAAAAGATAGTGGGTCTCATTATGACCCTGCCGGTCTGGAATCAACGGTGGCGGTAAACCCGCTGCCACCATTGTTTCCGGACCGGCAGATTAAGAGTTCTGTAGGTGGGTGGAGTCACTCCTGCTAGGTCCTACCTGGGGGGAGTAACGCCAGCTGCCTGCAGACGGAAATGGAATCACTAGCACCGTTATTTACGGTGCCGGTGTTTCCATGGTCCCCATCCCCATGGAGTCCTATGGGGATTAACGGAATTACGCCTCTGGAATGACCGGGTCACCGGGGTTGTAATGCCCCAGTGATTCCGGCAATCACAGAGGCGGTAATTCATTCCGGGTCCGGTGGCAGTCTGCCGGTTTTTCCAGCATGGCTACCGCCGGACTCGTAATGAGGCCCAGTGTTGTAGTCGAGAGCACTGTGAAAGAGAAGAAGAGATAAAGAGGATTGTTTGGCCATGGCAGTGTAATAACATGCTGTCTTTTGTGTATGAGTGTCTTGGGAAATAAAAGAGAAAAGAGACAGTTGTGTGGCAAAAAAGTGTATGAATTATTGGGGAAATATTTTAAGAAATTGGGAGGGAAAAATTGGTTTTGTGCAGGGGTTTTGGTTAGAATGTTATGCTGCAGGTTCAGCTGTTAAGTTTTGGAAGAAATAGTTTGTTGTATCCGGATTAATATAAGTATGGAGACACTGCTCGATCATTTGTACCAGGTGCTACCACGGCATAAAATAAAAGATTCTTAAATACCACAGGGAATGGGTACAAGAAACTAAGGGGAGCATGTTTAAATCACAGCCAGAGGAAGGGATATTTGATAAAAGAATGTTAGAAAATATACATACCTTTTTAGTTATGCAGTATAAGGATTATAAATTAGAAAAGTTATGTCATATTTTAGAGTTATGAAACATATATGATGGGAAAAAGGGGACCCCCAGGGATATGGAAAGGTGGTCAGCTATGATAGACACAGAGGGTTCCTCTGCACCATCACCATATGGGTGTCATCCCATGGCGCCTGCCGAAGGATACACCAATCCACAGTATGAGCCCCCAGCAACTACTCCAGTGGCTGTGGATAGACAAATGCACAAACCAATTCCTTCAGAGAGGGACTATGCAAGATTGACAGTGGACGTAGAAGAAAAATTATGTCTTCATCAGCCCAGTTAGCAAAGAGGTTACAACTAGAAGATAAGGAGAGGGTTATGCCCTAAAGGGGGAGGCTTCCGGATAAGCTTGATTGGAGAGAATGGTGAGGGGATATGCCGCCAACTGAAAGGTTAGTCGAAAGACTAAGAGCGGAAGATGAGAGAAGGTCAACGTTCTCAACGGGCAGGACTGATGAAAGAGAGCTGGAAGGGGCTTCAACTGCCAAAACAGAAGATAGGTTAAGAAGGGAACTTGAAAACCAGAGCTGAAGATACTGGAATGAAACAGAGTCACAAAGAGAGGAGGAGGTACTGGGACTACAACAGCAAGGCAGGGAGGAAGGGAATAGACAGAAAGGAGAGGTTGGATTGGAGAAGTAGTGGTACAAGCAAGTACTTTTAAGACTTGATAAATCTTTCATCAAGGATGTTCAAGTAGACCTTGATGAGAATAGTGCTGCTTTAGGTCTACGATTTGAACAAGAAGGAAGAGGGATGGATGCAGCAATAGAGGAGGAAGATGAGGATTGGGAAGATATGACTGGAGAGGGAGCTCCGGGCGCAGCAGCCATGGCATTCCCCATAGCAGCAGTCACAGAATCCACAACATGGGGTCTTAGGACATGCTGTGGTTGCCGCATGATGGTTGAAAGTAAAAGCGGAATAACAGGAAAAATAAGAGCAACTACACTTCAGAAAGGATAAAGAAAAGCGTATTATGTTCCCTGGTCGCACATGGACCAAAATATTTTAATGAAGGAACCTCCCTCGCTCAGTGCAGGAGCAGGAAAGTGTATTTATGCTTTAGAAAAATACACTGCTAGGGTCGTGTTAGCTATTGGGATATGAAAAGCTTAATTTCAGCTTTAATTGGGGAACAATCAGAAGACCTGCGGTGGAAAGCAGATTAGAATCGAATGAATATGATGGATCACCTTTTAATAATTGCAGGGGGGATGTGTGGAAGGCACTACGGGTAATGTACCCTGATATGCCAGATATGAATTCAATTTTAGCTAAAACAATGAAATTGGAAGATGATCCTACTATACATATTCAGACAATTCAGGAAATGTGCAGAGCAGAAACAGGAGAAGCATGGGATAAGAACGTAACAATATTTTATCATATGTTGAGAAAGGGGGTTCCTAAAGAGGTTCAGCATGATTTGGACAAAGTTGTAGGGATAGAGGCGGCCAGAGATAGAGGTGCATATTATCAATTTTTGTAAAAGAAGATTGGAAAAAGGGAATGCTGAACAGGCACTAAAAGCAGAGACTAAGCGTGTGCCGAGGAAAATAGCAAAAATGTATCTGGAAGGAGTGGTGGATACAGGCTCCGCAGATGAAAAGCAGGGGCGATTGCAACAACCTTCACAGTTTGAATCAGGATAGATAGATGGGTATGCTCCTGATTTATGGCAGGTGAGAGGATTCATGAGGGGAATGGCGCATTGCTGAGAGGAGGTGGTGCATTTGGCGGGTTTGTAGGGATGAGACTTCGGATGATTGTGACGACGGGAGGTCAGTATCTTACCTGTTAAAACTATGCTGATGACACCCAGATCATCCTCAAGATTCTCACCTCCCCCACCTCACCCCACCCAGACCTGGCATCCTGCCTCTCAGCCATTGACCTCTGGATGACAATCATCTGCTCCTCAACTCTGGAAAAAACAACTTCCTAATCTGCGGTCAAACAGCTCTGCGCCCACTGCCTTTCCTTCATTCAAAATCCTAACATGCACTTTAGATATGAGCCTCCTGGTTACATCAATTCAGTCTCCAGACCGTGCACCTGTCACCTCTGCATCCTCATGCAAACCTTTCCTTACCTCTCCTCCCCGCATAGACTTTCCGCAATCATGGCCATTATCCTTTCGCACCTAAACTACGCTAACTCTTGCTAACTACACGTGCCTGCATACCAACTGAGAAAGCTCCAACTGATTTAAAGCTTTGCAGCAAGGCTCCTCCTCGAACTCTCCCCCAGAGAACACATCTCCCCCTCACTCAGGACACTGCTCTGGCTGCCCATCAGCCGACGAGCCTCCTTCAAAGCTATGTCTTTTCCCTAACGTGCAATTCCCAGAATCCCTCCAAAACAAGCTCACCCGCTACCGCCCCACCAGAATCCTCAGATCGGGCTCTGCACACCTCTGGGTAGACCCTCTTTTCAAGTTCTCCAGAATAGCAGGTGAATGTTTCTCTGTCCTCACAACCACCTTCTGGAACTCCCTCCTCCTCGTGCTCCACCTCAAAGAGATCACCAGACTTTCAGGAAAGTCCTCAAAACCTGGCTGTCCACCCCCCTGACTTCCAGATCCCTGGAATACCCGCGCTCACCCCCCGCATCACGCACACAAGTTTCATCCTGCCACCACCACCCCCGTACACTCCCCTCTCCTGCCCTTCTATCAGCTTCTACATACTTGCCAACCCTACCGATTTGGGCGGTAGGCTACTGCTCTTTACACAGTCCGACCGCCTACAGATTTCAGGGTCCAATCCTATCGCTTTCCAGGCCTGCCTGCCTCAGGCTCAGTCAGCCCAGCCCGAGCAGAGAACCATCCCCGGCATTCAGAAGGTGTGCATGTTAAATGGCCCATTTTGGTTGAAAACATTCAGGCACTTTGTGATTAAGCATATGTACATATTTTTACGTTATGTAACTAGAATGCATAACTCGCGCCGTTGCTCTAGCAGATATGAAAGCTGGGGGTGACTAAGTTTGGTGTGCACTACAGGGCACCCCAAGAGGTATTTGTGATCACATGGGTGGCTCGTGTGCACGTGATGCTAAGCTGGCGGTATGTAAGTTGTTTGCAGAGGTTCTACGTTATGTTTGATGTCTGACGGCTTTTCTAATAGCATACACAAATCTGGTTTTAAATACCTCTTATTATAGAGTTGGGTTATTTAATAAAAGGGGCGTGGGACTTTATATCCGATGAAAGAATGCATTGAAAGTTTTATTATTTCGCAATACAGAACATGTTGTGGCGTACATAGTTCTCAATTAAAAAAGCGGTGGCACCTGTGTAAAGAGGACAGCAATACTATTACAAAGTGCAACAAAGAAGTTTTCCCGTGTTGGAAGTTTTTTTTAATAAAAACATATCTGGTGAATGAGTGATGCATTAAAGTGATTTAATCACACAAATTATCACGTATATGGTCAATGTATGTAGTGTGAATGTATAAAAAATAAATACAACACAATTTGATGAAACAATAAGAAAAAATAGGAAAAAGCAGGAGGATAGACATGAAATTCTTTTTAATTAAATGTGGAATATCCCAAAATGAATGTATACAGACCTTGCAATATAAACGAAGAAAAAACAATATTCACAAGCTCTATCGTAAAAAAAATATGTAAGTTGAGTGCCGATTTTAAAGACACTCTTCCACGAAAAAACAGCAACAGAGAAAAAGTTACAGAGAGAACACAAATATTTATCTAGAGAGCAAATAAAACAAATGCAGAAAACATTTTAGAGCACAAGGAATAACACAAGTGCCTGAGCACAACTGAGTTTTCTACCTGACCCTGGCTAAATAATGTTTGCTTACGCCGACCGCTATCATTTGACCATGAAGCAATTGGTATGGTACTAGCGTGTTGCGCCAACCGCTGTGGTAATAACAAAACAGTGCGGTACAAAAATAGTACATGAGCGTGAATGGCACGACTGGCCTTGCGGTGGAGAGGGAGATATAGACCACCTTCATCGGGAAGAACTGTCTCTTTTCAGCCCCTGCGGGAATATAAAGATAAACTATTGAGTACAATAAACGGACCAATAAAGATCCTAATTGAGGTACAATTGAATGTAACTAATACAATACAAATATCATAGTAAACAACTGAATTGTTCATCTGTGGGGCTAGGCATGCATTCCCAGAGGGGGTTTTCCATGAAGCCACATACGAAGCCAACCACAGCAAGTGTGGATTTAGAATCAAAATAGGTGAAAAAGAAAAAAATATTCAACGGTGCATGCTGGAAGATGTGCATAATATGAAGTATTAATTAGAAAAAGAAGTAAACCAAAAAGGAAGAAATCCTGTATCTAGTTTAGAAAAAAGGAAAAACAGAAAAGGAGAGAAAGGAAGAGTCCAAACTAAACGATGTGCTTACCTATTGGAAAAATATCAAGATCAATCGGTGAAGACCTTCAATGGGTAACTCGATTACCCAAATAGGATCATGGATGTAGAATGCACGATGCTGCGGGCTATATCCTGTTCTGTGGCAAGCGCAGCGTAGACCCACTGATAGACCTAATTACAAAGGACACGTACATTTCAATGGAAGAAACAGGGCCATTATCATTTTTTGTTGTTGTTGTCAAAATCTTTTTATTGAAACATTGATCAAACATTGAATTCATCGAATATCACTGCGAGTTGCAACATTAATTAATCTCATGAGCAGCGCATCAACATTTTGTTTTGACACCTTTGCAATTGGTCCATTATACTGACTTTATCAACATGCTCAGGGAAAGGACTAAAATGCATCGCTTATCACTGCAATTGCAACATTAATTAGTCTTTTAAACAACGCATCAACATTTCATTTCATTTTAACACCTTTGTTATTCATCAAGTAAATATAATTTCACCAACATCCTCCGGGAAGAGAATAGCTCAGCTTGAAATCCTATAGCGCTCTTAAATAAGGAGAGAAGGAAAGAGAAAAAAAAGAAAAAGCTAGCAGTAATTTGCGACATTGCCCTCCAAGGAGATGTATCCCCCCCACCAAGTCCGTATTTCAGTCTAACGGGTACATCAACCACATCGGAAGCGTGTCAAGGTTGAAGGAGGTACTTAACCAATCTAGGCTGAAAAAACATGTGTTCTTTTTCTGCAACATGTTCCAAGAACGGGCTCCAGATGCGAGAGAATTTGGATGTCTGACCTTCTATCATGGCTGTTAGTTTGTCCACTCCAAGAAATTCCCAAATCTTTACCCACCAGTACGCTATATGGGGGCCCTCTATTTCTTTCCAAAATCGGGCTCGTGTAAGGCGGGTCGCCATAAGTAATTGAGTAATCAGGCCAGCTCTAGGACCAGACCGCAAGTAAGACCTGTCATCTGGTGCGTCACCCAGTAGCATTATCAACAGATCCATGGGGAGTAGGGTTCCATCTATATCTTTGATCTTTGACCTGATTTCTAGCCAGTAGGATTGGATGACACCATAAGTGACCCAGGTCTCCCCTACCCCCACAGCCGTGCCAGCATGAGTCAGGGTAGTCTGGATTTATCGCGTGTAACTTCTGCGGGGAGAAATACCATCGGTTGCAGATCTTAAGTGTGCATTACCTAACTGTCGTGCACCTGGATGACCTATGAGCTCTATCCCAAATTCTCTGCCACGATTCCCGAGGTACCTCAATCCCCATCTGTCATGATGCCTACCCCCAGGCATCCGGATCAAGCCCATCAGCCCCGGGAGCAGGCATCCAGATATTTATTAAAACCCCAGCAGCCCCGGCTGGGGGCTGTCTGGGTTCAGTCCTGGCGCCTTAGGCACCAGGCTCATAATAGAATTCAGTCCTGGCGCAATAGGCGCCATGCTCATAGACATTACTTACCTCATGCAGACCATGCTGCAAATGAATCCAAGCCAACGTGAGGCCTGGATGGGACTATTTTACTACAGGGACTATTTTTTTCTCGGGTGTGGTTCTGGCGAACTTCTTACCTGGGACTACTTTGGAGGCTATTTAAACCATGCCCGAACAGCAGCACACGCTTCGCGTTATTCTGCACTCAGCAGTGTAACGCTCACTGTGTCTGCAAGTCAGCATCCAGCCACACCCGTCTTGAATCCGGAGCTCCTAGAAGAAGAGGAAAGAAGAGGCAAGGTTAGAAAACGAACATTATTCAGTTCCTCACCTGATTCCGGATCCATCACGTCTCTGAACCTGGAAAGGAAGTTATTTCTGCACGCGTCGCATCGCCAGCTGCAGCGCCGCGCCATACTCAGCAGTCCTCACAGCATCTTTCGATTCGGCGCTGCCTCCATCATTTCTTCGCCGAACTCCGGCACGTAGGGGACAAAAGAAACAACAAGGTGAGCCGAGAGAGCCAACAAATATAATCTCTTTTGCCACCATAGACTTACCTGATTTACCACCGGAGGCATTATTCTTTAACTCTCCACATCCTCATACGCCGCACCTGTAAACGGAGAGAAAACAACACGTCAAATACATGCATCATTTTACCGGACAGCGTCAGGTAATACAGACTCTTACCTGCATGCCATCAGCTGCCATGAGACCAACTTCTCTCAGACTCAGCTGCAAGATAAGATAGGAATGGGACAAGAGTGAACATCGGACATATTGAACTCTATGAACTGTATACTTACTGGTCCTCGCCAGGAACCTCAGAGTCAATACTCATCCAGAACTCTCCCAACCCCTTCGAACCAGTGAAGTAACTGGTATCTACGCACCCCTGCAATCCACGCAGGATGGAGAGCTCATATTTCAAGAATATAAATTGAGATTACTGAAAGGGAATTCGGAGGTGATTGGTGGGGAGAACAGCAGGGTGCCATCGCTAGAATCCACGGGTAGTTAAACTCCTCTCTCCACCTGCAGGAGAATACTTCTACGGATCAAGCAGACGAGATTAGGAAGGCCAGTCCAGTCTGTCATCTCTGCACTGCGCATTACGTTGGTGGAGTCTGCAGCTGTCCGGGTCCAATCGACGCCCCTGTGGGAGCCAGGTGAGCGTAACAGAACGCGAAGCCTTTCTACAAATCCCCACCCGGGCGTTATGGAAACCTCAGAACCGACCAACTGGCCCAATTATTGGGGGAACGTAGAGCAGAAGTACACTCCGCTCGCCAAGAGAAAAATGCCCTCAGGAGAGAACTGATTGTCTCAAAGGAGCGCACTGATGATCTTGCTAGGCAACTGCTGCAAAACCAAGCTGGGCAAACCCCCCTACCTGGACTCGGGGGGAATCCAACTCCTGTTTCATCGAGCAATCCTGTGCAAGTGGTTTTACCAGGGGCTATTCCTTTAGCTCCACCTGAACGCTTTGCTGGGAACCCAAAAAGGTTTGCCGTGTTTATGAACCAATGCCGCTTGCACTTTTTATGCCGACCTGGAGCTTTTCCAAATGACCAAGCCAAAGTAGCCTTTCTATTATCATATCTGAGTGGCAGTGCAGCTGATTGGTCAATTCCACTAGTCAACCAGGATGACTCTCTTCTTCGGGATTTTCAGGGTTTTCAATTGAGCATGGAAAGACTATTCGCCAGACATTCACAGGGACAGGCCTTGGATAACGAACTTTTATCCCTACGACAAGGTAACCAGGATCTGCTAACCTATATCGCAACCTTCAATAGGTTGGTGGTGGAAACCGGATGGCCAGAGGTAAAACGAATTACATTATTTCATGGTGGACTTCGGGGAGAACTCAAAGATGTTTTGGCCCAAATTGTTAACCCACCTCAGGATTGCGGAGAATATATAGACTTAGTGGTCCAGTTAGACCACCGACTTCAGAATAGAAAGGCTGATTGAGCTAAGATCGAGAATCGGGTATTGGTTAAAACCAACGTTACCCCCAAAGGAACAGATGCATCAGAACCTATGCAGATCGGGGGGGTTAAGGGACCCTTAACTCAAAAGGAAAGAGAAAGGAGAAGGCAGATGCAATTGTGTCTGTACTGTGGAACCTCAGGACATTTTCTATGGGATTGTCCTATAAAACCACCCAAGAAAGTGGTCGGAGTTGCTGACAAAAGCCAAATAGAGCCTGATTCGGGAAACGACCACGCCTGACAAGCGTAGAGGTCCTCTTAACGAGCTTAAAGAAGGACACTGAGACCTCGCACCTAATCATACCAATGGTCCTTATTGATCCAAGGCAGCCATCACGTATGCATGCAGTAAGGGCATACATTGATAGCGGGGCCGTAGGAAACTATATGGACCACGAGTTGGTTTCAAGGATGAATCTAACTCTTTGCAAAAAGACCACTTCCGATGTCATCACCACAGTAGATGGAACTGAAATTGCCTCTGGGCCTGTAACTCATTCCACTACAGAGATGACACTGTTGGGTCAAGATGGGCATCGAGAGACTATTGTGTTTGATTTAATCAAAGCCCCGCAGTTCCAAATAATGCTGGAGATCCCATGGTTGGAAAAACACATAATCCTTGTATTGAATGGCGAGCGAAGATAATAACCTTCCCGGATTGTGCACACACCTGTTACCCGGAAAAAACTTTGAACAAAGGCCTGGCCACAGTCACTAATCCAATCGTGCAGTTACCTCCGGAATATCAAGAATTTCAGGATGTTTTTAAAAAAGAACAGGCAAACAAATTACCACCTCACAGATCATACGATTGTCAAATCGACCTCTTACACGGTGCACAACCCGCATGCAGTAGAATCTACGCCCTTACGGAACCCGAAAATCTTCACCTATGACAATACTTGGACCAATATCTTGCTAATGGCTTTATTCGTCCCTCCAAGTCTCCTGCATCCTCCGCTTTATTCTTCGTGCCTAAAAAGGAAGGTGACCTTAGAACGTGCATAGATTACCGCGCATTAAATCAGATTACGGTAAAAAACCGATACCCATTGCCCCTGATCCCCGAATTACCAGACCAAGTAAAGGATGCTTGCATTTACACTAAATTAGATCTCCGAGGGGCACATCATCCCCCCGGGCATCCGGATCAAGCCCATCAGCCCCGGGAGCAGGCATCCAGATATTTATTAAAACCCCAGCAGGGGGCTGTCTGGTTTCAGTCCTGGCGCCTTAGGCACGAGGCTCATAATAGAACTCATAGGCGCCAGGCTCATAGACATTACGTACCTCATGCAGACCATGCTGCAAATGAATCCAAGCCAACGTGAGGCCTGGATGGGACTATTTTACTACAGGGACTATTTTTTACTCAGGTGTGGTTCTGGGGAACTTCTTACCTGGGACTACTTTTGGAGACTATTTAAACCACGCCGAACAGCAGCACACGATTCGCATTATTCTGCACTCAGCAGCGTAAGGCTCACCGTGCCTGCAAGTCAGCATCCAGCCACGCCAGTCTTGAATCCGGAGCTCCTAGAAGAAGAGGAAAGAAGAGGCAAGGTTAGAAAACGAACATTATTCAGTTCCTCACCTGATTCCGGATCCATCACGTCTCTGAACCTGGAAAGGAAGTTATTTCTGCACGCGTCGCATCGCCAGCTGCAGCGCTGCGCCATACTCACCAGTCCTCACAGCATCTTTCGATTCGGCGCTGCCTCCATCATTTCTTCGTCAAACTCCGGCACCTAGGGGACAAAAGAAACAACAAGGTGAGCCGAGAGAACCAACAAATATAATCTCTTTTGCCACCATAGACTTACATTATTTACCACCGGAGGCATTATTCTTTAACTCTCCACATCCTCATACGCCGCACCTGTAAACGGAGAGAAAACAACACGTCAAATACATGCATCATTTTATCTCATCTGCACGCCATCAGTTTCCATGAGACCAACTTCTCTCGGACTCAGCTGCAAGATAAGATAGGAATGGGACAAGAGTGAACATCGGACATATTGAACTCTATGAACTGTATACTTACTGGTCCTCGCCAGGAACCTCAGAGTCAATACTCATCTGGAACTCTCCCAACCCCTTCGAACCAGTGAAGTAACTGGTATCTACGCGCTCCTGCAATCCACGCAGGATGGAGAGCTCATCTTTCAAGAATATAAGGTGAGATTACTGAAAGGGAATTTCGGAGGTGATTGGTGGGGAGAACAGTGGGGTGCCATCGCTAGAATCCACGGGTGGTTAAACTCCTCTCTCCACTTGCTTGAGAATACTTCTACAGATCAAGCAGACAAGATTAGGAGGGCCAGTCCAGTCTGTTATCTCTCCACTACGCATTACGTTGGTGGAGTCCGCAGCTGTCCGGGTCCGATCGACGCCCCTGTGGGAGCCAGGTGAACGTAACACCAAGTCCCTCTCCCATGCCAACATATAAGGGAGATTCTCATCTTCTGGGACGTTTTCCAGGAGGCGATAGCAAGTAGCTATTCTATGAGTACGCTGCCCTTCCAAAACGTTATTTCTAAGCCTGTCGGAGGCCTAGTGGCAGCCTTTTTGACGATCGGGTTAGTGATCCAATGCCAAAGCTGTATATATCTAAATCTCTCGGTCTCCGGGAGGTAAAATTTCTCCTCGCATTGGGCAAAGGTCAGCGGGACATTGCCTGCATAGAGCTCTTGCAGTCTCAGAGGTCCCTCCTTTAACCAGAGTTGGTATGAGTTGGGCTGAAGCCCAGGAGTGAAGGCTGGATTCTGCGTGACTGGGGAAAGGGGACCTAAGCCCGAGGGGAATCCCCTTAGCGCACAATGCCTATCCCATCAACGAAGAGTGGACCCTGTAGCTGGAAGGATGGGTCTCTGAGAGACACGTGTCTCCTGCGGGAGGAAGGGGAGGTGAGAGAGAGGAACCCAAGAGAAAAGCTGCTCGATGTCCCGCCATTTGGGGGGGTCAATTGGGTTAGTCCAGCTCAGGATAGGGGCAATTTGGGTTGCTCGATAGTATCTTGAGATGGACGGGAGCCCAAGACCTCCAAGCTGCCTACCCCAAGTGAGAAGCTTACGCTGAATTCTAGGTGTTTTCCGATGCCAGATAAAACAGCTTATCTTCTTCTGCAGGTCTAGTAAGTCTCGCTCTGGAATTAGAACAGGGAGAGCTTGAAACCTATAAAGAAGCCAAGGGAGCAAGGTCATTTTAACTGTGCTTATGCGCCCCAGCCATAATATCTCCTGAAGGGCCCACTTTTGTAGAGATTCCTTGGAATCTTTTAGCAAGGGTGGGATGTTGGCTTTCGACAAGCCCGAGTAGGTGGGGGTCAGATGCACTTCGAGGTACGTAATCTTGGAGTTCTTCCAGTTAAAAGAGTAAGCGTTCCGCAAGGCATTTAACGTGTCTGGGGGTTCAGACGAATTCAAGCCTCTCGATTTAGCCGTATTTATCGTTAATCTGGAGATCAGCGCAAAGTGGTCGAGCAGACCCATAAGTGGGGGGACCGAGGCCTGGGCCTCCTTTAGGAAACAGAGCACATCATCTGCGTATAGCGCAACTTTGTGGCACTGGTCTCCCACCTCGAACCCCTGAATTTTTGGGCAGAGGTGAATATGTTGGGCTAAGGGTTCCATCGCTAGTGGAAAAACTAGTGGGGATAGGGGACACCCTTGCCTGGTCCCCCTACCAAGGGGTATCTGGGGTGTCCATTGAGAATTAACTTGTATTCGGGTGGAGGGGATCTGGAAATTCGACAGGACCAGTCTAGAAAATTTTGGGCCAAACCTAAAGCCCTTTAAGACTAATTGCATATAGTCCCAGGACATGCTATCGAATGCCCTATGGGCTACCAAGGTAAGCAATGAGAGGGGGCCTGGAACGGAGGGGGCGAGAGCTATTAGGTATATTGCCCTGCGAATGTTGTCGTGAGCAGACCGACCCTGAATAAAGCCTGTTTGATCTCTATCTATCATTGTAGATTGTAGGTAGGACCTCTCCCAGCCGCCACGCTATGACCCTGCTTAATACTTTTGCATCAGTATTAAGCAGAGCTATAGGCCGGTAGGACGAACATTCTGCCGGGTCCTTCCCCGGTTTCAGAATTAGGGTTGTATTCGATTCTGCCATGGACTGTGTGACAGAGCCTGTTTCCCATAAGACATTAAATAGCTTTTTGAGGTGGGGTGTGAGCTCCTTGCAGAAGGTTTTATAAAACTTATTTGTAAACCCATCCGGGCCCGGGGCTTTGCCAAGAGGGAGTGATTTGATAGCTGATTCGACTTCCTCTGCGGATATTTGGTCTTCCAAGGGCTCCTGTAAAGTTTGTGGCAGCTGTGGGAGGTTTGTCTTGGTTATGAAATCATTGGAGATTTGTGGGTCCCCCCCGGTGCGGGGCCGCGTGTTCCTTAAAGAATTCCTCAACAATACAGTGTTTACCCTCTTCGGAGGAGGTGCCTTTGCCTTTCTTATCACGCAGGAAGTCTATCCTATTTTGTTTTGCCTGTTTCCCCAACTTGGCTGCTAATAATTTATTAGCCTTGTTTCCCTTTGTGTAATAAAATTGCTTGGTACGCATCATGCAGTAGGCCGCCTTCCCCATATGATGTGCCTCAAGCGCTTTCTTAGCCATCCGCAGGTCCCTCAATGAGTGTTGTGAGGGTTTCCTCTTGTGTACCTCCTCCAATCTACGGGCTTCACTCTCTAGGTGTTCCTGCAGTAATCTCCTGGCCCTCCCCCGCTGTGTGGCCTGCTCCATAAGGTGCCCTCTAATGACTGCCTTACTTGCATTCCAGATCGTGCCCCAGCTCACATCGTCAGTATCATTCTCCCTGTAGTATAGTTCCATGGATTCTTTTATATGAGCACAGATCACTGGGTCGTCTAGTAGGAAATCATTTAGTCTCCAGGGGGGTCTCGGAGGAGGGGCAGCTCGGAGGGGGGCTTTTGTCAATAGAACAGGGGAATGGTCTGAGAGCACCTCAGGGAGTATGTCTACATCTAACACCATCTGGATGAGCGAGTCTGAGATAAAGAACATATCCAACCTTGAGAATCCCCCATGGACTGCTGAGAAGTATGTGTAGTTCCTCTCCTCTTGATGGCAGTACCTCCACACTTCAATTAAAGAGTGTTCCTTTAGCAGTTTGGTGAGAGCCCTAAAGTTGTTCCTGTCATTTAATGTTGGCGGCAGAGTCTTATCAACTAGTGGGTTACTCACAGCATTAAAACCCCGCCTAAGATCACTTCCCCTACTGCATGATCAAGTAAAGCTTTAGACAATTTTATAAAAAACATGTCTGGCTTAGTGTTTGGGGCATATATAGAAACCAGCGTGATTTTACGTCCATCTAGCATGGCATTAACCAGCAGGAACCTTCCCTCCTCATCACGGACCACCCCCAGGGTCCTGAAGAAGATGCCCTTGCGAACCAGGATGGCAAACCCTCGTTTCTTCAATCCGCTAGAGGCAAAGAATTTGGTGGGATAGAGCCCATTGTTAAGGTGGAATTCATCACCTGGTCATAAATGGGTCTCCTGAAGGAATAAAAATGATGCATCTAGGGATCCCAATCTATGAAACAGTGCTTTACGTTTCAGGGGGGAGTTCAGGCCTTGCACATTAAGGGAGATGCACTTAAAACTCGGGGTTGCCATATTAAAGTCGCTCAGGCTTTTGCCTTAAGTAAGCCCAACTAAAGAGACCGGGGACAGGATACCCCTTCAGGCAAATCATTGCGGTGGAATCCATAATTGATCTGTGGTGAGTGAAAACATAACACCAGCCCAATGGCTTCAGGTTAAATTTAGGATAATAATCAAAGCAAAAACAAACAAAATAAGGTGAACGAGCTACTTTCATCGAAGATTGTGCTATTCCTACTCCCAGAGCCAACTTTAACCAAGTATGAATTATGTCGGGCGCCATCCACTCAGGCGCCCAAGTCTGCTAATGTACGGAAACTTCTATTGCCCTCATGTAAAGCCGAGCAAGGTATTCAAGAGCGGTGGAGTACTGCAGTACTTTCAGATGTACGTTGAGGTGACCCGGGCCCCCCGGCTCCTCGACACAGGGGCTGAAGGTGGGGTGCCCCAGACACAGCAGAAGATAGAGAGAAGAGAGGCATGTTCAAAGGCCCAAGATCTTCAGCCTGGCCCGGCCGCAGAGAGTCCGCTCCGCAGAAGAGCATTGGGGGCCAGGCGGTGACCGGCGAGATGTCAATTTCCCTCCCATTGAGGGTCGATAGTATAGGCAGCGATCAAGTCAGGTAGCCGCCCAACCCTCCCCCTTCGACGAGATTAGGGCTGATGCCTCCTCCGGGGCCTTGAGTGCTTGCTCTGGTCTGATTTCCTGGTGTGGGTTTGCTTCAGGTTGGGGCCAACGCTAGGTTTTCCTGCGCCTGTCTTTTGGCGGGGGTCTAGGGTAGTCCCATTCAGATCCTGGGCATGAGGGTTCGAGCCGTCACAGCTAGGTGCCTCCGACATCAGACCCCTCGCCTCTTCTTCAGAGGAGATTACATAGTGCTGATTATAGAGGTCAAAGATCAGCTTGCATGGAAACTCCCAGCGATAGTGGACCTTTCGAGCCCTTAGCCAGGTTGTTACCCTCTGCAGCCACCGTCTGCTTGCCAGAGTATAGGGGGCCAGGTCCTGGAAGAGCTGTATCTTCGCGCCTTGGAATTGTATTGAGTACATCTGGTAGCAGGTTCCTTTTAAATTGGGCTGAAGAGTATACCCGGTGGGTTCTGTCACGCTTTAGATCTTCAGCTGACGAAGGATCCAGGAGGGATCTAAACGATGTTTTGACATATTCAGCTAGGTCCTGGTCGGAGACCTGCCGGGGGATACCTCGGAGGCGCACATTATTTCATCTCGACCTATTTTCCAGGTCTCCTTGCTTTGCCCAAATATCTTCAAGATGCTCCTCAATGACCTTTACCCTTTCTGCGAGAACCTCGTTGTCATGTGATTGCTCAAAAGTTATGTTTTCCAGGTCATTAACCCTAGACTCTAACCCCCCAAGGTGAGAAGTTAGGTCTGCAAGAGACTGGGCCAACGAGTCTTTAGAAGTCTTAATTTCCTTTTTGATCTCGTGGGTGATGTCCTGTTTGAAGGACCTAAGCATTCCCTCCAATTCCTCTTTGGACAGAGCCATGTTTGAGTCCAATTTTAGGGATGGAGCCAGGTGAATCTCCGCTGTGACCATGCGTGTGGGAGGTGGGTTTGCAGGCTGTGGCGCCAGATAGGCCTGCATGCCGTGTGCTTTCTTCTTAACAGCTGTTTTGGGCATTACTTGGGGAGCTTGCGGGGGTCACGTAGTTAGACTCTCAGTGCAGCTGGAGGAGCGTAAGGCGACAGACAAGCAGGGGCCAGTCTCATGTGTAGTAATTTAAATTCTTCATTTAGGCCCTACAGAGGTTAAGGGCTTCCTGCACTGTTATATCAAGGTCTTGTTCTTAGGCCGTTGGGAGATCCATCTGAATCGGTCTCAGCATTAATAGTACTCCCCCGGTGGGAACAGAGGTTCCCGGTCAATGCCCCAGGACACTTCAGCACTCACCCAGCAATCATTAGTCAGGCCTCAGGAATTCGCGCCTGGATTCTCCCCTCCAGGATGATCCGATCCTCCACCAGGGCTCCGCTCCGGGCAGGCCTTCACTCGCTGGGTATCAGCCAAGCACCGAGGCACGGCCACCCCAATTTTGCAGTGTCTCAGCTCTCCCCCTCCGAGCTGCAGCCTGGCGAGCCCAGATGATGTCACGGGCAGTGGGGGCCCAGAGCCAGACCCTCCGGCCTCTACGTGAACGTCGGACAGCAGGGGGAACTATCCCGCTCGAGCCCGCAGGCCTCACAGGTCCCAGCCAGCAGGCACCCGCGATGCCCCGAGTGGACTCCCAGAGGCAGGCACCAAGCGGTAAGAGCCGGCAGTGCAAAATCCCCCCACACGCCCCGGCGCCCCAGTGCTCTCACCGCTCCGGTGCCCCAGCTCCAGCAACAGCGACAGCAAGATCCACCCGCCGCAGATCAGGGCAAGCCGCCGGGTGGTAGACGCTCGGGCGGCCGACCCCCCTCTCCGAGGCCACCAGGCAGCGGACCCTTCCAGTTCAGGTGAGCCCCGCAGGTCCCGCACAGCCCCCACGGGGTCAGCAGAATACTCCCCATCTTGCCACACCACCAGGAAATCAAGATGAGAACGACGGGCTCCCGCGCCCGACGAAGGAGGGCCCCTCGGCGGGGGCCCCCCTTAGTGCCGACTGCCTCACGAGGCATGGTGGCTCGAGGATCCATGGGGGAGGGGGGGTGAGCCACGCATCGCACCCCCTGGAGGGGGGTGGAGGGGCAGGTGACGTCATCACCTCGCGCGCCCATTGGGCTTAAATACCCTGGGAAAGGTCGCTGGGTCCCTCTTGCCGGCTCTCGCCTACGTTGTTCTAGCAGCTCCCGCCTTGTCCTAATCTAGTAAGTATTGGGGGGTAGGCGGACGGGTCTGCTCGCCGACCGCCGTGTCAGCTTGAGCGGACCCTATTTAGGGAGGAAGGAACAGATTCCGCCGTCGCGTTTTACTTAGTTAATACGCGTTGTGGGCGATGTTTTTCCATGTCTTCACTGTATGTTCCGCCGATGGCCGCCGCGCCACACAACAGCTGATTATTTGTTTTGTCATTTCTAATTTAATATCGTGTTCCCCATTATTCTTTGTGTCCATCGCCGCGCAATTATTGTGTGCCATCATTCAAGCTAATTTTTGGTTACCTGGCCGCCGCGCCATGCCGGGATAGGTTATTAAAACGAGACTATATCTTTGCATTAAAGCTGGTCAAGTGGCGCAGCGAGTAGAGGCTCGCTTTGACGTGCGTGCAGAGCCTGCGAACGTAGGTTCGAATCCCAGCGGGGCCAAACTCGGCGTTTGCGCTATATAAATGCTCATATTATTATCTTTGCATACGTTATTTGCATATAATTATGGCGCCATCCTTCGATGGAGTTTTGCAGCGCCATGCATGACTGGTGTATTGAATCGAGTGTATAGATTTTCAAACACGTTTACATGGAAATATTGAGCGCCTTATCCTTCGTTGTAGTTTGCTTGAAAAACAAGGTGCGGAACCTTCGTGGTGTTTTGACTTTACATGGCCGCCGCGCCACGCAGGACTGGTTTAGTGATACGCGATTATATCTTTCTTTACGTTGTACATGTAAATAGTGTGTGTAATGTCGTCACGTGACTCCCTAGTCACGAGGCGAGGTGCATGGGGCAGACGGAAGGGGCGGGACGGGATATGACGAGGAGGCTACTCACTCCTGGGTTATCGTGTGAAATAAAGGACGTGTTTATGAAAGGCTCCGTGTCCGCGTATCATTTCAGAGTGTGACGCCTCACACATCTCGACACTGGCGACGAGGGAACTCACGCAGCACAAACACGGCAGAGTAAGGTGTACGGCGGGTGGGAGTGAACACACTCCCCGCCAGCTGAGACTCTCCCCAGGAGTCCGAGAGAGGTCTCGCAAACTCCTGTCATCGGTGACAGTTTTGGCCTGCAGGTAGAGCGCGGCGGCCCCCTGCAACGGTCACGTGAAGTACGCAAGTGGAGCGCATCGGCTCCTTGCGACCGTGACAGAGTTCATCCGTGAGTGAAGCGTGTCGGCTCCTCACACAGAAACGCGTGAGTGGAGCGTATCGGCTCCTCACAGCGTTTCCCTCACCAACAAAGTGAAGAAATTTTGCGGGTGGAGCGCATCGGCTCCTCGCAACGCCTCCCTTACGTGGAAGGGATCTTGGCCCCTGAGTGGAGCGAATCGGCTCCTCGCGCTGAAGCGTGTGAGTGGAGCAGGTCGGCTCCTCACAGCGTTTTCCCGCCAAAAGCAGTGACAGAGAGCATCGGCTCCTCGCGCTGAAGCGTGTGAGTGGAGCAGGTCGGCTCCTCACAGCATTTTCCCGCCAAAAGCAGTGACATCAGTGGGTGGAGCGCGGCGGCTCCCCACGCTTACACAGGTACGAGCGAATCAAGCACACGCAAGTGTAGCACGTCGGTTCTGTACAAACGCCTCACGTCACACAGAATATTCACCATCTTCAGATCAAGTGAAACGTAGTCTTTGTCGCCCACAATACTCAGCGAGTGCGCAGTTACACACTGCCTGTCATGCTTGATGACTCGTCTGAGGAATCACTAACGGTACAAGTAACTCCCGCCAAAACAACACGCACAAGCATGACGGACAGCCTAATAACACAGTTACCCCCCAATTTTGACCTGAGCGACACCAGCACACTGGGACCAAGGTGGAAGAAGTGGGTGAGGGATTTTGAAGTGTGTCTCAAGGCGGTAGGGCCTTTGGAGGATGAAAGGAAGCACAGTTTGCTCACCCATGCCATAGGCTCAAATGTGAGAGACATTCTAGATGAAATTCCTGAAGATGACATAGACACCTACACCAAATTGAAGACAACCCTAACCAATTACTTCACGCCACACACCAATGTGGACTACGAGCGTCATATCTTTCACACCACTAAGCAACAAAAAGGTGAAACAATGGATGCATTTGTGATGAGATTAAGAATAAAGATGAAACATTGCGATTTTAACAACTACTCGAATGAAGAAGCCCTTCGCTCACAGATAATTGTAGGATGTGAAAGCAGTGATTTCAGGAAAAAGCTTCTACAAAAAGCTCGAAATCTGGAAGAGATTTTACGCCTAGCTCGTTCCGAGGCAGCACTAGCAGCACAGGTGGAAAGTCTTGAAGGCATCACCATCATTCACGGGAAGCATGAAAGTCTACACAAACTTGAGAGCACTACCAAAGGAAACACAGACCCATTTTGTTATCGCTGTGGACATGAATATCCTCATGAAGGCATCTGCCCTGCAATGGGTCAAATTTGTTCGGCCTGCGGAGGGGAAAATCATTACAAAGCTGTGTGTTTCATCTATCGCAGCAAAATGCGAGGAAGTGGAAGAATTAGACGTTCCTCACCAGAAAGAGAATTTAGGCGTATGAGTCCCAATCGTGAGTCACACTACCAGCATGACGCAACACGCCGCCGACAACGAGAAGAACCGTCAGATAGAAGACAATCAAAACCCACACATGAGTGGCGTGACAACAAACCTCCATCCTCCGGACGGAGAAGACGTCCCCGGCGATATGTCAGGTGTCTGGTGGAACAATCACATTCTGACAGCATCTCTAGCACCTCCTCAGAGGACAAACCCAAGAAGGAATCAAATCCACGCAAAGGAGAACCAAGGATAAAAGGCTACCTATATGCACTTGGAAACCCTACGGCAAAAGAGAATAGCCCTACTCTCATCATCAATGTCAACCAAGTGGCTGCCGAATTTCTGGTGGACACGGGAGCCACTGTAAATGTGGTGAGTGAGGAAGTGTACAACAACATGCCAAATGCACCACGCCTGCAACCAGCTAGAGCACTCATTTTTCCATATGGCTCCAAGACGCCGCTACCTTGTAAAGGCTTTTTCACGGCCTCATGTCGATACAAAGATCATGTGAAGGAAATACCCATGCATGTCCTCGAAGCAGCCACTGATAGTGGATGCATTCTTAGCTACAAATCTGCGGTCGACATGGGTTTAATTCATGTTCTATACAGGCTCATGATGCACAAGCACCTGGATCCCACTGCCAACATTGACAAGATTTTCCCTGCATTGTTCAGAGGACTTGGAAAGTTGAAGGACAGACAAATTGAACTACATATAGACAGCAACATCCCTCCGGTAGCACAACACTACCGTGGTATTCCCATCAATATACAAAAACAAGTGGAAACCGAATTATTGAAACTCTTGGAAGCGGATATAATTGAACCTGCTGAAGGCCCCACTCCTTGGGTATCCCCCATTGTACCAGTCCCGAAAAAAGACTCTGCTGACATTCGCATTTGTGTGGACATGCGAAGACCTAATGAAGCAATCTTGAGAGAACGTCATCAATCTCCCAGAATAACAGACATGGTGCATTTGCTCAATGGAGCCACCGTGTTTTCAAAACTGGACCTCAATAAGGGGTACCATCAATTAGAACTTCACAAGAGGTCCAGATACATAACCACTTTTGCTACTCATTTGGGCCTCTACAGATACAAGCGGCTCAGTTTTGGAGTTTCTTCAGCGGCCGAAATATTTCAATCGGAAATTCATAACATAATAAAGCACGTACCAAATTGTCTGAATTATAGTGATGACATATTAGTATTTGGACAAACTCAAGAACAGCACGACGACACCCTCATGCGCGTGTGCATGGCACTGGAGGAAGCACACCTCACCCTGAATAAGGACAAATGTGAATTTAGAAAACCAACCCTGCGATTTTTCGGCCACATCTTCTCAAAAAATGGAATGACACCGGATCCCGAAAAAGTCAGCGCACTCACAAGCACGACATCACCAACCTCCGTCACCGATCTGCGGTCGTTCTTGGGTCTAGCAAGTTATTGCACGAGATACATTAAGGATTTTGCATCCGTCAGTGCACCCTTGAGAGCCCTCACTAAACTAAACGCTGATTTCCGATGGACGGATGAATGTCAACAAGCGTTCCAAATTATCAAAGATCGCATCGCAGATGCCAAAAATATGGCATATTTTGACCCACAGAAGCACACAGAACTAATAGTGGATGCTAGTCCAGTTGGCCTGGGAGCCATTCTGACTCAACTTGATCACAAAGATGGCCAGTCTATACACATAGTATCTTATGCCAGTCGCAGCCTCTCAAAAACTGAACAAGCATATTCACAAGCGGAGAGGGAAGGCCTAGCAGTCGTGTGGGCATGCGAGCATTTTCATCTTTTCCTGTATGGGAAACCTTTCACCATAGTCACAGACCACCAGGCACTATTATTCATCTATGGAAACGCTCAAGCCAAGCTGCCTCCCAGAATAGCTCGATGGGCTTTAAGGCTACAAGACTATCAATTTAACATTATTCATCGACCAGGAAAAGAACAAAATCCAGCCGATTTCCTTTCGCGCCATCCCAGTCAAAAGTGCAACTCCGACCCATCCATTGCAGATCAATACATCATGTATGTGGTCCAAGAAAGTACACCACAAGGTTTGGACATGGAACAGATAGCTAGGGAGACCAACTCGGACCCTGCAATGCAAATCATTATGAAATGCCTTGAGAAAGGGCACTGGAAACATGCAAAGCAACTCAAAGAAGGAGCGGAAGAAGAAACCAAACAAGATATCACCTGCCTGCTTACAGTGAAGGAAGAGCTTGCAGAAACAGAGGGACTCTTAATAAAAGGGACAAAACTAGTGATTCCTCGGTCACTAAGGAAAAAGGTGCTTGACCTTGCACATGAAGGACACCGAGGAATAATGTCCACAAAAAGGATGTTGCGACAAAGGGTATGGTTCCCACAGATGGACACACAAGTGGAAGAACTGCTCAAAAACTGTCCCACATGTGTGGTTATCAACCCTCAAACTAGACCTGAACCGCTCACAATGACTGACTTGCCGAACGGAACTTGGGAAGAAATCGCCATCGATCACTATGGTCCTCTGGAAGGGGGCGATTATGTCTTTGTGGCCATCGATGAATATTCGAGATTCCCAGATGCACAAATTGTATCGTCAACAGCAGCATATCACACCATCCCTGCGTTGGACAGAATGTTTGCTATATACGGAATTCCAAAAGTAGTGAAATCAGATAATGGACCCCCATTCACCGGACAAGATTTTAAAACCTTCGCAGAATACATGGGTTTCCATCACAGAAAAGTCACACCGCTGTGGCCTCAAGCGAACGGCACAGTTGAACGATTCATGGGAAGTATCAAACGCACCACACAGATAGCTCGCCTGACTGGAGAACCATTGGAAAAGTTACTGTGCAAACTAATGAGAGACTACCGCAATACCCCACACAGTACCACTGGCAAATCACCGTCAGAAGTCATGTTTGGTAGAAATGTGCGAACTAGACTGCCCCACCTAGAACTGGAGGAAGAGCGGTACAAAGGTGACACTGAAATGAGACGACAAGACACGTCCCAGAAAATGAATATGAAAACCGCAGTGGACAAGAAAAGGAGAGCGGAGGAGAATAGCTTGGAGCCGGGAGACATTGTCGTCGCGAGACAGCCACAACATCGCAAAAACATGGCATCGTTCAATGAAGAACCCCTCACCATCACACAGAAGAAAGGTTCTCTCATCACAGCTGAAGGAACGACACATACAGTGACAAGAAACAGCTCCCACTTCAAGAAGATGCCAGGGATCATACCCCTAGTAGAACATCACATATCAAGGGACACTCTGGGGCAGGATGCGCCCTACGAAGGAGACCAAGGAGATTCCGACACTGATGAGCCCCGTTGGTTACCTCAGGAATCGAGCGAAAGAAGTAACGGGAGACCTCAGAGAACTCGAAGACGCCCACCGCGCCTGATTGAAGAGATGCCCTGATAACGAACTTAATGTTTAGTATCGGGGGGGTGTAATGTCGTCACGTGACTCCCTAGTCACGAGGCGAGGTGCATGGGGCAGACGGAAGGGGCGGGACGGGATATGACGAGGAGGCTACTCACTCCTGGGTTATCGTGTGAAATAAAGGACGTGTTTATGAAAGGCTCCGTGTCCGCGTATCATTTCAGAGTGTGACGCCTCACACATCTCGACAGTGTGCTTGACTCCATAGCACGGCGATTAGAGCGCCGCTTGGGTAGAACCTGCTGGTGCAGGTTCGTACCCCTGCTGGACCAAACTCAGCTTGTAATCTTTTAATGAACGGCGTGCAGAGCGCCAGACAGAAAATGTTAAATAATTATTCCTCGTGGCCGTTGGTAACACCTAGTCCTGAACTGCGCATTTGGCACAGACTAGCAGTCGCTCCTGTGGCACAGCGAGTTGAGCGCTGAGTGTGGGGAACCTGCTGATGCAGGTTCGATTCCCGGCAGGACCGAACTCAGCTGGTCAGCCTCGGCCGAGTCAGGTAGGGCGTACAGGCGGGGACAGGCCTCCACGCCGCGGCAGGTAGGATGCCCCTCGCGCCATGTGATTGTTGAAAGTTAGCGTGTGGGATACAGCGATTCTCTGGGGTCGCGCGGTTATATCAATAATTGTGCATTCGTTTGGGAACAGATGGCTGGCATGGTTTTGCTTAGCAGGGACAGTTTTTATTTCGCCACCCGGTGATCGCAGAATGCAGCAGTAAAGCATGCGACCTGCAAACCTGATGGTATTTCGATCCTGAGGGTCGGCTTTAGTTTATAAATTCAAAAGGGTCAAGGTATACTTTTCATTTCAAAGCAAGTCGTGAACTAGCCATCTTAACCTCCCAGGTTCCGAATTATAAAGGCAGGGCAAACGCGACATGGCAGCCGCGCCATTATACTGAATGTATGTTCTGTGATGTTGTTACTTATTTACAGTTTGATTTGTTTCGTGCCTGGGGGATGTCTTTCTACACGTGCCCTCGGTTTATTTACCACAATATTTGGATTGCGTTAGTTGGGCGAAACCTCCGGTTGCTTAAGTGGTAAATGCTTGTTCATGAACGGAAACTGCCACGCTTTAGTTTTGTCATTCGCTCTGGCATAATTTATAATCAAGCGCTGTTTTGTTGGTCGCGGCAATGCATTATATGCTCAAAGGTTTTAGAGGTGATATGCTTTGAAGTTGTATGTACGGCCGCCGCGCCACCTAGAGGGAACTGCCTTGGTAAGATAGCGCTTACTAGCACGTGTTGCCGCGGGTTTTACAGAAGGTGATAACGGTGTTACAATGCGGCTTGTGGTGGCCGATTTAGCATGGTCGAGGCTGCAGCGTTCTGTTTTCTTTGTCGGCTACGGCTGCAAGATGAGTTAGGGCATTAAAGCAGAAGGTGGGTCGCAGGGCTTTCTGCCCAGTCAACTGATGAGCTGTGATACACGTAGCGTTTCTTGGCCGCCTCGCCAAAGGTACTGCTATTGGCAGGGAAGGCTTACATATTGGACGGGGCCGCGTCAGTCTAAACGGTGGTTGCAAGCTTCGGAATCACAAGTCCCGCAAAGTTTACCTTTCTCCTTGCTAGAAAATATTGACCTTGTGAAATGTTTGGCTTTAGGGCAATGTTCATTGGAAGTGGCTGAAAGAGGCTTTTTCGTGGTGCCGCATTGAGAATTATAGCACGCCTTAGTGTAAGGAATGCAATTTGTCAGGGGTGATGACGTTCTTCAGATTTACCGGGTTGTCGGCCTATTTTTGCTGGTAATGCAACATCAGTCCATGGGCGCATATTACGAGGTTACTTCAGTTGCAAGAGTTATCCATTTGTGAAGCAGGGTGCTATGTCTGTTGGGTGCGACCACAGGGAGAGGCTGCTATTTCGTGCAGTGGGTATTCCAAGTTGCTGCATTTTGTTTCGCTGGCCACCGCGCCAAGTGTATTGTCAGTTAAACTGTGACCTGGCACGTATGGCTCGGGGTGAGGCAAAAGAAGGTGTGGGGGTGTATACTGAGATTACAGAATGATGCAAGCTGGTAAGGTAGCTCATGGGGTTGAGCGCTTGCAGATGCGATCTGATGCGATCTATAGGTCGCAGAGTTGTAACCTGGCAAGTCCGGGGCCGCCTTTCACCCTTCCAAGGTGTATGAACAAGTAGCACCGTCAGTTGGGAGAAGTTTATCCAAGGCCTCGCACGTCTGGTTGCACTTCCTTGCACTGTTTCGTAATAGGGCACCACACATTTTGGGATGGGTGACTTGATGCAGACAGTGTTGATGCAAACTTCCCCTCCCGGTTCTTGATTATTTTTGCCCTGCTGTTTCCCTGCCTTCCTTGTAAGGCCGCATCAGTCGCTGTACAAACATCAGCGGTTCAGGGGGGAGTTCCGGGTCTTGGAATAATTGAGACCCAAGTTGGAATTAAAATGTCCGGAATCTTGGGCATGTTTTGGGCTGCGCGCCAGTGTGAATCGGCGTATGTTATTTCGACTAATATTTGCATGCTTCCACCGGCCGCCGTGCCAGGTTCAAACGTGTTTTCTATGACAAATAATGGTATTTACACCCTTGGTGACTTCAATATTGCAATGTGCTGGTCAGGATTGGAGACACGCGCTTCGTTTAGGGGATTTCATGTTTGGGCAATGTTTGCATGTCCAGCATCCGATGGACCGAGGGTCCAAGGTTCACGTTAAGGGGGGCTGGTTGGGGCAGTCAGGTACAGGAATTCCCCCGCTCACGGACATACCGGGGATTCCATTTGCCCGCATATAAGCACCTGGAGGGGCCCCAGAACCTCACGTCGAGTGATGTGTGGCTTGAGGCAGACAATGTTTATCTAATCTTCCCCCCCAGTTCGTGATTCCTCAGGTGTGTTATGCCTCCACATAGGTAACGAATTAGCATATTCCTAGTGGAATGAAGCGTGTTACTTGGGTCTGGACCTATTTTGTCTTATAAAAGCATTGGCTTTCGTTTTGCTATCATTGTTGCGGGCGGCAGCTTGGCTGCAGCAAGTCGGGTAGAACTTAAATGTCACATTATCTGTGGTGCTTGGCCACTACCAGTAGGGAAGGAATTCCACGGGTACGTTTGTGGCGGATTAAATATTTGGCATTGTACCAGAGTTGCCTGGCCGCCGCGCCTCGTGAGGGTGAGCATTCGTTAAGGGCTATCAGGTAGAAGCAGCGCCGCGCCAATGTCTAAGGAGCGTTGCTGAAGATGGATATTTGCTCCTGGGGGGGTATATAATTGAAGCTACGCATTTGTATGCGCCGCATTTACGCGCCAGGCTGGCAGGTTTGGAGTGAGTTTACTGGCACACTACATGTCCCAGTGCGGGATGGCGGCCCCTGACGCTGGAGCGTTCTGTTTCTTTGTTGGGGGGCAGTATGTTTAGGCGATGGGGTTCATGGTTATATTAAGCCTGTTTTCATCCGCGGGGTAATTTAACGGTACGGGCTGGGGCCTCCTGCTGCTATGCAATAGGGTTTTTAGGTGCCACTGTCTCGGGCATCTGGGCTTGAGTGGGCCGTAAGCAGGTGAGGCATGCGAGTTACTCGCTAAGGCATCGCCGTGAGATTAAAATGGAAGCGGATGTTTTAGGGCCCTCACTGCTCATGTATCCATATATTCCCATCTGGTGCTGATTTCTGGAGGCCAAGAGGCGAGGTATACAGGGTATTCCCTGTCTTTGTGCTACGGTTTGGCACGTTTGCTCGAGGTGAGTTTGCTAGGTGGGTCAAATTTTTACGTTCATGGAAAAGGCATGGCCATGCCTACTGTTGAAAGTATAAGGAGGGTATTTATAGGGAAGTGATGCACAATTGTCTTATTGTTTTTTCTAGAATAAGTTTTAAGTGAAATAATCAATTTTAACTAAGCGCAGCTCAAGTGAGTTTACGCCCACATGCATGCGGACACAGGGCAGCGGGAATGTCCAAAAACAGCACATTGAACGGGGCATTATAAAAGGATTTATTCAAAGTGGAGTAGTGCAGTTCTGACATAGGGTGTTTTTTCTACAGAACGTGGGGTTTTTTCCAGCCAGGTTTTTGGGGTAGGGTCGGTGAGACATAGAATTTAGTATGGTCGTTTTTTAACAGGTGACTCGCCAGGCTTTCTTGCATAGGCATAAAAGGGTGGCTCTGGCCATAACAACCTGATGTTAGTGTCATGCAGTACAGTTCCGAAATATGGCGTTTTTTCCACAGAACGTGGGGTTTTTTCCAGCCATGTTTTTGGGCAGGGTCGGTGAGACACAAAATTTAGTATTGGTTGGTTGTAACAGGTGACTCGCCAGGCGTTCTTGCATAGGCATAATAGGGTGGCTCTGGCCATAACAACCTGATGTTAGTGGTCATGGGGATGGGTCCTTTCTCTGCGACGTTGCGAGCTTGGGAAAACTGAATTGCATATTAACTGTGGTAATAACAGCATGTGATTATGTATTGTCATAGGGAACAGAAAGGATTGTGATGTCAAGGACCACCTTGGTCTGGCCCCTGGAGTATGGCCAGGAACGTGGCATAATGAGACCGACAGGTTGGTAAGCGGTGGGACACTCACGCATGTTACAAGCCGTGGTAAGACTTGATGGGGGCTTATTTTGCTATCTTAAGTATAAACCCTTCGACCTAGCTACGCCACTGCTTTCTAACACTGGTGTGGGGAAGGCAATTTTGCATTCTTTTAAAATTAAATGGTTTTAAGTATGTGAGGGTTTCTCTTTCAAATTGGGGAATGTCATTTGTTTTGGGCTTTCGGGAAGTTGGGACCACGCTGGGGAATGGGGGTTCCAACCCTAAGACGTCGTATGTCCTGTGCATAGATGGGGTACACAAAGGGAAATGCGTCACCCCTCATGGGGTGGGAGAGGGTGGTTTGCATCACGTTCAACAGTAGTACAGCAGCAATAAGGCCCGCCAAGGGGCCACAAGGCAAATGGCAGGACGGTGGTGTGCAGGGGTCTGTTGGTGCGCTTCCGGCCGGGGTGGGGGGGGGTATGGGGGCAGTGGCCACAGCGCCGACCATTAGGGATAATTCGCTTTCAATCTACGGTGGGATGGTCGCGTTTCTAATGTTTCGTTGCATATGGGGGGGGATTTCATAAATCGGGATTGTGCTGTTTATATGGATTTGCAAGGCTAAGATTGCCAATGTCACATGGTTTAGTGGGTAAAGGAGGGTATTTGCGTCCTGCGGTGTGCTCAAAGTAGGCTTTGTGTTCATTCGGAAATTCCTTTCGTCGGCATGGCAGATCCGATGTAATTAACAGGCACTTAGTCAAAAACGCAGCATGGCAGTTGCACTTAGCAAGGAGAGGTGGACGTTTAAGCTAGGGGGAAGGTAGGGGCGCAAGCCGGATCCCCCTCTCTCTCTTGCAGGAGAGGGGTGCTCTGGCAGGCGTGTGGAAGGGGGCAAAGGGAGGGGGCGCCAGGAGGGACTGAGGACGTGCACGGTGACAGGGGGGGTTGCAAGGGAATAGGGGGTGGGGGAGGGTAGAGCGGACACGGGGAGGGGGGGTGGAAGAATGGGACATGATTCGTGCATACGGAAAGGTTATAACATGGGTAAATGAGTATCAAATCAATAGTCATTAAGACATTGCTTAGACAGATGCAACAACAGAAGTGATCATAAGGCTTACAAATGAGGGCCCACAAGGAAGGGGGGTGGAACGCTATAGACATGCCCATTAAGAAAGGCCGTTAGTTGGCCCGAAACGCCCCCTCCCCAACACAGGGGGTTTTGGGGGCCTCCGCTAGGAACGGAACGGTCAAAGGAAGGCCTCATTACCCAAAAACGGACCAGCGGGGTGTTGGAAGAAACCTGGTGTTGGGCGGTTTGGGGGTTGAGGAACACTGCCCTGTCATGTCCACGGGGGCATTCTTGAGGGCCCGAAAAGGGGGCCCTGGTTACTTGTTCCTACACGAGGAGGGCTCCCCCCTCACTCAATTACAATTCAGGAAAGTGATGGTTTTGGCTCTGGCAGGCATTGGGGGCATCACCGGGCGTTACACGCCTCATTCTTTCCGTATAGGGGCGGCCACCACAGCATTCCAGGAAGGACTGGGGGAGGCGAGCATAAAAAGGATTGGAAGGTGGCAATCAGACAAGTACAAACTCTACATAAGACCGGAAAGCATGTAGGTTAGCAGGAGAAGGGGGGAAGGGGGGGGGGGCTGCGCAGCATGGGGCGGGGCAAGGACGCAACAATTCACCAACCCGCATCATTCTCTCTCCACAGGTCGCAAGTCGGTATGGGTCATCGGCCACTCATTCGTGGCACGGGCAGCCAGGGGTGTGGAAAAGGAATACAATGATATGCACATGGGTTTCGCGCGGACGCAAATGCACTGGGTATCCAGAGGAGGGATGAGATGGGACGAATTGTGGGGGGTGCTAGACGATTGCAGAAGGCGCTATGGCCTCCCGGACATAATAGTGATACACCTGGGGGGCAACGACCTGGTGGCCAGGGGGAGAAGGGGGCTATTGGAGGGGATGAGGGCAGGGCTCACCCAAATTGGGAACAGTTTCCGGGACACAATAGTGGCATGGTCAGAGATCATACCCAGGCAAACGTGGAGGGGGGCGCATTTCCAGGGGGGCATTGAGGAATCGAGGCGAAAACTGAATGTCAAAATGGGAAAATTCTTAATCAGCAGGGGCTTTCAATGGGTCAAGCACGCCTTGATTAGCCTGAAAACTCTGGGTTGCTTCGGGGAGGACAAAGTTCACTTATCCGAAGTGGGGGTAAGGGTGATGGTGTACAACCTAAAGGATGCTCTGCAGGGGATGGGTTGCAATTGAACAGCGGTGGGGGGTGGGCGGGGGAGTGCTGAGGTGGGTTTCGCTAAGGAAGGAAGCCGTTCGGGGCCCAAAACGTCCCCCTCCCAAATGGGACGAGGGGGGCCCCAGTTATGGAACAGAACGGTCAAGGGAAGACCTCTTTCGGCACGCCGCTGCCAGGTCAGCTGGCCCTCCTCCAGGGGAGCCCATGTAAGCTGCAAACAGCCAGGAGGAGCTCCAGCGGGGGAAGGCTGCAACACAATTCATCACGCCACCGGTTGTCAGCCGGAGGGCCTGTGTGCCTGTTGCGGACAGAGTGAAAGGGTCGGAAGGCGCATTGATAGTTTAACTGGGGATTCCTGAGCTAAGGCGACCAGGTGCATGAGGGGGAACTCACTGCGGCCGGTGGCCCACTGTGAGTCGTGGCGGTGACACCGGTCGCAGCGACTGGTCTCTGGCAGACAAGCCCAGCGGATGTTACCTGGTGTTCCCGTTAGAAAGTACTGGCGGATACCACAAGGGGAACTGCACAGCCATCAGTTTATTAAGAACGGCGCCCAGGAGTATTAGACTCAGGGGAGGCCCACGTGAATGGGGAGGGTTAGGGGGCTTGGAAGACCTTTCCAACTCCAAAAGTGGGTGGGGGAAATGGGAAATGCATCGTTGGAAACTGAAAATTGGAAAGTGAAGTGCATCGTTGGAAACTGAAAATTGGAAAGGAACAATGAAGTCAGCAACGGGGGGGGGGTGAAATGAAAACTTGGCACTGGGAACGGGGCTCCGGCAAGTACGTTGGTAACTGAGGGGAAGGGGGGCCCCAGAGAAGGGGGCCCTTTGTGATTGGCAGCTTAAGGAGATCGAAAAGAAACTTGGGGGAGGGGGGGCCTTGGAGTGCGGGGGTAGGGGCCAGGAGGAGCAGGGGGGTTAGTTGGGATGGACCCCTCCTTAGCGATAGGCCGGGGAAGAGGATGGGGATAAGAAGGATGCTGGGCTCTGGGGGATAGGTAGCGCTTGACGGAGGGGGTTCACTAGAACAGGAGGGCGCGCTGGGGGCCGGGGGGGATGGGTCTAAGGCGGCAGGGAGAGATAGGGCGGATCGGGGTCTCGTTTGAGGGGGGGAGAGGGGCTCCCTGGTAGGAGGTCCGAAAAGGAAGGAGGAAGACCTGTTTGGGGAGAGAAAGTTAACCGGGATCAATAAGCCAACCTGGGGAAACGGGAAGAGGGAATCCAGGGGAAAGGTAGCAAAAGTAAAATGAGACCGGGACGCATCCTTTTGAAGGAGCCTAAGCGGAATTGGAAATGTAATGGAAAGTAAAGCACGGAATAGCTATCGCACTGAAATAGCGTTGGGGAAAGAAAATGAAAAGAAATTGCAAAATAAAATGAAAAGAAATTGCAAAGTAAAATGAAAAGAAATTGCAAAATAAAGAAATGAAATGGCCAAAGGGTAGAGAGGGACTGCTGAGGAAGGGACTGGGCGCCCGCGTCTGGTCCCCCAGGGACCTGACGGGGCGGGGGGGGATAGTTGCTTGCTCTCAGCGCAGAAAATCCTGAGCGTGAACGGAACACCTGTAAGATAACTCCTGACTTTATGTGTAATAAAGTTTGCTGTGGCAATTTTTCCTCCCACTCATCCTACTGGTCTTTGCCTATCCTTTGGGTGGACGGGGGTGGGTTGCTGGGGGAGGAGGGTAGATTGGTAGGAGTGAGAGACGAATGCGGTATGATAACGGGGGGGGGGGCCTGGGGAGCAACAATGGCTGCCACCGTGCCGCCCCACTGAGGGTGTCGGCGCTACGACGGGCTCCCGCGCCCGACGAAGGAGGGCCCCTCGGCGGGGGCCCCCCTTAGTGCCGACTGCCTCACGAGGCATGGTGGCTCGAGGATCCATGGGGGAGGGGGGGGTGAGCCACGCATCGCACCCCCTGGAGGGGGGTGGAGGCGCAGGTGACGTCATCACCTCGCGCGCCCATTGGGCTTAAATACCCTGGGAAAGGTCGCTGGGTCCCTCTTGCCGGCTCTCGCCTACGTTGCCCTCCCGCCCTCCCCTTTTCAAGGTTGTACTGATGTATGATGTTTTCTCTTGCAGACAAGCCCAGCGGATGTTACCTGGTGTTCCCGTTAGAAAGTACTGGCGGATACCACAAGGGGAACTGCACAGCCATCAGTTTATTAAGAACGGCGCCCAGGAGTATTAGACTCAGGGGAGGCCCACGTGAATGGGGAGGGTTAGGGGGCTTGGAAGACCTTTCCAACTCCAAAAGTGGGTGGGGGAAATGGGAAATGCATCGTTGGAAACTGAAAATTGGAAAGTGAAGTGCATCGTTGGAAACTGAAAATTGGAAAGGAACAATGAAGTCAGCAACGGGGGGGGGTGAAATGAAAACTTGGCACTGGGAACGGGGCTCCGGCAAGTACGTTGGTAACTGAGGGGAAGGGGGGCCCCAGAGAAGGGGGCCCTTTGTGATTGGCAGCTTAAGGAGATCGAAAAGAAACTTGGGGGAGGGGGGGCCTTGGAGTGCGGGGGTAGGGGCCAGGAGGAGCAGGGGGGTTAGTTGGGATGGACCCCTCCTTAGCGATAGGCCGGGGAAGAGGATGGGGATAAGAAGGATGCTGGGCTCTGGGGGATAGGTAGCGCTTGACGGAGGGGGTTCACTAGAACAGGAGGGCGCGCTGGGGGCCGGGGGGGATGGGTCTAAGGCGGCAGGGAGAGATAGGGCGGATCGGGGTCTCGTTTGAGGGGGGGAGAGGGGCTCCCTGGTAGGAGGTCCGAAAAGGAAGGAGGAAGACCTGTTTGGGGAGAGAAAGTTAACCGGGATCAATAAGCCAACCTGGGGAAACGGGAAGAGGGAATCCAGGGGAAAGGTAGCAAAAGTAAAATGAGACCGGGACGCATCCTTTTGAAGGAGCCTAAGCGGAATTGGAAATGTAATGGAAAGTAAAGCACGGAATAGCTATCGCACTGAAATAGCGTTGGGGAAAGAAAATGAAAAGAAATTGCAAAATAAAGAAATGAAATGGCCAAAGGGTAGAGAGGGACTGCTGAGGAAGGGACTGGGCGCCCGCGTCTGGTCCCCCAGGGACCTGACGGGGCGGGGGGGGATAGTTGCTTGCTCTCAGCGCAGAAAATCCTGAGCGTGAACGGAACACCTGTAAGATAACTCCTGACTTTATGTGTAATAAAGTTTGCTGTGGCAATTTTTCCTCCCACTCATCCTACTGGTCTTTGCCTATCCTTTGGGTGGACGGGGGTGGGTTGCTGGGGGAGGAGGGTAGATTGGTAGGAGTGAGAGACGAATGCGGTATGATAACGGGGGGGGGGCCTGGGGAGCAACAATGGCTGCCACCGTGCCGCCCCACTGAGGGTGTCGGCGCTAAGTCTTGGTGTTAGTGCGGTGCGGCCAGTGACAGCATATCCCAACGGCCGCTCCCGACGGGGTGCGCCACACGAAAAGTGTTTCATTCAGGGCGCGTTAGCCTCAAAAGTCTGCGAACTCCATTGGCACACCTTCAGTCTCGCCCTGAGGGTGAAAATCGGGCAGAAATTTCCATTTTAAGTGGCAAAATTACGTGACCTGGGCACCTTAAAGCAGAGCTTAGGGGAAACACAGCCGCGTGGTGTGCTGCCTAGCCACGCCCCCGGCCATTGTCATTTTTTTTTTTTAACTTTGTTTATTTTAAATCAAGGCAGAATGATAACTACAGACATTATATGCACGGATTATCTCAGCAAGTTGACCCCCAGTCTTTAGACCCCCCCTGTGTCTTCTTTCTCTATCCTCCTCCCTGGGTTATCAGTCCCACAGTGGCCATTGTCATTTTTAAGCACGCGTCTTGGAGTGCAAATGAATCGATGTTAGAGCAGCATTAGATACATTAATACAACATTAGTAGCACATTAAACTCACCGGGCTGCAACCCCTGCTTCGCAGATGTGTTCAGAACAGAACAACTCTGTGTTTCATTCCAGGCATACCATTCTCACAGAAACTAACCTAATGGGTTATCGAATGTCAAGTGTGTGCTTTGAAGCAACTTAGCTTGCCAATGAGGTGCTTTGCAAATCAACAATAAAATGAAAATCAAACAACAGAAAAAAACTGAAAAGCTAATACAACCAATGCTTTAAGTGGGCCGGGGCCTGCCCGGGCCAGGCCCGGGCAGTCTCCAAAAAGTGGGGCTGAGCTGGGGCCCTACCGGGGCCCCCCGATCCCACCACGCCATGGCAGGACGCATTATCCCACCACGGCCGCAGCCGCAACGGGAGATGCGCCCACCATTTTAACGTCAGGCGAGCTGACAGAAGTGCCAGCCAGCCACAGCGTTGCTGAGGCTGGTTGGCACTTCTGTCAGTCGCTGTAACTTCCTCTGATACGAGGAAGTTAGAGTCCCTTTGTTTGCCCTCGCCAGGCCACTGACCCTCAGCGAACCCACAGGCTCCAGGGTCTAATATACACATTAGATCACGAAGCCCGCGGGGTCGCAGAGGGTGAAAGACGCCTTGGGATCTGTGATCTATCTGCTCTGAGCAGAGATCACTGAGGTCGAGGTGCCTTTCTCCTATGGAAAATATTTATAAAAGATGCCTTGAATTGTGTACGTTTCAAGCCATCTTTTATAAACGTAGAAATATTTCTATGTTTATAACAGACGGCTTGAAACGTGCACAATTCAAGGCATCTTTTATAATGCTTTGTCAACAGACAAAGCCACCTTTGGCGGCACCCTGGTTCTGCCCCCCCCCTTTTCTGCCCTATCTGTGACCACAGGGCCTCAAGCCACCGGAGGGGCTGGGAAGGCTGGGGTTCTGTCGGCCATGGGGACAGTGCGGTTCGGGGGGGTTTCGGTTTGCAAACCATAACAATGTCACAAAACTCTGCAGCAGGCGCCTTAACTTGCTTAGCTTCTTTAAAGGAACTAGATGCCTACGTTGGGAGTGTTGGTACGAAACATGGGAGCAAGGGGCCACCGATTTTAGTTGTGCACTTGCTTAGCTTCTTTAAAGGAACTAGATGCCTACGTGGGGAGGTTGGTACGAAACATGGGAGCAAGGGGCCACCGATTTTAGTTGTGCACTTGCTTAGCTTCTTTAAAGGAACTAGATGCCTACGTGGGGAGGTTGGTACGAAACAAGGGAGCAAGGGGCCACCGATTTTAGTTGTGCAATTTTAGTGAAACAGCACAGCGCCTGCCCCTATTAACCAGAGGTAAGCAGGCACCTTAAATTGCGTGACTTCCTTGAAAGAGCGCTCACTGCATGCCTGTCACAGAGCTCTGCACCAGGCACCATAACTTGCGCAGCGCTCTTAAAGGAGCTATCACTTGCATGCCTCTCGCAGATAAGAAGGTTGGTAAGCTAGCGGTCTGGCGGCAGATGCGTCCAATGTTTGTTACATACACGTGCCTGTTTGAGCCAGGTGGGTGCTGGAATCAGGTAGTTGACACGTTACAAATAGTGGTGCTGCCAGGCCTCCATAGCATGATACAGGATGGGGTGAGGGGGCACAGATATTGCATTTGTTGAGATAAGGGGTTTGGCAGGTCTCCATGCTATGACAAAGGATGGTGTGATGGGGGCACAAACATTGCATTTCTTTGGATAAGATGGTTGACAAGCACAGAAGAGCAAGGTGCAGGGAATCAAAGTCAGGTGTCTGTAGGGTTAGGCAGAGTTTCTTAAGTTACACCGTATGTTATGGTAGGGAAGTGATAACATGAGGTTCCTTGCTAGAGCATTGCTTGCAGCGGCATGCTTATGGTAGTACCAGTGGGCATGCAGCTCTCTTAGTTTCGTGGCTCACGTTGTTTGTGTGACATGGCAGTTATATCGCACCCAGACACAAGCGTGTGAAGGCACACTGTTCCCTCATTGCCAGTAGCACAAGTGGTTATCAGGCATGTTTCAGTTGGGATGTAGCTGACTAGGTTATCAGTTACAGCTGTATGCGTAGAGGGTAATGCAATGGGGAGGCAACTGCCAGTTATCGCTTACATCTAAATGCTGATGATCATTAGAAGGGGGCTTGGGCCACAGGCGTATGAGGGTACTGTTGTCAAGGCAGCACAGAGTAAGGAATGGCAGTGGAGAGATGGTGGTGCTACAAATCAAGGTGCAAGCAGTGGATTAAATGGGATGCGTTAAGCAACGACGAGGCAGGTCGTCATAGGTGTGGGACAAGGCAAGTGGGAGATGTCTGGGAAGTTATGGCTGCTCGGGATTGGGGCAGCGGAGGGCTCCCCAGAATGGTAATTAATACACGCAGGGGCTGTGCAAATCCCCCGAGAGGCCAAGGGAAGGAATGGGTGCTGATAACGTGGCTGGAAAAGTACTGACGTATCTAAAAGTGCCAACCAATTGTAGGGGGCTGCATGATTAAGAGCCCTATAGTTTGTGTAGCCAATAGGATGTCGTGTATTTAGTGATGTTCATAGTGACCTGTTTGAGGGGAGGGCTTAGTTGCCCCACCTGATGTTAAGGAGCCTATCACTTTCTTAGACTAGTGTGGAACATGTACTAGATGTTCCCTCTAACCCTATCACATTTGCCACTAGGTTTTTGTAGTTTGCCAAGTAGGATGACGTTAGTAAGTGCGTAGGTTAACATCATAAATGACGAGGTTTTACTATAAGTTGGATGTTTTTTCTGAAGCAAATTGAGAAACCATGCTATGAGAAGTCTGTTGATGTCCGTTGTACTCCCTGTTTTAGATAATTGATATTAAAACAGTTAACTTTTGCCAACTTCCTGAGTCGTTTTGATTATTGATGTTTCAGTAACTTCTGCATCCCCATTCATCTCAAAGTATTGCTACCTCCCCTTAAAGGGCTGGGTTGGCTGTCCCGGTTAACATGGTAGCGGAGATGATGGTTCAAGAGCCATCGACCTAAGTAAGCTTTTGGTTCCTGGCAATATCGCATGTCCTCTGCCATTCGGCTGAAAGGATGTGAAGCTCCATGTGGATAGCGGAAATAGTTTCTAAAATTAAGCCTTGCAAGCGTAGGTGGGACGGGTCCCTCGCTTTGTACGAAATCCCCTGCCGACTTCTTCAGGGAGAGAAATGGACGGAAGGTTGAAGCGGCTGATAAGGAGCAGGCGATCCTGAGAGACGAAAGTCGAAAAAGCAAATGGTGAGTAAAACTGAGTGAGGTGGTAAAATTGTGAATGGTCATTGAATGGAGGAAGTGATTAGGGGAAAAAGTAGCAGAGGGAGGTTGGGGTAAAGGCAAGTCGAGACAATGAGTGTCAAGTTATTAAGTAATTGACTTGAGGAGAGGAGCCAAGCAATTGAGAAACTGTGAGACGTAGAATATCACAGTAGAGTAAGCCCAGTGTCCTGCGTCATATCACGTAACAGAAGGAGTCGTGTCTAGAGTCCCATTAGCGGATGACTTAGGCCACGGAGCGGTTTAAAGACTTGACTAAAGACTTGACTAAAGAGAACCACTCACATCCCAATCGGGGTCCTTTTTAGGAGCGGGGTTAAGTCTCGAGGATCACAAACTGAGATATACATATTTTTGAAAAAGTTAAAAATGTAAAGGTGAGTATTGACAGTCAGGTGTGACGGGTCAAAATGGAGGATATTACGTCACTACACATCTATGCAAGCAGTTGCCAAAACACACACCTAAGCTTAAACAGTACAGTGCGGAATGGGTTAAAGGCACGACAGACAAGATGTTCCTGCCATGGCCACAAGGGGGATCACTTTCAAAGGCAGTTTTGCAACACATGATGACATATTTGCATGCAGCATACACGAGAAAGAAGTTAGATAAAAGGCTAGCGAGCTTAGAGCTCTGGAAAATGTACCAGGAGGAAAGAGAAGAGTTGCTTCCTGAAGACTGGATACTTAACATATGCAAAGAGGGAGGTGAGGAGTCTTCTGCTCCCCCCGCTGTGCCTGAAGTAAAAGGAGATAGTATAAAAGATGATGGAGTATACTCATTAAGAGAACCTAAGGCAGGGTACAGCAATCCGGCATATGGGTCGCCTGCGCATAGCAGCGACGAGGATACTGAGAAGATTCCTGAAAGAGAGGTAATCTCTAAAGTCTCAAGAGACAAACATAGAAAGGACAAGGAGAGAAGTGACTGACCAAGCACATCCTTAGATATAGGAAGAGAAAAAGAGATATAAGGGAGAAAAGGATAAGGCTGATGAGGTAGCGCTCATACAAAACGAATGGATGATGGTCAGATTTTGCTGAAACTTGTTGGTAAGAGCATTGAGGAAGTAAGGCAAAGAGAAGATCAAGACAAAAAAGACAGAAAAGATAGGAATAGAGAGGAACGACTGAAAGAAGAGGGGACAAAAAGGAAGGACAGACAAAGACGAGAACAGTTGTATCACGATGAGCAACTAAAAAAGCAAGAAAGGGCAGAAGAACAGAGGAAATATGACAACAGACCGAGGGCAATGGAAGAACGAGAAAGGCTACAAATAAGGAGAGAGGAACAGGAAGAATAAAAATTAAGGGATAAAAGGATACAAAGACGTAGAAATGAAGAAATATGATGTGCAAGTGAGAGAAGAGATATTAAAAGAAAGGAGGAAGAAAGAGTGAGAGAAGAAGCAAGGAAACAAAGAGAGCTTGAAGATGAAATAGAACAAAAGAGAAGGCAGAGAGCAAGTGATATTGACCGTGTAGAAAAAGAATGAATGGATCATAATCCAGTAGTAGCATGGGATGATATAGATGAATACTTCCCAGCACATGAACCGATGCCAGGTCTGTCTAGAGCAAATCTAGAGGATGAGTTTGACTCTAGAAGCATTGGGGACACAATCGATAAAGTCTATCATGATATGAGGACTAAGAAGGAACTGAAAGGAAAGGGTAAAAATGATCGACTCGAGAGTACACAGCTGTACGACGGAGAGGGAGGCTCATGTAGCTTTGAGCCTAAAGAGTTGTCTTTAGACAGACTAACTCGGAATAGAGACGAAGAGGAGGGAAGCCATACAAGTTAGCAACAGGATATGTCAGATGAAGACAGGGAAACCTTCCGTGGGGAGGAGGGAGGTAATGCATGTGGCCCATGGAATGTTCTCCGATGGACAAGGAAGTGAGATGTCAGATCTAGAATTATCCAAATCGAGGGCGTCAGAATCTCTGGCGCGACTAGATCGACGTAGAGGGAGATCCCATAGTGAGAGGGGGTACTCACCACCTTATGTGAGCAGATTAAGATCGCTGCCAGGAAGGAAATGGTGTGGAACCATTGTCCCTGCTATGGACAGACAGATGATGGGGGATAAATGTGAATTCGGGATATTGCAGTTTCCTTTGTTAGAGAAAGGAGGAGCCAGACCACAATATATACCATGGCCACCAATGGATAACGACAATTTAAGGTGTAAACTCCTGAGTTTAATTTCTTGTGCTGGGAAATGGATATATGTGTTAGAAACAATGTCTGGAGGAAACATGTTAGCTATAGGAGACATTAAAGGTCTTCTAACTGCTATTCTTGGGGAGAGAGCAGACGATGTTTGGTCGAGAGCAGGATACTCGAGTGTCCCTATGCAGAACGTGGCTCACGATGGAGCCATTTAATAACTGGCATGGCAGTCTGGAAAGTGCTCAGAGTGCTCTATCCTGACACATCAGATATGGGAGCTATAATGATGAAAAAGATGCAGGAAGGGGATGATCCTCTTGTTTACATTCAGAATTTTCAGGAAGAATGGAGCTTGGAGACTCACAAGCCTTGTGGGAAATCTATACCTGTGTTTTATCATATACTATGCCAAGGGCTGCCAGAGCCAGTACAAAAGCAGGTCAAGAATTTAGTGGGCATGAAAGCGAAAGCCATAGTTAGAAATTCAGCTGACCTTTGCGCATTACTGCAGACTGTTGCAGGAGAAGAATCGAAAGAAAGATGACACTAGGAAAGGCGAAGAAGCTAAATTAGCACATATAAAATTGTCAAAATACTCCATAGTAGGCGCGATGTTGACTAGCGGAGAAGGGTCAAGTTCACAGCAAACAGCAGGTATGCCACAGTTGAATAACCAAAGGCAGTATTATCAAAGTAATAATGGATTAGTGCCACGAGGTAGGGGAGGTTTACGAGGCAGAGGCTTCCAGAATAATCAAGGCGGCTTTCAGAATAATCAGGAAAATTTCCAGAATGACCAGGGTGGGTTTCAAAACATGCAGAATGATAGTCAAGGCATGCAGGAAGGGCAAATTAGGAGACCTCCTGTATGTTGGGCCTGTGGTATGTCAGGACACCTTGCACGCATTTGTAGAAGTCAAGGGTTTGTGCAAAACGGACAATTCTCAAGAGGGGGGACCACATATCCGCCTGCATACACTCAACAGAATGGAGAGGGGTTTACCCAAAATCAGATAGTACAGCAAACACAAGCAGTGAGAATGCAACCAGGTTTGTAAACACAGCAGACAATAATGAATCCACCGCAAGGGCAGTCACAGCATTCGCCCATGCAGATACAACAGGGCACAAGTACAGGACAGTTAATGACTCCTAGGATAGGGGTATCACTGTCAAAGGAGGAAATCCTTTCACAGGTACGGGAATAAGCATATATCCACAATAGGACAGCTCACTGGGAGACTTGATGTGTTCAATACTCTCAGTGACGCCCAATCCTCAAGAGGAAACGAGGGTTGACATCAATATAGGATGCACATGTTTTTCCTTTTTAGTAGACACATGGGTAACACACTCATGAAGACAAGAGGGGAAATGTATGTTATCGGGGAATGCCATGAATGCTCCAGGTTTCACAGTACCTTTTTACAAGTAGAGTTCCTTTTACTGAAACATTGCCAGTCTCTATTGGAGAATGTGACGTATCTGTACCATCATTATATTCGAGACAGACGCTTGTCAAAGTATTAGGTCGAGATCTAATAACAAAATTGAACATGAAGATTTCATTTACTGATGAAGGCATAGTATGTTCAACGCCAGGAATGCATTATTTAAATGTGAGTGAATTTATTATGGCATTCATGGGACAAATGGCCATACGAGGAGTACCATTAGAACCTGTCATGCCTGCGCCATGGGCGCATCCATTTACGCTCAATTTGGACTATATGTTTATCATTTAGTTACAACAGACTCTTGGATCCATCTATATTTACTTTGGGAACTTTATTTCCCATTTGCGAGACTTTGGTGCTTTATTATTATTTCCAACAAACTACGCATACCATAATGCACCTGGCTACAAGCATCGATTCCTGGCTGTTCCTATTGGTTATCAAAGGAACTACACCCCCCAGAAGCCCTAGGGACTTGCCCTGCTTCCACCAGCCTAGGAACAGAAAGGGAGGTGGCCGATTGCCTGCAGGTGTGCTTCGCCAGGTGCAACCAATTAGCCTGCCCCTGTGCTGGGCTAGGCAGTATAAAGGCTGCTGCCTGCAGTGGCTCAGCCTCTTGCATCTGAGAGTCCTTCCTCCACCTTTTGCATCTTCCTACGGATCTTGTATGCTGCTTACCTTCACTCCTGCTTGGACCCTGCCTTGTTGCTTGCTCCACCCTGCTGCCTCCAGCCATAGCCTTCCAGGCTCCCTGCCTCACAGCCCTGCTCCTCTGGGCTCTCCACACTGCAGCTGATCACGCTCTGCTGCCTTCCAGCCTCCGCCCTTGCCCTGCTGGGCTCTCCACATTGCAGCCGATCACGCTCTGCTGCCTTCCAGCCTCCGCCCTTGCCCTGCCGGGCTCTCCACATTGCAGCCGATCACGCTCTGCTGCCTTCCAGCCTCCGCCCTTGCCCTGCCGGGCTATCCACATTGCAGCCGATCACGCTCTGCTGCCTTCCAGCCTCCGCCCTTGCCCTGCCGGGCTCTCCACATTGCAGCCGATCACGCTCTGCTGCCTTCCAGCCTCCGCCCTTGCCCTGCCGGGCTCTCCACATTGCAGCCGATCACGCTCTGCTGCCTTCCAGCCTCCACCCTTGCCCTGCCGGGCTCTCCACATTGCAGCCGATCACGCTCTGCTGCCTTCCAGCCTCCGCCCTTGCCCTGCCGGGCTCTCCACATTGCAGCCGATCACGCTCTGCTGCCTTCCAGCCTCCGCCCTTGCCCTGCGGGCTCTCTACATTGCAGCTGATCACGCTCTGCTGCTTTCCAGCCTCAGCCCTTGTCCTCTGGGCTCCCTGCTCTGCAGCCTGCCTCACTCCGGCTGCCTTCAGCCCTTGTCTTCTGTGCTCCCTGCTCTGCAGCCTGCCTCACTCCGGCTGCCTTAGCCCTTGTCCTCTGGGCTCCCTGCTCTGCAGCCTACCTCACTCTGGCTACCTACAGCCCTTGTCCTCTGGGCCTTCCTACTTTGCAGCTTATCACGCTCCGCTGCCCACTACCTACCTTTTCTGCTGGGTTCTCGGCCTAGCAGCCCTCTACAGTCCTCTGCTACCTTCTACGTTCAGCGGCCCTGTCCCTCAGGGTTCACTCCTTACTGCCCGGCCCTTATGGGATCCTTGCCGTGCAGTCTGCTTTACTCTGCTGCCCTAAGCCCTTTTCCTCTGGGCTTTCTACCTTACAGTCCTACTCCTGTGGGCTTACTCATTGCTTTCCTGCTCCTCTGAGCTCTCAACTTTGTTCCTTACTGTCCTCTGCTATCCTATCCTGTTACACAACTTTCCCTTCATTTCCTTCTGCTAGTTTGCTATCACCTCCTTTCCTGGATTTGTCTGTAGTATCTTCTCTTGTACTGTTTGTAGACCCTTTTGTACAGAGATTGTCTGTTGGTTCCCATCAGTCAACCTCTGCCCCTTCCCTTGTCTCGTTTCTACATTACAGACACCCATAGCTGCTGTTCCAAGTCATGAGCAAACAGCGTGGGCCTTTGTTATAGCAAACTGTGCAGAAGGCTAGAGTATTTCCAAGGTTCGTGGAATACTCTTTTCCTATATCTGCATACACCCCAAGAGGGTATTCATTCTGTATCTTTTCCCTTGCTACTCTTGCCTACTCTTTGTTCTCTTTCCTTTCCGCTGTGTGTGTTCTTATCTGTCCACTTTATTTGGCACAACCACCCAAACCCTTTCTGGGTGTCCTGTGCCACTCTTAATAGAGTGCCATCCCTGAGAGAACCAGTGGTTTTTTACTATGGGGTACGCGTTTTGTTAACATGGCTACCAGGTTTAGTGGGTAAAACTGTGAGAATACCTGATGAGTTTGTATTCAGGCCAAGGATACCTATGGATGAAGAGGAAGAACAAGTCTTTCCCTTAGAATTACAAGCAGCCATAGTGCGGGGAGAAATGGCTTTGCTTGAAGGAACTGATTATGAAGGAAGACGATGGTGCACAGTAATTACCATTGGGGATGGTTATAGATTGACTGACGTCACTGACAAGGATATGTTTAGAGACCATCCGTCAGATGACGAAGTAGTATTTGAAATGAGTATAACTTATAGGGTGAGAGCAATCAAACGTGAGGTTCCTCAGAAAATGATGTTAGCATTGAAATGTCCTGAATTTTTTGACGAAGATATGGCAAAGGTGCAAGCTTCATTATGGACTACAGGCATACATACAGGTCCTTATGACATAGACATATTGAAGGGTGCTGGAGAAGTTAAGATTAAATTGAAACCAGGAGTAATTTTACCTCAAGCACGACAGTATCCCATGTCTCGAGAGGTAGACAAAGGTATTTTCAAGACAATATCCGCCATGATGGAACAAGGTATTTTAGTGATGTCAGAGTCACTGTGTAATATACATCAGTCTATCCTGTGAAAAAAGTAAAGGGGCGTCATGGCGTCTAGTGAAAGACCTTCACCCGATTAACCAGATTGCAGAGGCCGAGTTCCCTATAGTTCCTAATCCTGCAACAATCTTATGTAGTATCCCTGTTGAGGCACGATATTTCACAGTGATTGACCTGAAAATGTGTTTTTCTCATTCCCATCGCATAAAGATTCTCAAGATCTGACATCATTTATGTATCATCAGACTAAGTCAAGAAGCACGAGATTGCCTCAGCGGTACTGTGAGTCTCCATCGATTTTCAATAGAGTCCTGCAGATGCACTTAAGCAATATTGATTTAGATAGTGTTGTGTTGCAATATGTGGATGACATATTGGTCTGTAGCATCGCAGAAGAAGAGAGCAGACGCGACTCAGTTCAGCTGGTGATTATTCTTGCAGAGAAAGGATATAAAGTAGATAAGGAGAAATTGCAGTACTGCTAAGAGGAAGTATTGGACATAGGTCAGTTAATTTCGCATGAAGGAAAGAAAGTGACTCCTGAGAGAGCTGAGGCTAATTTAAAAACAGCAAAGCCACATACGATAACGCACATGCAAAGATTTTTGGGACTTTGCAATTATGTGAGAGCATGGGTCTTTGATTAAAGTTCATATATATGGCCCTTGTTGCAGGTTCTGAAAAAAGCACAGGTAACCCAGGAGAAATTGTCTGGACTGAGGAAATGGAGGAAGGGTTTGATGAGTTGAAAAAGGCAATTTGCACAGCTCCAGTTTTAGGGATTCTAATAACGCTGAGGAATTCTTTTTATTTTCACATATGAATGGCACAGTTATGACAGCAGTACTCAGCAAGAGAACCACGTTGGGGTACAAGCCGCTAGCATATTATAGTTGTATTCTGGACCCAGTAATGAGGGGTCATTTTCCCTTCTTTGGCAGCTGCCGCATTCGCCATTGAGAAAGCTGCTAGCATAGTAATGGGAGGTTCCATGATGTTATTTGTTGAACATGCTTTGTTTGCCATTTTGGAAAAAACGAAAGGTACATTGATTTCTCAAAGGGCTTCTGCATACAAGGTAGTCATATCAAATCCAGCGATCAATTAAAATTGTCAAATGCAGAATAGTGAACCCTGCCTGTGTTTATAGCAGAACCATTGGCAGAAGAAGAGCATGCACATGATTGCTCAAACTATGAGGAATTTTATGATGAGATTGCGATGGTAAAGGAAAATGCTTTGGCAGCTGGAGAGATTGTCTTTATTGACGGTTCTTCTAGAATTGATAAAGATAATGGACAGAGATATACAGGTGCCACTGTGATAAAACACAAGGCAAAAGGGGAGTTTGAAGTATTGATAAGTGCACGACTACCATCTCACTTTTCGGCAGAGGCTTCAGAATTAGGGACACTGATTGTTGCGCTTGAGAATCATGCGGACCAGGAAGTAACCATGTACAGTGACTCTATCTATATGATGTCGGCGGTAAATGCAGGGTTAGCACGTTGGTAAGGAGGGGCTACCTCCGAGTGGACAGCACTCCAGTGGAGCATGCCGCCTTATTGGACAAACTCATTAAAGCACTACAACTCCCAGTAGCCATCGCAGTCATTAAATGTGCCGCTCAAACTAAAAGGGCAGACATTATCTCACTGTATTGCTCTCCCCAAAAGTGCACGGAACAACCATAAATCATCAATGCAATTATAGAGCAAATACTTTGAACGTAGGCAAACACAATAACTCACAGTCACGCACTCTTAGAAGATAATCAGCTCTTATACGGCTATTTATTCAAATCTTAAAAGTACATAGAAATAACTCACAAAAATAATATGAACATATATCACAGAAGAAGTAAAGAAGTCAAAAGGAAATACATCACCGTGAGCGTAACAGAATTCCCCATCTCGTCCAGAAGCAGCTGGAAAACCCCGGGAACAGCCAGGCCGAAAGCACCACAGCTCACAGGAGGGCGGACGTAAGCGTCCTTCTCCGGCTGAAGTCTCACCTGACCACCTCCGGGCTTCCGGATATATACACACTCCACAAAGGGGAGTCAATTCTCGAACCTTCTGGAAATTGCACTTGCGCAGTTGAGGAACAGCCGTCGGTTGCCAGCTGGGTCAATCGAGAGCTCCCCCCAAGAAGCGCAGTGCCTCCCTTCTCTAAAAACACGCTCCACGGAGAACAGTAGCAAACCATAACAAAGTTAGCTTTCCCATCAGAAATGTCCTTGACCGCATACCAGGTTTGGAAAGCATGTTTTTCTCAGCACCGTGAATCTAACACTCAGCAAAATGTGTGGAGCTTTTCACTGCGACATGAAGTAAAAATCCATAATGCTCCGAGCGCTCCCAAAATGCATTGCGCACCAGCGCCATTTTAGATTAAGCATAACAATTCCACCCTTGGATATTTACCTTCCATAGCCCGGTGGCACAGGAACCGGTCTCTGAAACCTACAAAATGTTAAAACTAAATTGGGAATACATTGAATGCAACAACAACAAGCAATTATAAAAACAATATAATAAAAATGCAAGCAAAAACGTAACGTAGTGTACCCCCAATATCAGGTATCCATGAAAATAACCAATCCCACCAATTTCTATTACGATCTTGAGACACTTGAGAAATGAGATCCCTCAAACCTCGAATATGACTTTCAATAGATCGTGAATGGTCACTTAAATTGAAACAACACATACCTTCAAATGCGTTACACCCTAAATTATGTTTTAGCAATAGATAATCAACAGCAGCTCTGTTCTGCAAAGTTGCTTTTCTAATAACTTGACTATCAAGGAGTAATTCTTCTAAAGCCTGCGAAGTATGATTAAGGCTTTTAACTACTAAACATGCTAATTTCATCAAAGATTTGTAACCTCCAGCAGCTAAACCCCAAACTCCCATTAATGAAAGGGTTAATGCTAGAACCTCAGCTTCTGATAACAAATGTACATGTGAATCACAGTCAGGAGATAGACCTACAGATTCAAAAGTTGACCTTTTACCTCGAGTTATCGCTGGGTGTAAAGGAAACATCATTAGTCCTAATCGAGTTAAAGCACATGGACCTCCAGAAATGTTAGCTGGAATATAAGTATATGTAATATTACCACATGAAAAGAGCCATCCTGTTGGAAGTTTCACATGATTCAAATGACTAGCAGTTATCACTGTATGATTGCAAGATATAGTGTTATTTACACTGGTGCATTTGCGTGACACTCGCGAACACAGTCGCCTCTCGAACATCGTATGATTGCGCTGATTGGTCAATTCTATTTGTCGGCACTTGCCAATTTCTTGTGCATTGCAGGTCATAACGTAACATACATCACCTTGGGTTATATTGTAGGTAATAACACGTGTCAAATTTCTCCATTTACGGTCAGTCTCTTGGCAGAACCGACAGTATTCATAAACTGAAAAAGATTATCTAATGTCTGAGTCTTGAACTAAAGAATCATTGTGTGTGACGCCGAAGATATGCTTTAAAACAGGAACAGGCGTCGGCACCGCTACTAAACACGTAGTTAATAAAGCTTCAGCATTGGGCACATTAGTAAGACAAAATTGTGATATGTTCAGTACTTGCTGTGCCAGATATATCCACATTTCACCAATCCATGTCTTCGGTCTGGCTGGCTTTTCGGCACTGGCATAAGGCTGGCATAAGGCTGCTTGGGGACAACATTATTCATCACTATCAGTATCCCCTTGATCACTGGCACGGATGTGACATTTTTTGTTGGTAGTAGCAGACTGTTTAACTCTCCCAAATGGAGTCCATTTAGTGCCACAGTTACACCAACCAGACACAGGATCTACAAAGCAAACCCAGAAAAGAGATATCAGTGTTGCACATCAATCTCTCAGGTAACATTTGTCTGCGGATACATATTGCCATTTCTTTCTACCAGGCTCCATAACTAAAACTACTTGATCTTTGCCTGATGCAATGACATCTGCGGGCACTGGTGGGCCACTTGGCTTTTCCACCCACACCTTTGCACCTTTGCATACTGTCTGAAGAGCCAAAACCGTGATCCCCACGGGTAGTTAACACTGTAGGAGGCTCCCCCTTCTTAACCATGGACAACTTAATGGGAATGACTATCAATTGGGCTACTCGATCACCCTTGTGGATTGATAACAATTGATCCCCACTATTCATTAGGATGACTTTAATCTCGCCTTGGTAATCAGCATCAATTACCCCTCCCAACACTTGAACTCCCTTCAATGCTAGGCCAGATCTAGGGGTAATCCATCCCATATGCTCTGGGGGAATCTGTACTCCAATCCCTGTTTCAATTACAACTATTCCTCTTGGATCTAATCTGATTTCTTCATGGGAATGCAAGTCTACTCCTGCTGACTCTGGAGTTGCTCGATAGGGAGCTAAAGAACCTGGGGTAATTTCCCAGTACAATAGTGTTTCTCTGACTGAATTGGGTTGAACCTGTAAAGTAGGAGTCATTAATCGCATCAAAGGAGTTTCATGTTCATACACAGGCCTATTGTTTAATACTTGCACCGCATCAAACACACGATCACGCCAGCCTGCCAAACTGCCGTCTCCAGATTTGCACAACTGTTCTTTCAATAACCCATTCATTCGTTCAATTAACCCTGCAGCAGCTGAATGGTAGGGAATGTGATACAGCCACTCAATACTCTTTTCCTGAGAAAACTCCTGGATTAATTTGCCTTTGAAATGTGACCCATTGTCACTTTGAATCTGCAAAGGCACTCCATAATGTAATATGATCTGATCTAACAACCTGATGGTGTTCAATTGGGTTGCACGTTTGAACGGCAAAACCATCAAATATCCCGATTATGTATCCACAATAGTGCATGCATACTGACAACCTCTGCTGATTGGCAATGGACCGATATAATCAATCTGCCAAATTTGACCTGGTAATTTTCCTCTTCTCAATGTGCCTCGAACAATTTGAGGTATAGGTCTATGTAATTGGTGTTGGCACACGGGACATTGCAAAATGATTGTTTTCACAACTTCTAAAGGAAGACTGATTCCTCGAGCTTGTGCCCACCTGATAGTAGCCTTTTCTCCAAGGTGCCCACATTTCTGATGGGCCCATTTGGCCAAACCCTCCAAATCGTCTTCATGAGCCTCTGCATCCACTGATGAAATCTTGGTGTGTTCGTCTGCAACATAATTAAACCAACGTTCTAATGAGTCTGTGGCACAATGCACGTCCACATGATATACAGTGACTTCACTTTGTAACAACATTTCTGCAATATCTTGCCACAGTTCCTTTCCCCACAACTCTTTTGAATGAATCTTCCATCCATTCTTTTGCCAAGTTGGCAACCACACTGCCAATCCATTCACCACTGACCATGAATCTGTGTACACTTAACACTGACCAGGGGTCTCTTGTTTCAATGCTTGGTAAACTGCGTAAAGTTCTGCGAACTGACTGCTCTTCCCTTTCCCTGTCGATGTCAACATCTTTTTTGTTTTGGGATTGTACGACACTGCTTTCCAGTACCGCTCAGTTCCCACATATCGAGCTGAACCCTCCGTGAACCAAGCATTCTCCGTTTGCTCCACGGTGAAATCGCTGTAAGGTACTCCCCATTTCACGGGAGACTCACGTTTTTCAGGCACTTCCGGTGGTATGTAATCTGAGGGCGGTATGTTGGCTACTTGCTCATGTAATTTTGCCACTCCACCCTTTCCTGATTTGGCTCTGTCTTGAATATACCATTTCCACTTAATTATGCTGGTTTCTTGAGCATGTCCTATTCGATGCATTTTAGGAGAGCTCAGTACCCACTGCATGATTGGTATTTCAGGTCTCATGAATACATCATGGCCCACCGTCATCTGCTCGGTATCAATAAGAGCCCAATAACATGCCAGCAATTGCTTCTCAAACGGAGTGTATGAGTTACCAGCGTCGGGCAACTTACGACTCAAAAATCCCAATGGCACACGTTTCCTGTCTTGTTTCTGCCACCCCCCAGGAATGCGGTATTGTTTCATTGCTACCCGCTTGGTTGCCATTGGCACTTGCACTGGGGACATCTTCAATTTGCCTACGGTAATGGGTGTACAGATTAATGCACTCACCCCAAACTGGTACGTTTTACCGCCAAGTCCCAAGGTTAACCCTTCCAAAATGTCAAAGCCAATTATATATTCAGGTATCGGGACAATCAAAACTTGATATTTCTGCCTCTTCAAATTGCCTATTTTCATCTCCACTTTCGTTTGTACTGCGGGGGTCTCCTTTCCCCCTAAACCTGTAATAGTAAACTGTTTGCCTTTAAATTGTGTTGGATTACCATGAATCAAAGAGGCCTCCGCCCCGGTGTCTATCAATGCTCGCACCCCTTGTGTATTTCCTGGCCCCCAAAAAATCTTGACATCAACATGAGGCCGCCTATCCACTTTTTTGCGGGCAGACGCTGCCGGAGCTTGGCCGAAGCCCTAGTAAAACTTCGAACGAGTGTGACTCGACTCCGCCTCCAGCATCGCACTCACCACCTTTCTCAAATCAGCATATGTTGGCTGGTACGGGGATGGTGTCCCCATAGACCCTTCGTCTTGTTCTTCCGCAGGGGGAGCAGAAGGTGAGGTGTCCCCCGGTGGCGTGGTGACTACTTGTTTCTTAACCTGTTTATAGCGCTCTTTGGCTGCAAGTCCTCGTTTTTTGTATAATTCATACATTACTCTGGTTTCAATGCCATCAATTTCTTCGTGTGGCATGCCATCTTTTAACAAAGCCAAAAACATGTATTTCCGGACACTCAGGAGTCTCTGCTATCTTGCCGCCTGCCTTCGGTTCTTCTCTCACTACGCCCCTCTCTCTCCCGTGACTTGTTATCACTCTTATCCCACTCTCCCAAGTCTGCAAGTTGCCGAATGGCATCTGCTACCTCATCAGTAGCCTTGCCCATCATACCTACGAGCAAAGTCATAATGACACTTTTGTATGCGGGTGGCGCAGTTCTAATCACCATGTTTCGAGTTGAAACTGAGAGCGGCGCGGCTCCCATGTGGTCAGGAGCATCTATGTGAATAGCCTCTTTCATTGCATGCTCTCTGACTTTTTGAATTGCTTCGCTCAACGTATGCCATTTAGTTTCTTCTTTAGGCCAATCTGTGGTAATAGGGTATTTACGGTTACATGCTTGGGCTACCAGGTGCAACAAAGACACCTGCGTATCTTGACCATTTGCATCAGGGGGCGGTCCTGCTCTTAAGACCTCCTGTACATTGGTGTCAATTGACATGGGTAAAAAACGCAGTGAATCCATAGAATCTACCAACAACCCTGCAGCCCCCCATCTAGTAATCTCACCATCCATGTCAATAAAGCTTCCCCTGATTTTTGCCTCAAGCGGGTAATAATTTCCCCAACCTCCTGTTGTGTATAATCCTCCAGCGTGGTTAAATCCACCATTCCGCCAGCAGGATTCTGCGGGTGGGGTCCGGCTCGGCCACCACTGTTTTCTGTTTCGCCTCTTTTCTGGGGTCAGACTCATCTGCGGAACTACTTTCTAGACTGGTCGAATCGAAAATATCACCATCCCACTTATCCGGATCCCAGTCTACGCCAGCGGTAGCGATTACAGTTGCCACCTTTCTTTTGTTGACCCCTCCCCGTCTTTTCCTATACTTATACCGGGCTACTCTGACTGCTGCCCTCTCGGCCACCGCCTGATATGTGTCGGCCTTATCTTTAAACAGTTTCATTTGAATCTGCTGCATTAACACAGTTTGCCCTTCTGCAGCCATCTCTCTCTCTCTAATCGCAAAACCTAATTTTTCATTTCCACCTTCATTTGATGTATTTTCCTATAAGCATGCAAATGAACCCAACCTCACCTACCTAATGCTGCACTTTCTTTGCCACGTTCTACTGGAACTTGTTGCAGGCATGCCATTACATCAGCCGTATCGGCATCTCCCAATCCTTGATCCCATGTTTCACTTAAACTGGCACCACATGCCCACGCCTGAGCCAACTTATCATATGGACTCTTAGTCCAGCCTGGAATAACAACATCAGAACAGTCACCGCCAGCGGTAACATTCTTCTTCCTGAACAAACTACTCATTATCGCAAACAAAACACTCCCACAGGCACTCACACACTTACAAAAGAGAAAAAAAACTTCACTATTAAAAAACTTCACTTACAAGACAACCAAATCCTATCTACGTTTCAACAGATTCTTGAATACTCGGAACAACTCATCACAAGTATCCTGTTCGTGATGCCAAAAATTTATTGCTCTCCCCAAAAGGGCACGGAACAACCATAAATCATCAATGCAATTATAGAGCAAATACTTTGAACGTAGACAGACACAATAACTCACAGCCACACACTCTTAGAAGATAATCAGCTCTTATACGGCTATTTATTCAAATCTTAAAAGTACATAGAAATAACTCACAGAAATAATATGGACATAGATCACAGAAGAAGTAAAGAAGTCAAAAGGAAATACATCACCGTGAGCGTAACAGAATTCCTCATCTCGTCCAGAAGCGGCTGCAAGACCCCGGGAACAGCCAGGCCGAGAGCACCACAGCTCACAGGAGGGCCGGACGTAAGCGTCCTTCTCCAGCTGAAGTCTCACCTGACCACCTCTGGGCTTCCGCATATATACACATTCCACAAAGGGGAGTCAATTCTCGAACCTTCTGGAAATTGCACTTGCGCAGTTGAGGAACAGCCGTCGGTTGCCAGCTGGGTCAATCGAGAGCTCCCCCAAGAAGCGCAGTGCCTCCCTTCTCTAAATATACGCTCCACGGAGAACAGTAGCAAACCATAACAAAGTTAGCTTTCCCAGCAGAAATGTCCTTGACCGCATACCAGGTTTGGAAAGCATGTTTTTCTCAGCACCGTGAATCTAACACTCAGCAAATTGTGTGCAGCTTCTCACTGCGGCATGAAGTAAATATCCATCATGGCTCCGAACGCTCCCAAAATGCATTGCGCACCAGCGCCATTTTAGATCAAGCATAACACTCACGTGGAAATCAAGCTGCAGACGATGAAGCAAAGCGTATTGCATGTTCAGACATTATCATGAAGTTTGATACGTTTGATGTGAATGAAAGTATGGTGGTGATGATGAGTGTGCCCTATTGTTATAACAACTTGTCCAAAACTCAGTTAATGGAAATTCAAGGGGAAGCGCCACAGGATGAGAAAAACCTTTGGAAGTGGAGTGGTGTTCTTTAAGTCCTTCCTAATCATTGTGATGACACGAGAGCACTGGTAAACCGATGATGCTTGTAGCCTTATTAAGGGTGGCGTTGGAACAGCTACACTACCCTGCGCATGTTACTAGAGAGAACCTTGCTGCAACAATTGCAGAGGAATGGTGCATTCCGAATTTATTAGAACACGTTGCATTGCATTTTATGTAGTGAACTGCATCATGTGTCAAAGGTTTACTGCTGGGCACATGCTGCGTACACTTAGCAGAGTTATTCCGAGACCTAATGGTCCCTTTCAGCATTTACATATCGACTATGTCGACATGTTGCAAGTCTGTAATAGATACAGATATAGGATTGTAGTTGTATGTCCCTTTTCAAGTTGGATTGAAGCTGGTCTATGTACATATCCAGATTCCACCTGCACTGCAAAATTCTTAATATGAGAAGTATTTCCTAGATGGGGAATATATGAAGTATTAAGATCAGATAATGACCCTCATTTTGTCAATGAAGTCTTTGAACAGTTAAGCTTGTTGCTCAATATAAAGCACAAGTTTTCATCGGCTCATCACCTGCAAGCAAACAGGATCTGTGAGAGACTCAACGGCTTGCTTAAAGAAAGAATAGCCAAATTAAAGCTTCCCTTGAAGAAAGGATGGTTGCATTGCCTACCACTGGCATTGTATGCGTTGAGAAATCAACCAGGTTCCGACCACCATTTTACACCCCATGAAATAGTGACAGGGAGGCCGATGAGGACACCCCTCACACCTCCATCCTGAACTAGAAGTGATGCCATGATGACAGCAGAATTGTTAGGAAAGGAGTTAGTTACGTGATTACTTAACCTGCATGACTTCAAGTATCTCTGTCATTTCAGATCAGCTCAAACGGAAGGGGTCTGGGGGTCCGAACACAGATTGAGACAATTCAACAACCGGATCTGAAGAATTACGTCTTCCCAAACTTTTCCCTGGTGATGAGATCCTGATAAGGAACTTCACGTGCCGATGGCACGAGCCTGGCTTTAACAGCCCATTTGTCGTGGAGGATGTGACACCATCAGCAGTGAAAGTACTAGGAAGACGTGCCTGAATATTTCTTGGAGACGTAAAGATCTATGTTGGAGAACCCCCTACACCCCGAGCCCTATCGGAAGCAAGCATCGGGGAAGAACCTCAGCACGTGCAGACGAGATCTATGACAAGGAAGAAGGACACAGAAGCTGTCAAATAAACAGATACAAAATACTTTGGACTGTGGCTTGTTTTGGGACACTCTTTAAGCTGCTAAAAAAGGAGTTAAAGAACGCTATTTGTTCTTGAGCTACAGGAAATTGCTAAACAATGGACTAAGACATGCTTAAGTCTTGATCGGGAAGGAAAGAATGCCAAATTTGGATTTCCTTTTCGACGACTGAAAGAGGGAACCGTTCCCTGATTCCTTTCTCACTGAGTTTCTCTTTGGAGGTGCCCATTGTGGTGCCCAATGACAACGTTCATCGGATCATCCTTGCTATTTTTCTCTACATTCTTCGTTCTTGCCCTTCATTGGTGGGGAGAACTACTGACGTTCGTAATTTCCTGCAAGATGCTAAGAATGGCCCAATCATGAGGTGCTATAATAGAGCAGGTTCTCCAACTTCCTGAGTACCGTGCGGAAAACACAAATATCCCTATTGAATGAAAATGGTCATAGACTAGTAGGGTTGGTTTTTCACTACCTGATTTAGGAATGCCCACATCTTGTTGGAAGACAAACTGATGTTCGCACGTTTTTGAGAGATCCGAGAAATACAGTGGCACTTAATGAATTGCTACGCGACATATTCAAACAAGTTAATCTATATTCTGAGCGAACACTAAGGACGTCCTGAATAAGACTTTTGAGGGAAGAGATGCAAGGTCTACTGTCTGAAGTCTGTTATCTCTTGCTGGAGGAGCACCCACTTTTCGTCTGACGAAAGGACGTTTCCTTTGTTTACATTGGGAACTTTCCTGCAATCATTGAGCTGATCGAGTAACTTGTGGAGCAGACTAAGCATCCTCCAGAATATTGCATGATGTTGCCTGAATAAAAGTTGATTTTTCCTTCATTAAAAAAGTTTGAGAATGGGCAGAATCAATAGTAATAATGTTATGGCCGACAACGAAAGACCTCCACGATGTGCAAGAAGCTACTGCTGTACGAAATGGGCCCACCTATATGTCATTTATACATGCATTTTGTTTATAGTGAAACTTCTCTCACTTAGAGTGCACACTGCTTACTATTTGGATCCAAATAAAGCAAAGATTGCTGTGTATCTTCCTATGCAGACGGAGGGTACAGATGTGGCAACTACAAGGCAGCCAAGACCTTATGTAATTGTCCATACTCTAGAGGTACATTTAAAAGCACCTAGTTCTGTAATAGATAAATCTAGGCTTCCTTTTGGGGGAAGATCACATATGGAGATTATACGAGACACCTGTATTCCTCCATATCATGGTAATAGGATGAGGCTACTGGAACTTTCTCCTACACAAGTAGTACATGTAAAAACACCAAGTCCACTGACAACTGTTTCTGTAATCGGTCCAGTAAGAAGGAATTATGCTGGCATACTTCATGAGATGATTATAGAAACTCATTAGAAAAGAATGAGACCTAAAAGAAGTGCTAGGGAGGATGATCATGAGTTAAATGACTACCTGGACAGTATAGCACACTTGGGAAATAACATATGGTATCAGCATATGAAAGAGGTAGGAAGGAGAACCTCGAAGGAGGAATGCTTTGTATGTGCACTCCTGCCTTATAGCATGGGGAAGTCTAAGATCTTCATAGCTATTGAAATAGATGTCCAGACAGCACATTGTCTATCACACATAGCACTCTGCAGTGCAGGGAGTCAGTTCATGGGCCGAACAGACTATCTGAAATGGACAACTTCATGGACAGATCTAAAAGAAGATGATTATATCCAAGATACAAAGACAAGGTTAAGAGATCACACCACGAATCGCACGATCAGATACGAAAAACCTGGAGTGAAAGGAGTTGGAATCAGATGGGAAGTAAACAGAAGACTGGAGAGTCCAGAAAAATCTGCAGAAGAATTTTAAAGATGGAAGAACAGAGGACAGATGCAGATCTGGGGATCAGTGCTTTCACCAGATGGCTGGGAAGAAGGAGTGGTCATCTGCAGAGCCTGGGTGGTCATTGGTTTTCTATAAGCCAACCATTGACATAGTGCAGGATGGATTTAAACCTCTATGGCCGAGACTTGGCAAATTGCTGACATGGGTCGAAGATAAAGGAGGACCCTTGCAGATAGTGCCTTTGGAAAGTGCAAAACTGTGCTTCAGAAATAATACACAAGAAAAGTTGGAGAGAATCAGAACTGTGGTTGAATCTTTGATAAACCAGGAATGAGCATTGGAACAGCAGTGATAATGGATCACTACTGGGCGTGTGGATCCAGAGCTTATATGAAGCTTCCCAAGGACTGGGGAAGATGATGCTCCATGGTAAATGTTCATTTTCCAGTGTTGGTGATTCCTAAAAGTGACCTGAACATTGACAACTTTCCAAAATCAGATGCTCACCTGAGGACGAAGAGATCTGTGGAGCTGATAAATAGAATGAAGAGAGAGAACTATTTCTCAGCCAAGACAATAGAAGCTTTTGATGCCATTCCACATGAACAAAGACTGTTCAGCCAGACTTCATCGATATTCACGCTGATCTTTATGCCGAATATCCAGGTAGGAGCAAATACTAAATGGTTGCAAATTACCAGATGGGAACTGTTGCAGAAAATCAACACTACCATAAAGGGATTCAATGCTATCAGGGAAGAGCTGAAAGCCATATGACTAATGACTCTTCATAATATATACATCTTGGATATGATCATAGCTATGGATGGAGGTCTTTGTGCAAAAATTGGAGAATCATGTTGCACATTTACACCTTCTCATGATGGAGAGAATGGCACCCTGAGAGAGGCAATAGAGATGCTGACAAAGCTGCATGTCCAAATGGTGGACGAAGTGGAAGACATTGCTGATGATAGCTGGTTTGGAGCGCTCTTTTCTTGGGTTCCACAATGGATGGCAGATATTTTCAAGTTTCTTGGAGCCCTGATAGTAAAGGTATTGCTTGGATTCTGTGTGATTAGGATAGTAATCTCACAATTCAAGTAGACAGCAAAGAAAGCCATAGGGATAAAGATCATGATTGATGTTGAATCAGGATGGATGACCAAAGAGTTAACAGATAAAGAAATCAGAGATTTCGTGAAGCCCAGTATCCATGCACCTGAGGGAACCAAATTCCTGTATCCAAAGAATCATAAGAAGTATGTGGGAAGATGGATCTATTGCAGTCCAAGTGGCCAGTGCATGATCATGACTTGGAACAAGGATGAGCATGTGAAATCAGCAGGATGCCTGAAAGGAGTAATCAAGATATTGGTCCCAAAGAAGCATTTCTTCAGATGAAGATGTCTAGATGTGAAGAATGATGCGAGAGTGGTTGATGAATCGCCCAGAGGGGGGAGTGTAGAGAAGGAGCCAAGTACCCCCACCTCAACCATCTCGCCTATATTGCCTATATGTGGGAACCAGAGTTTGAGACGTGCAGTAACAGTGAAAATATCGATACCGAGGAGAATCCTGGAGGCAAGGTTTCCATTGAGAAAGCCATACTTGCATACGAGACAGTATGATGGTGATTTGAATGAAATCCAAGAAGAAGCAGGACCAATAAATAAAATAGCAGATTGGTAACTTCACACAAAGTAATACTGATGTACCTAGGAAGAGATGCAGGGACAAGAAAATGATGTAGTCGATAAGGCCATCAAGATAGTATCAAAGATAAGTGATATTTCAGGCTGGAAATGAAGAAACTTATGCTACAGAAATGATGAAGATATTGTCACGACTCGCTCCCTTCGCTCCCGTTCCCACCATTTGGGGGCATGATTTGGGGTTTATTCCCTACTGGACTTTTCCTCTGAACTTTATGCTACAGTGCTGTGATGATTTGGGAGCGCTAAATCCCTCTTTTCCCAGCTACTTCCCTTCCGGATCCATTCCAGGTTTTTGGCAGCCAGCATGCTTCTTTAACCAAATGACTATGCTTCCCAGAATGCCTGGCCCACTGCTCCACCTCCACCCTTGCAACACAAGGTTGGGTGGAGGATAGGTAACAGCTGTGGCGGCAGGTGCAGCAATCAGCACACCCGAGGCGTGTGCTCGTTAAGCAGCTTTAAAAGCCTCAGTCTTACTTCAGTCCAGCGCTGGTCATCGTTTGCAGTGTTCCTGTTTTTGACTAGTCCCTGGTTCCTGGTTCCTTGCCTTTGTACCTACTTCCTTGTTCCTGTTTTCTTGTTTCCTCCGCCCTGAATTTCGGATTCATGCGCTAATTGATTTCTGCTCCCTTGATTTCCCTTTTTGTCTTCCTCTGTTTGCAGGCAGCAATTCTCAGTGCTTTCCCCTTTTAGATGCAGCCCAGTTTGTCTGTGTTCTATATTTCTTTGACTCTGTCCTTTGCTGCTGTTACCCATTTGCCTTAGCCTTCCTCTTAGTTTAGTTTCCTGTCTTTTCCTTGGAGGGGTAGGGAGAAGTTTGCATAGGTTATTTCGTTTTTCCCTGCTCCTGATCCTTACTTTCTAGAGGATCCATTCCATGTTTTCCACTGCACTTCTGCATTTATTTTCCCTTTGATTATTAGGTGTGGTGTGCGGTAGTAGCTAGCTCCTGTGTGAATGCTTATGTTTTCCTCACTATTTTGTAAACACTATTCCCACTTAGGTATTTAGTTTTCCTTCCATTGCTGTACTAGCCTTTCAGGGTCCCAGTTTCTTCAACAGGATTCGTGGGCTAGCTGACATTCAAGAGGTTTATCTCGTCCTCGTGAGTACAGTTCTTAAGTTCCCTTATGTAATACCATCAAGAGTGTTAGTACACAGATCCTGTCATTGCTTGCCCTCCACGTGGGTTTAGCGCTGTCAGTACCTGTAACAGCAATTGGGGGTAAGGCGCTTGCCGACTTTCCTCGCGGTCAGGTGCTTACCCCACATCCCTTTTCATATATTGGTTTTGATGTCACACTCTATTTGCACTCCTGGGTTCTAGCATACCTGAGTCGTAGTTTCTGGGTGCACATTTCCCTTGCCATATTCGCTGCCTTTGTACTCGCCTGACTAATCTTGACAGTATGACCAGCCCAAAATTCCCATTGAATATGGCAAGTTTAAGAAAGAAAGGCAGCAAGGCCTCTAACAAGTTTGTACAGAAAGCTTCCCCTACATTTACCTGTGACAATCAAATCACTAGTCCTGACTCCAATGAACTCCTTGTCACGAATGGGCATTTACGTGCAAAGTATTTTTCCCATAGGATGGCACATCCTACATGGCCTGATCCTAGTTCTATCTTTGGTTTTGATCCCGATTCTATGTCAGCACAAGCCTTAGCCGCAGAAAACAACACACTGTTAGACTTATTATACGAGAGTACCTCTGTTGTTGAACCCCATGATTCCAGTTGTGCTTCACCTCAGATAGAACAGTTTCATGATACCAACATAAAGAATGGAGGGGTTTCTTGCATAACTTCTGTTTTCTACCCTCAGTCTAACGCATACTCCGTTGCACAGGTACATACTGTAGTCCCTAATGCCAAGAGGTCTAATGTCAATAGTTTGTTTAAGGGAAACACAGACCAAGTTGGAAAGATAAACTATAAATCACAGAACCTGCAAGCAGTAGAGGACAATGTACAATCGATGGACATCCAGATTGCTAGTGCAGGATCCAGCCCTGATGCCACTATGCTTCCCCCTGTGCCTCCTGATAGTGATGTACAGTTAATGCAGGGCATGCTAAGAGCTAAACTTGAGGAGTTAAGACAAGAACTCATTTCTGCACAAGAGGAAAATAAAACCTTACACTCTTTACTGAATACACCTCAGACTTTATCTGTTGATGTGGAGGAAGTGAACACTGTTCAGCCCCTGAGTGCAGAGACTTTGGTAAACCATGATATTTGTCGATATGTTAGATCTATTGGGAGTGAAGGTCTTTCGTCTAGCACAGCGCTTAATCTAGGCACAGGTTCTAACAATTGTTCTGCTGTTTATCAGGGATTGCAGTTAGCTGAAGAGTTACAAGCCACTCCTTTACCAAAAATACCCTGTGTAGCAGTTTGTCATAATTCTGAGCTAGCACACATACAAGCTTCTGATTTCCAAACACAATCCACAATGGTGGCATACACAGATTCAGTCACTACCGTAGGCTTAGGCCCTGCTCTTGATACAGCTGCTGAGACTGAAGTAGATGTTAAAGCTGATGTGGAAAACAATGTTACCTCTGGGTTCACTCTTCCTTCTGCCACTTCTGATCAATACGAACAGTCAGAGACAGTACAGATTTCATGTTCTGATGGACTCATTCCACAGTATACTGAACCAAAGAACCGTCAGGCGGTTCCTGAACTGTTGATTGATAATCTGCCTCTTTCAGAAGCTAAAACAGAGGAATGGACAATAGACGAAATCCTGATTAACAGAGACTTTACTATGGTGATTCCACTGATTGATTTTGACTTCTACAAAGCAAAAGACTCTGTGTCACCCACTAAAGAAAGGGACTGCAAGGGTACAGCTCAGTCTTTGGTTACTGGTGCCAAGGAGTCTACTGCCCTAAAGGTGCCCTTCATTCCTGAGCCACCGATGGGTCTGTCAACTTCTGAGACTTCTGTCTGTCCTCCTACAACCATTGACTCTTCTATGATTCAATCCACAGCCCTGCAGTCATCTTTGGCACACCTGTCTTCAACCAATGAACCGCTGCCATGTCTGCCATTTACTCAAGAGCCAGTCCCAAAGACCTGGACATGTTTGTATCCAACAACCGAGATTGCTCCAGCTTGCATGCCTTCAGCCTCAAGGTTTCCCCTGACCTGCCTGTCTTCAGCTACAGTGACTCACCCTGCAGATCATCCTTCAGCTTTAGAGCCTCCGGTAGTCCATCAAAAGAGCATGTCTTCAGTCCCGGAGTATACTGAGTATTTGCCTTCAGTTCATGAGACGCCTGTATCCTGCATAGCCTCGCTGCCAATATCAGAGGTATACCTGGCTACACCATCAGATTCTGCTGTATTTTCTTCTGCTCCAGCGATTCCTCCTGAATCCCAACCATTTACAGTCGATGAACGTCTACCCTGCCTTTCTTTTGCTTCAGGAGGAGCACCAGAATGTCTGCCTTTTCCACAAGACGATTCTCCCAACTGCTTCACTTTAGCATCAGAGCCTCCTAAAGATGCAGCATCAGAGTTTGAGACTTTTGCCAGCTCCCGCTTCAGAGTCATCAAGCTGGACCAAGTGGTGAGTCAGAACCACTCACTTGGGCGTGCACAAGGGGTGGTGCAGACCGGCGTATTACCTACAGGACTTGTGCAACAGAATTCCGCCAAGAAGCACCAGTCGGGTGCTAGTAGCCAAAGGAAGGGAATGACTGCTGCAGTTCAAGATGTGTCTGTTATTGCTCCTTCTGCGAGTTTGCCTGAAATACCAAGTACTGCGTCTATCACTCCTATCAGTATGCCAAACATCCCTGCTGTTGTATCCCACGTGAAACAAAGTGGCTACACGACTGTCACCAGGAGTACTAGCCTTGTACAACCCATTGGACTTTCAGGTCTCCAAGGCGTAGAACATGTGCAGTCAAACCTTAGTCACTTTCAACCACAAGCCTTTTCCCAGATGGATGACAGAAGGAAATCTGAACCTCTACCTCAGCCACCACCTTCTCTAATGGCTGAGCATAAACCTTTCCTGAAGCCAGCATTTTCCTCACCTCCCGCATGTCCACTCTCGGCAGAAAGGCTAACAGAGCTTCTACCATTGCCTAAGGCATGTTGCACCAGCCTGCCTCCCTCCTCAAAGACTTATAAGGGTCCACTCCCAGTGACTGAGCTTCCTGGACCTTCCAACTCTGCTTCTGGTCCTGCAAGTCCTTCACGCCTTTCTTCGAACCATGAGTCTCTTCCTCACCAGAAGCCACCGTTTCCATCAGTACCACCTCCAAAGACAAAGCACTCCTATCATGGAAGTCCATCTGCCTTTGCCCACAGGCCACCATTTCCATCAGTGCCACCTCCAAAGAAAAAGCACTCCCATCATGGAAAGAAGATGTCTCGTGCGGGTGGCGGGCACCCGAAGCCGGCCGTAGGAGGGGGTATACTGTCACGACTCGCTCCCTTCGCTCCCGTTCCCACCATTTGGGGGCATGATTTGGGGTTTATTCCCTACTGGACTTTTCCTCCGAACTTTATGCTACAGTGCTGTGATGATTTGGGAGCGCTAAATCCCTATTTTCCCAGCTACTTCCCTTCCGGATCCATTCCAGGTTTTTGGCAGCCAGCATGCTTCTTTAACCAAATGACTATGCTTCCCAGAATGCCTGGCCCACTGCTCCACCTCCACCCTTGCAACACAAGGTTGGGTGGAGGATAGGTAACAGCTGTGGCGGCAGGTGCAGCAATCAGCACACCCGAGGCGTGTGCTCGTTAAGCAGCTTTAAAAGCCTCAGTCTTACTTCAGTCCAGCGCTGGTCATCGTTTGCAGTGTTCCTGTTTTTGACTAGTCCCTGGTTCCTGGTTCCTTGCCTTTGTACCTACTTCCTTGTTCCTGTTTTCTTGTTTCCTCCGCCCTGAATTTCGGATTCATGCGCTAATTGATTTCTGCTCCCTTGATTTCCCTTTTTGTCTTCCTCTGTTTGCAGGCAGCAATTCTCAGTGCTTTCCCCTTTTAGATGCAGCCCAGTTTGTCTGTGTTCTATATTTCTTTGACTCTGTCCTTTGCTGCTGTTACCCATTTGCCTTAGCCTTCCTCTTAGTTTAGTTTCCTGTCTTTTCCTTGGAGGGGTAGGGAGAAGTTTGCATAGGTTATTTCGTTTTTCCCTGCTCCTGATCCTTACTTTCTAGAGGATCCATTCCATGTTTTCCACTGCACTTCTGCATTTATTTTCCCTTTGATTATTAGGTGTGGTGTGCGGTAGTAGCTAGCTCCTGTGTGAATGCTTATGTTTTCCTCACTATTTTGTAAACACTATTCCCACTTAGGTATTTAGTTTTCCTTCCATTGCTGTACTAGCCTTTCAGGGTCCCAGTTTCTTCAACAGGATTCGTGGGCTAGCTGACATTCAAGAGGTTTATCTCGTCCTCGTGAGTACAGTTTTTAAGTTCCCTTATGTAATACCATCAAGAGTGTTAGTACACAGATCCTGTCATTGCTTGCCCTCCACGTGGGTTTAGCGCTGTCAGTACCTGTAACAGCAATTGGGGGTAAGGCGCTTGCCGACTTTCCTCGCGGTCAGGTGCTTACCCCACATCCCTTTTCATATATTGGTTTTGATGTCACACTCTATTTGCACTCCTGGGTTCTAGCATACCTGAGTCGTAGTTCCTGGGTGCACATTTCCCTTGCCATATTCGCTGCCTTTGTACTCGCCTGACTAATCTTGACAGATATCAAGTAATTTTACATGTGTACAGATGCAAAGAAACGCAAGCACACAAAGTATTCTTGAGGCTCGCTATGTAGTGAATAGATTGCGGCATGCGCCAACGTATACATATATAGGAATGAAGTAAAGAATGGATGTTTCCACAACATTTTATAGCAGAGCTGGACCAAAGAAGCAAGGCCTTTTTCCAGTCGTCGCAGTTTAAAAACAATGAAATTACAGAATTGAATCTCAGAAAGACAAGGCTGGACGAGCCCCAGGATGCCAAGTTCTTATCAGACTGGGATGAACAGACATTAGTTACAATTGTGTGAAAAAATGAAACTCCTGTTCAGAAGGAATGGACGAAAACAAGGAAGACGTCAGAGGTCTATTATAAAATTGTATTTTAAATGCACTTGTGTTCAAATTTGTGATCTTCAGTCACATGGATGGATGAAGTTGGACAAACATGACGAACCACACCTACGCAGATAGGCAGAGCATCCCTCTACTCCCCTGTATTCTCCAGGGCAAGGAACATTTCCAAGGCCAAGTTCAAAGCCTTAATTGATGTGCAGACCACTGAGGAAATGATAGATGATATGCTAATTTGTGGGAAGCTATGTTTATAACCAGATCACCAGCACCTGGAAGCCCAGCCTGCGTGCTGCTATCGTGGGTAGAAAAGTACTGACGGATATAAAAGGGCCAACCAATTGTAGGGGGATGCATGATTAAGAGTCCTATAGTTTGTGTAACCAACAGGACTTTGTGTATTTAGTGACTTTCATAGTGACCTGTTTGAGGGGAGGGCTTAGTTGCCCCATCTGATGTTAAGGAGCCTATCACTTTCTTAGTCTAGTATGGAACGTATATTTAGATGTTCCCTCTAAACACATCACATTTGCCACTAGGTTTTTGTAGTTTGCCAAGTAGGATGATGTTAGTAAGTGCATAGGTTAACATCTTTTTAAACAGTTCAACCTTTCAAAATATTATTCATTACAACATACATGATTAAATACTTTTTACATAGTTTGCAGCAGTTAATAATCTTTCTCATTAAAAATATACATATTGATAGACATAGCAAGTTTAACCAATATTAAAATTAAGTTGTTCTCGATTTTCACAAAAATAATTGAACAAATATTAGCGAAACATAGATTAAAGAAAAAGAACAACCTATATCTTAAGAGAATTCATAAAATTGTTAATTAAACATAAGAAAAAGATTTCAAGGCAAGACTGTTTTTATGAATTGCGTAAGAGCGATTGAATGGCAGTTCGATTGCTCGTCATTAGTAAGCTCCATATTTGATTTGAGGAGTGATCGCAGTTTAATTGCAATAAATTGCGAAAGTAGTGTTCGCGTAAGCCATTCAAGGCCGGGCAATCAACCACTATATGTGCTAATGACTCTAGTTGTTTATAGTCTTTACAGAAGCGACAGAAACTTTCATTTTTTGAAATTAGACCACATCTTGCCAAAATTTGATTTGTCGGCTGAAGATTCAGGCGCATTCTTAGCATTTCTGCACGTACGTGATGTGATGGAGACTTTAGAAGATAATTGGCCATTTGTTTGAACTTCTTATGTGGAAAGAGATTTAAATCAAAATCCACATAATTTGAACAAAGTTCTTGTGTTTATAATCCAGTCATGCCAGTATAATCTTTTTTTTGCTTGATCAGGGTTTGTAAGTAGCAGGTCAATGGAGATGGTAGCATTTACTAATACTTTCAAAATGTCTTTTACCCATTTTTTGGGAAACACATCGTTGGAAGAGCAGATGTACATTGCAATTGGGCCCATCAAATTCTTGGTGTTAATTTCTAACAGACATTTGCGATAAAAGTTACAAAACTTCCAAAGGACTAGTGCAGACAGAGAGATGAGGCCCAATTCATACCTTAACATACATATAGGAGTACACGTAGGTAGACAAAAAACTGCTTTCCAAAAATTCCCTTCATGTCTGTCCCAATAAATTCTTGATTGTGGAAGCAGTGTTTCAGCTCCATAGATTAGAAAAGGGACAACTTTTTGATTAAAAAAAGTGACAACATAAGCTGAGGTAAATTTACCATACTTATGCAAAATAATTTTTGCTTGAGATATAAGAGTCATGGATTTTGCTTTCAGGGTATCATTATAAATTTGATTTTTCACAGTGCCAGAAAATGGTAACCCTAGATATTTATAAAAGGGTACAATCTTTAAAGGGGCTTTCTGCAAATGCCACTGGAAATTCACCAATTTTCTGTGCCTCTTTTTTTGACAAACTACTATCTGTGTCTTGTCCACATTAATGATCAGGTTGTTAATGCAGGTATAAGTGTCTAGTTTGTTCAGTAATTCTTGTAGTCCTTTAGGAGTTTGAGAAATAAGGACAAGATCATCGGCATAAAGAAGCCATGTGATCTTTTGAGATCCTAGTTTTGGTGAATCGGATATTACTTGTTCAAAGAAGACACCTATGTCAAGAATGAATAAATTAAAGAAAGTGGACGCCAGAATACACCCTTGTTTCAAGCCTCTCAAAGTCTCGATGTGCGCAGATAGTAATCCATAGACAGATAGTCTTACTTGAATAGATGTTTTTGTATGTAGTTTTTTAATTATAGTTAATAATGATGGAGGGCAACCATACTTCTGTAGTTTCTGCAAAAGCAATGTTCTGTCGACCGAATCAAATGCTTGGCGAAAATCTATAAAGGCCATATATAACGGTTGATTAACTTCTGCATATTTAGACTTTAACATGTTCAGGGTGATCAAATTCACTGATGTTCCTAAGCCAGCAACAAAGCCGGTTTGAAACGGGTCTTTTTTTAGCTCATTTATGGTCCATTTGTTCAATTCTTGTAGAATGATACGGCTGTAAAGTTTCCCAGGAGCATCTAGTAAGGCGATGGGTCTATAGTTCTCTGGGAGACTCCGATCACCTTTTTTATGGATTGGAACAATCAACAAGTGTTTCCAAGATGCAGGAATCTCTTGAGTTTCATTGATATGTTCATAAATTTGGTGTAGTATTGATGACCATATTACTGGATGTTGTTTAAAAATTTAATTGGACAGTCCGTCAGGACCGGGAGCTCTAGACTGACTTATTTTATTGATGAAGTACAATATATCAGATTTAGAGATGGTGATATGAAACCGTTTATGAGGAAAGGTGCTAAGAGTTGGTTCAGAGTTGGGCGGACCAGCGTAAACATTAGAGAAGTGGCTAGGTTAACATCATCAATGACGAGGTCTTACTATAAGTAGGATGTTTTTTCTGGAGCAAATTGAGAAACCATGCAATGAGACGTCTGTTGGTAACCGTTGTACTGCCTTTATTAGATAATTGATATTTAAACAGTTAACTTTTGCCAACTTCCTGAGTCGTTTTGATTATTGATGTTTGAGTAACTTCTGCATCCCCATTCTTCTCAAAGTATTGCTACCTCATCTTAAAGAGCTGGGTCGGCTGTCCCGGTTCACTGGGATAAATCAGAGGCTGTGATTTGATAGGTGAAACAGGGAAAAGTACCTCAGTATTTTGCACCAATCGTGTAGATGTTGTGGCTTGGGAAAGTAGATCAGCACAGAATGTTGTCACCTCTTGTGTGGAGAGTGCCAGTTGAGGAGGACATTCTGTGCTGTAGCCATGACATATCTTTACTTTCCATGGCTCTGTGTGATATTGAGCTCAAATTTTGGCCACTGAACATGGGCATCCCGCATCTGAGTATTAGGTCGAGGATTTGAAATCTCCATCAACAGTTCCTCCCAAGCCACTGTAGTTTGACTTGCAGAATCCCTTATTTGTGATGTGTTATGAGTCATCCTGTTCTTCCTTTTGCCTGCCCTCTATCCCTAATGGAAAAAATAAGCTGTTTGTCTGTGCTAAATGCAAATGTCCAAAGCATATCAATGACAACTTGCCAATTAAATAACATCAGTCAAGCCATTGGACAAAGCAGACATTGATGTACAATTATGTATTTTGAATAATCCTATATAAATACTCTTTTTTTAATGTCCTGGAAAATGGGACAATAATTTAAAATTAGATATGCATTACATCAAATTAAATTACAAACTTGACTGTGTAATGAAAGATTATTTTATTAGAAAATATTTTCACTAGCAACTGAGAGTAATCAATATCTATGCATTTTGAATTTGAATTTTAATTAACAAAATAAATGAATGAATAACTATCTCTTCATTTCTTTCCTGTGACCTTTGCGAGTTGTCGTTTGTTTCATCATCTATATTCGTCATCAAGTTGGCATCCTGCTGAAAAAGAGCTAGAACGTGAAAGTCTACATTTACAAATTGTGCAACATAAAGAGACCATTTAAATACATCTTTTGTACCTGCTTTCCTTGGGTTTCTTCGTGTTGCAACAGATCAGTAGTCGACTCATTATAAACCAAAAAGAATAACTGAAGTAATTAGAAAATATATTGATATTTGTAATAGTAGTTTAATATGACCATATTGAATAGTAAAGCAAACTTAAAAACAGTATGGTTAATAAATATACTTCTGTCAAAACACATTTGAAGGCATTGTATATTTATTTTATTTATTTATTTGCATTTGTAAAGCGCCTAAACCTAAGGGCATCAAGGCACTGTTGCGAACCAGTTACATAGTACATATACTTGAAGAAGAGAACAGTTAACAATCAGGTAAAAGTGGGGCGGGCTAGTAGAGAGCCTTGCCACTCCCAATGTCTATGGTCAGTCTTTTGCAGACGTTGAGTGCTGAGCGCAGCGCATTGTTTTGGATTACCTGCATTTTGCAGATATTCTTCTTGGATGTGACTACAAAAAGGGCATTGCAAAAGTCATGTTGTGCTCTAGATATAGATCTTGTCGGTGTGGGGAATTGTCTAGCTGCTTTAAGAAGTTTGATTATGTATCCTGCTGATGAGGCGATTGCATTAACTTGTTTTGAGAGGGAGAGGGTGGAATCTAGGTGCACTCCCAATGTTTTCACAGGCGCTCCGACCAGGATTATGATGGCATCGATCAGAAAGGATGAATATAAGGGGCAGTGTTTATTTAGCATTTGGTGAGCAGTTACGGAGCGCTCTGTTGTCACAATCTATTTGTGTAATTACCAGGTCTGGCGTGCGTTTCCGTTCGCCGCGCTGCCTCCAGGTCCTCTGCTTCTGCTTCTGCTTTCCTGCGCAGCCCGGCAACCTCTCTTCCTCAGCATCCCGCTGCCTGGGCCAGTTGATAAAGGAGCTATCCTCGCTTCCATGGCTCTCTGGAGCTCGCCTGCCACCGGAGCCCGACTGACACTTGGGAAAGCTTTCAAATTGCATGCTTCTTGCTGTACGGCTTCTGCAGCTACGGTCCTCAGGGGGAAAGCTGTCACTCCCAATGCTTCCCTCTGCACAACCTCTGCAATCAAGGTCTCGAGCAGCAGAGATCCTCCTAGGACAGCCATCCGTTCGGTACACAACGGTGGTCCCAGCGTCTCTGCTCTCCTCTAACCTCTGCTGCCACATGGAGGTTTCACAACTACCCCACATCCTCCTACTGCTTTTCTCTATGGCCTACACCTGAGGAGGCCTTTTATGCCTCCCAGTCTCCCTCAGGTGTGTGTCATTACCACCAATAGGCTGCAACTTGCAGTCTTGTGCCTCTGCACCCTTCTTCCTGGGCCTAGTACTTCAGGCATTGTGGGACCTGGAGTCCACAATGTCAAAACCAGCTTTTATAACAGAAATATCAATACCAAGTTAATTTCTCTCCTCACTTATATTCGTTAAAGGAGTATTATAAGGATTAAATGAAGAATTTGGGTTTACAGAGGAATGGGGTTTTCGTGGTCTAAATTGGTAATATTTAAAGACACATCTATGATACCCCTGGGAGTCAAAGGAGCTTTCAACTCTATTCGTGGTATTGACTTTCAAGGGAGTTTTCTTACTGCCAATACATAACAGATTATGATGGCTTTCACCCACATTCAGATAGTTAGGACGGGAAAATAACAGCTCTCTCTGACAGCAAGCCAATACATATTCTGGCATCAATGATATTTCCTTCCTTGGGGAAGAGAAATGGTGCGTCTCTTGTTCGACAGAAACCTGTGCAGTTCCCTTAGGGACCACTGCAAAAGGCTTAAGACTACAGGTGTTGGCAGTAAACCCAATTGGTAGCAGTCTGTACCACCCAGATTTACCTGGTAGCTGTGGCTGAGCAGCCAGACTTCTCTCAAAAAGAGTTAGACAGTATATAGAGTATACAAGATAGGTACCAAAATACAGTAGCACAAGCAAACACTGACCAGAGCTTTGGTATCAAGTATATAATTATTTATTTAAAGACACACTTAGAAACACTCCAGCACTATTATTGTAAGCAAGTTCAAAACACAGTCACTATTAATATATATACATCCCTTATTCCTTATTAGACAAGTCTTAGTTAACACCACTTATTTTCAGACAGAGGTGAGCGCTTAACTAAAGATGGCACTCCAATAAGTTATCAAAAAAGGGAGGGAAAAGGCAGAAATTAGAAAAGCATAATACTTTAGAAGCACTCAGCAAGGCCAGAAAGTCAAGGTCTACTTGTGAGCAAAAAGTTCCGAGGCCCGGCTCCCTCTTAGAGAGAGCAGAACACCAATGCGCCCAAGATCACACAGTTTAAAAGGCTTGAAAAGTCTTGCAGAGAGTTTAAAAAGGTATTAGTTCAGCTCAGAAAAGTTCAGTTAGTCAGCCTAGGGCCAACCCAAGTGGTAAGTTGAGGATTTACGAGACACCCCACACAGACCGTTGCGAGGGAGGCCAGGCGGACACAGTACCTTGAAAGTAGAGAGAATCCTCCAGCGGGGGCAGTTGTTCCTGGCAGTGGGTGCAAGTCGGGGCGTCATCCAGAGGAAGAGAAGATCTCGACGTGGAGGAAAGCTGAAGGTCGTTGCACTGCCAGGGAAGAAACCAGCCGCGGAGTTCTCCGGTTAAAAGGTACTACCCTTTTATTCGCGGTAGTGGTAAAACGTGGTATCCCGGTTGCCGGGGTGCTTGGCACAGGCAAGGCGGCCACAAGATGATCCGGGAAGGCAAAAAGGCGGGCAAACTGGTTATCCCCACCAGTCAAAGGAAGAAGACTCTTTGGGATGAAGATCTCCTCTGTCGTTGGAAGAAGTGGTGAGTCGGTTCAGCAGGGCTCCGCCAGTGATGTCGTTGTTGCAGGTCGGCTCAGCTTCTCCCTCTTCGGATTCTTTGGTCCTGTGGCGACGTCTGAAGTTCCAGTCCCCAAAGCCCTGCTTTTATGCAGAAAACCCCCATTCATCAGTCCTAGCTGTCACTCAAACATGCTAAGTGGTGAGCCGGGCGGCTCACCACTGGGCCAATCACACAAGAGTGCTACTTGAGTTGCCGAGGCAATTCAGTCCAGGGTGCCTAAAACCCCTCCCACACATCCTGTAGACCCAGACAGAGTGGCACCACTTTTGGAGGCTTCTGTGTAGAAGCCCGCCAAAATGTGGAACAAAGGACTCGACTTGGGTTGGAGTCACAGAGGCGAACACAAATGCCATTTTAAAACTGAGTCCTGGCGAAAAGACCCAACCGGGGAATAAATATTAAATAAATAACCCAGCGGTATCTTTAACATTGCACCAAAAGGTGGTGCGTTTAAAATGAATGGGAAAATCCCATAGTAAATATTCTTAAGGAATATTTCGCGTGGTAACCACTGCCACCAGCCAGAAACTCGACGAAGGGGGACTGCACAGTGCCCCCTCGAAAAACAGACCCAGGGGCAATCTAATTACCCCTACCAGTACTTCCACAATATGATGGTTTGTACTGGTTCTGTTCCCAAGTTAAGACTAGTAAAGTCAATGGTGACTTTACATGCCCTGGGAGACAGTAGCCAGTCCCAGGGTATTGAGTCTATGTTTGGGGGTCACTATGACACCCCTGTGTTACTACACTGAGGGTGCTGTGTAACACACTTACCAAAAACCACATGAAACCCTATGGAGTAAAAGATCCCATAGCCCATAAAACACATTACATAGTCAAAGGATATCTCAAATCATGTCTAAGAGTGGGAGAAAAAGAGTCTCACTCTTAGCAGGAGAAAAAAATAAACCCCAAAAATCCAGCAAAGCTGCTGGGGGACTCACTAGGTTTGGGAAATTAGCCTTAACAGAGAATTCTCCCTAACATCTCTCTCAATGGAGTCATCCTGCTTTCCTGGGGCCCTACTGCTTCCAGGTGATCTTCTCGGCTAATACGACCCCCAGGGTCAGGTTCAGGAAGTGTCTGCTTACCATGGCCACCTGGGATGAGACTTTAGTTAGGGATTTTGTGAGGACTCTGTAGGATTTATCACACTTCCTTCTCGCATCCCAAGGTGTAGTCAGGGTCTTTGGGTTCCATGTCTTAAAATCGCGGCAAAAATGACTGTGAATACAAAATATTGTGGTAAAAATGCTGTGGTTTTGTCACCACAATCATTTAAAGGATGCAGGGGACACCTGGGAAGCTATGGTTATGACCAGCTCACCAGCACCTGGAAGTCCAGCCTGCATGCTGTTAACGTGGGTGGAAAAGTACTGATGGATCTGAAAGTGGCAAACAATTGTAGGGGGCCGCATTATTAAGAGCCCTATAGTTTGTGTAACCACTAGTATGGAACATATACTTAGATATTCCCTCTAACCCTATCACATTTGCCACTAGGTTTTGTAGTTTGCCACGTAGAATGACGATGGTAAGTGTGTAGGTTAACATCATCAATGACAAGGGTTTACTACGAGTAGGATGTTTTTTCTGAAGCAAATTGAGAAACCATGCTATGAGACGTCCGTTGATGTCTGTTGTACTTCCTGTTTTAGATAATTGATTTAAAAATAGTTAACTTTTGCCAACTTCCTGAGTCGTTTTGATTATTGATGTTTGAGTAACTTCTGCATCCCCATTCATCTCAAAGTGTTGCTACCTCATCTTAAAGGGCTGGGTCGGCTATCTCGGTTCACATGGTCGCTGAGAGGGTGGTTCAAGAGCCATCGACCTAAGTAATGTTTGGGTTCCCGGCAATATCGCATGTCCTCTGCCATTCGACTGAAAGGATGTGACGTTCCCTGTGGATAGTGGAAATAGTTTTTAAAATTAAGCCCTGCAAGGGTAGGTGAGATGGGTCCCTGGGTTTGTACGCAAACCCCTCTCGGCTTCTACAGGAAGATGAACGGACGGAAGGTTGAAGTGGCTGATAAGGAGGAGGTGATCCTGAGAGCCAGAAGTCGAAAAAGTGAATGGTGAGTAAAACTGAGTGAGGTGGTAAAATTCTGAATGGTCAGTGAGTGGAGGAAGTGATAAGGGGAAACAAGTAACAGAGGGAGGTTAGGGTAAAGACAACTCTAGACAATGAGCGTCAAGTTATTAAGTAATTGCCTTGAGGAGAGTAGCCAAGCAATTAAGAAACTGTGAGATGAAGAACATCACAGTAGAGTAAGCCCAGTGTCCTGCGTCATAGCACCTAACAGTAGGAGTCTTATCTAGAGTCCCATTAGTGGATGACGTAGGCTGGCGACTCGTTTAAAGTCTTGACTAAAGAGAACGACTCACATCTCAATCGGAGTATTTTTTAGGAGCAAGGTTAAGTCTCGAAGATCACAGACTGAGATATCAGTGGCTGGTCGAGTATGTCAGTTTGTATGTTTGTTTTATTGTATAGATATATATGTGGTGAAGAAATATTAGATGAATTAAGAGACGTAAAAAGTTAAAATATGAGATTTAAGAGTTAATTATTTATTTGTTGAAATTAACTTGATGGTGTTTAGTAAATAAGTAGATTGGAGTAAAACGTGATGTAAAGGGTTTGGAGCTGCGACAATTGGTGTATGCTCATATTGTATTATTTTTCTGAAAAACGTATTTTTGAAAAGGTTCAAAGTGTAAAGGTGAGTATTGACAGTCAAGTGTGACAAGTCAAAATGGAGGATATTACTCCACTTACACATCTATGCAAGCAGTTGACCAAACACACACCTAAGCTTAAACAGTCCAGTGCGGAATGGGTTAAAGGCACGGTAGACAAGATGTTCATGCCATGGCCACAAGGGGGATCACTTTTCAAAGGTAGATTTGCAACACATGACGACATATTTGCATGCAGCATACACCGGAAAGAAGTAAGATAAAAGGCTAGCAAGCTCAGAGCTCTGGAAAATGTACTAGGAGGAAAGAGAAGAGCCGCCTCCTGAATACTGGATACTTAACATATGCAAATAGGGGGGTGAGGAGCCTTCTGCTCCCCCTGCCGTGCCTGAAGTAAAAGGAGATAGTATAAAAGATGATGGAGTATACCCATTAAGAGAACTTAAGGCAGCGACAGGGTACAGCAATCGGGCATATGAGTCGCCTGCGTATACCAAGAAGATTCCTGAAAGAGAGGTAGTCTCTAAAGTCTCAAGGGACAAAGAGAGAAAGGACAAGGAGAGAAGTGACCAACAAAGTACATCCTTAGATATAGGAAGAGAAATAAAGAGATGGAAGGGAGAAAAGGATAAGGCTGATGAGATAGTACTCATACAGAATGAATGGATGGTGGTCAGATTTTGCTCAAACTTGATGGTAAGAGCATTGAGGAAGTAAGGCAAAGAGAAGATCGAGACAAACTAGACAGAAAAGATAGGGATAGAGAGGAACGAGTGAAAGAAGATGGGACAAAAAGGAAGGATAGACAAAGATAGGAACAGTTGTATCAAGATGAGCAACTAAAAAAGCAAGAAAGGGCAGAAGAACAGAGGAAATATGACAACAGACAGAGGGCAATCGAAGAACGAGAAAGGCTACAAATAAAGAGAGAGGAAGAGGAAGAATAAAAATTAAGGGATAAAAGGATACAAAGACGTAGAAATGAAGAAATATGATGGGCAAACGAGAAAAGACATATGAAAAGAAAGGAGGAAGAAAGAGTGAGAAAAGAATCAAGGAAACAAAGAGAGCTTGATTATGAAATAGAATTAAAGAGAAGGCATAGAGCAAATGATATTGACCGTGTAGAAAAATAATTAATGGATCATAATCCAGTAGTAGCATGAGAGGATATGGAAGAATTCTTCCCAGCACATGAACCGATGCCAGGTCCGTCTAGAGCAAATCTAGAGGATGAGTTTGACTCTAGAAGCATTGGGCACGCAATCGATAAAGTCTATCATGATATAAGGACTAAGAAGGAACTGAAAGGAAAAGGTCAAAATGATCAACTCGAGAGTACACAGCTGTACGACAGAGAGGGAGGCTGATGTAGTTTTTAGCCTAAAGAGTTGTCTTTAGACAGACTAACTCTGAATAGAGACAAAGAGGAGGGAAGCCATACACGTTAGGGACAGGATATGTCAGATGAAGACAGGGAACCCTTCCATGGAGAGGAGGGAGGTAACCCATGTGGCCCGAGGGATGTTCCCCGATGGACAAGGAAGTGTGATGGTCGGATCTAGATCTACCCAAATCGAGGGCATCAGAATCTCTGGCGCGACTAGATCAACCTAGAGGGAGACCCCATAGTGAGAGGGGGGACTCACCACCTTATGTGAGCAATTTTAAGATCGCTGCCAGGAAGGAAGTAGTGTGGAACCATTGTCCCTGCTATGGACAGACAAATGATGGGGGATGAGTGTGAGTTTAGGATATCACAGTTTCCTTTGTTAGAGAAAGGAGGAGTCACACCACAATATATACCATGGCCACAGATGGATAAGGACAATTTAAGGTGTAACCTCCAGAGTTTAACTACTGGCGCTGGGAAATGGATACATGAGTTCGAAAAAATGACAGGAGGAAACACGTTAGCTATAGGAGACATTAAAGGTCTTCTAGCCGCTATTCTCGGGGAGAGAGCAGAAAATGTTTGGTCGAGAGCAGGATACTAGAGTGTCACTATGCAGAACGCGGCTCACAATGGAGTGCCATTTAATAGCTGTAGAGTGGCAGTCTGGAAAGCACTCAGAGTGCTGTATCCGGGCATGTCAGATATGGGAGCTATAATGACGAAAAAGATGCAGGAAGGAGATGATCCTCTTGTTTACATTCAGAATTTTCAGGAAGAATGGAGCTTGGAGACTCGCATGCCTTGGAGGTAATCTATACCTGTATTTCATTATATATTATGTCAACGGCTGCCAGAGCCAGTACAAAAGCAGCTCAAGAAGTTAGTGGGCATGGAAGCGAAGCCATGGTCAGAAATTCAGCTGACCATTGCGCATGACTGCAGACTGTTGCAAGCGAAGAATCGAAAGAAAGCTGACACTAGGAAAGCAAAGAAGCTAAATTAGCACTGAAAAAATGGTCAAAATACTCCATAGAAGGGGCGCTGTTGACCAGCAGAAAAGGGTCGAGTTCACACCAAACAGCAGGTATTCCACAGGTGAATAACCAAAAGCAGTATGATCAAAGTAATAATGGATTTGTACCACGAGGTATGGGAAGTTTACGAGGCAGAGGCTTCTAGAATAATCAAGGAGGCTTTCAGAATAATCAGGGTGGTTTTCAAAACATGCAGAATGATAATCAAGGCATGCAGGAAGGACAAATTAGGAGACCTCCTGTATGTTGGACATGTGCTATGTCAGGACATGTTGCACGCATGTGTAGAAGTCAAGGGTTTGTGAAAAACTGACAATTCTCAAGAGGGGGGACCACAGATCCACCTGCATACACTCAACAGAATGGAGAGGGGTTTGCCCACAATCAGACAGTACAGCAAACAGAAGCGGTGAGAATGCAGCCTTGTTTGTAAACATAGCAGACAATAATGAATCCACCGCAAGGGCAATCACAGCATTCACCCATGCAGATACAACTGGGCACAAGTACAGGACAGTTAATGACTCCTAGGATAGTGGGTGTCGTTGTCGAAAGAGGAAATCCTTTCACAGGTACGGGAATAAGCATGTACCCACAATAGGACAGATCACTGGGAGACTTGATGTGTTCAATAAGCTCAGTGATGCCCAATCCTCAAGAGGAACCAAGGGTTGATGGTAATATAGGATGCAAATCTTTTTCCATCGGGAAATGCCATGAATGCTCAAGGTTTCAAAGGAGCTACAAGTAGAGTTCCTTTCACTGAAACATTGCCAGTATCTATAGTAGAATGTGACATGTCTGTACCATTATTATATTCGAGACAGACGCCTATCAATATACTAGGTTGAGATCCAATGACAAAATTGAACATGAAGATTTCATTTACTGATGAAGGCATAGTAGGTTCAATGCCAGGAATGCATTAGTTAAATGTTAGTGAATTTATTATGGCATTCACGGGACAAATGGCCATACGAGGAGTACCATTAGAACCAGTGGTTTTTTACTATGCCGTACGCATTTTGTTAACATGGCTACCAGGTTTAGTGGGTAAAACTGTGAGAATACCTGATGAGTTTTTACTCAGGCCAAGGGTACTTATAGATGAAGAGGAAGAACAAGTAGCCATAGTGCGGGGAGAAATGGCTTTGCTTGATGGAACTGATTATGAAGGAAGACGATGGTGCACAGTAATGGCCATTGGGGATGGTTATAGATTGACTGACATCACTGACGAGGATATGTTTAGAGACCATCCGTAAAATAAGGAAGTAATGTTTGAAATGAGTATGACTTATTGGGTGAAAGCAATCAAACGTGAGGTTCCTCAGAAAATGATGTTAGCATTGAAATGTCCTGAGTTTTTCGATGAAGATATGGCAAAGGTACCAGCTTCATTATGGAATACAGACCCCTATGACGTAGGCCTATTGAAGAGGGCTGGAGAAGTTGAGATTACATTGAAACCAGGAGCAATTTTACCTCGAGCATGACAGTATCCCATGTCTCGAGAGGCAGACAAAGGTATTTTCAAGACGATATCCGCCATGATGGAACAAGGTATTTTAATGACGTCGGAGTCACTGTGTAATACATCAGTGTATCCTGTGAACAAAAGTAAAGGGGCGTTGCGGCGTCTAGTGCAAGACCTTCAGCCGATTAACCAGATTGTAGAAGCCGAGTTCCCTATAGTTCCTAATCCTGCAACAATCTTAGGTAGTATCCCTGTTGAGGCATGATATTTCACAGTGATTGACTTGAAAAATGTGTTTTTCTCAATCCCATCGCATAAAGATTCTCAAGATCTGACGTAATTTATGTTTCATCAGACTAAGTTAAAAAGTATGAGATTGCCTCAGGGGTACTGTGAGTTTCCATCGATTTTAAATAGATTCCTGCAGATGGACTTAAGGAATATTGATTTAGAAAGTGTTGTGTTGGAATACGTGGATAACATATTGGTCTGTAGCATCTCAGAGGAAGAGTGCAGATGCAACTCTGTTCAGCTGATGATTATTCTTGCAGAGAAAGGATATAAAGTAGATAAGGAGAAATTGCAGTACTGCCAAAAGGAAGTATTGAACATATGTCAGTTAATTTCACATGAACAGCAAAGCCACATATGATAACGAACATGCAAAGATTTTTGGGACTGTGCAATTCTGTGAGAGCATGGGTCTTTGATTGCAGTTCATATATATGGCCCTTGTTGCAGGCTCTGAAAAAAGCACAGCTAGCCCAGGAAGAATTGTCTGGACTGAGGAAATGTAGGAAGGGTTTGATGAGTTGAAAAAGGCAATTTGCACAGCTCCAGTTTTAGGGATTCCAATTACGCAGAGAAATTGTTTTTATTTTTACATACGAATGGCACAGTTATGACAGCAGTACTCAGCAAGAGAACAACGTTGGGGTACAATCCTCTAGCATATTATAGTGTGATTCTTAACCCAGTAATGAGTGGTCATTTTCCCTGCGAACAATCTTTGGCAGCCGCTGCATTCGCCATTGAGAAAGCTGCTAACATAGTAATGGAATTTTCCATAACGTTATTTGTTGAACATGATTTGTTTGCCATTTTGGAAAAACCAAAGAGTACGTTGACTTCTCAAAGGGCTTCTGCCTATGAGGTAGTCATATCAAATCCAGCTATTAAAATAGTCAAATGCAGAATAGTGAACCCTGCCTGTGTTCATAGCAGAACCATTGTCAGAAGATGAGCATGCGCATGATTGCTCAAACTATGAGGAATTTTATGATGAGATTGCGATGGTAAAGGAAAATGCTTTGGCAGCTGGAGAGATTGTCTTTATTGATGGTACTTCTAGAATCGATCAAGATAATGGACAGAGATATACAGGTGCCGCTGTGGTAAAACACAAGGCAAATGGGGAGTTTGAAGTATTTATAAGTGTACAACTACCATCTCACATTTTGGCACAGGCTGCAGAATTAGGGGCACTGATTTTCGTGCTTGAGAATCATGTGAATCAGGAGGTAACAGCGTACAGTGACTCTGCCTACATGACATTGACGGTACACGCAGGGTTAGCACGCTGAAAAGGAGGGGCTACCCCTGAGCGGACAGCACTCCAGTGCAGCATGCCACCTTTTTGGACAGACTCATTAAAGCACTACAACTCCCAGTAGCCACCGCAGTCGTTAAATGCGCAGCTCACACTAAAAGGGCAGACATTATCTCATGTGGAAATTAAGTTGCAGTTGAGGAAGCAAAGCGTATTGCATGTTCAGACATTATCATGAAGTTTGATAGTCTGATATGAATGATAGTAAGGTGGCGATGATGAGTGTGCCCTATTGCTATAACAACTTGTCCAAAACTAAGTTCATGGAAATTCAAGTGGAAGTGCCGCATGATGAGAACGACCTTTGGATGCGGAAGGGGTGTTCTTTAACTCCTTCCTAATCATTGTGGCGACAGGAGGACACTGGTAACCCGGTGATGCCTGTAACCTTATTAAGGGTGGCATTGGAACAGCTACAATACCCTGCGCATGTTACTAGAGAGAACCTTGCTGCAAAAATTGCAGAGGAATGATTTGTTCTGAATTTATTTGAACACGTTGCATTTTATGTAGTGAACTGCATCGTATGACAAAAGTGTACTGCTGGTCACATGCTGCGTACAGTTAGCAGAGTCATCCCGAGACTTAATGGTCCCTTTCAGCATTTACATATCGACTATGTCGACATGTTGCAAGTCTGTAATGAATACAGATATATGATTGTAGTTGTATGTCCCTTTTCAAGTTGGATTGAAGCTGGTCCATGTACACATCCAGATTCTACCTGCACTGCAAAATCTTTAGTACAAGAAGTATTTCCTGGATGAGGAATATGTGAAGTATTAAGATCAGATAATGGTCCTCATTTTGTCAATGAAGTCTTTGAACAGATAAGCTTGTTTCACAGTATAAAGCACAAGTTTTCATCGGCTCATCACCTGCAAGCGAACGGGATCTGTGAGAGACTCAACAGCTTGCTTAAAGAAAGAATAGCCAAATTGAAGCTTACCTTGAAGAAAGGATGGTTGCATTGCCTACCACTGGCATTGTATACGTTGAGAAATCAACCAGGTGCCAACCACCATCTTACGCCCCATGAAATAGTGACAGGGAGGCTGATGAGGACACCCCTCACACCTCCAACCAGAACTATAAGTGATGCCAGATGACAGCAAAATTGTTAGGAAAGGAGTTACGTGATTACTTAACCTTTATGACTTCAAGTATCTCTGTCATTTCAGATCAGCTCAAACAGAAGGGGTTTGGGGCTCAGAACACAGATGGAGACAATTCAACAACCGGATCTGAAGAATTACGTCTTCCCAAACTTTTCCTCAGTGATGAGATCCTGATCAGGCCCTTTACGTGTCGATGGCACGAGCCACGCTTTAACGGCCCATTTGTCGTGGAGGACGTGACACCATCAGCAGTGAAAGTACTAGGAAGAGGTGCCTGAATATTTTTCAGCATGTGCAGACGAGATCTATGACAAGGAAGAAGGACGCAGAAGCTGTCAAATAAACCGATGCAAAATACCTTGGACTGTGGCTTGTTTTGGGACACTCTTTAAGCTGCTAAAAAAGGAGTGAAAGAAGGCTATTTGTTCTTGAGCCACAGGAATTTGCTAAACATTGGACTAAGACATGCTTAAGTCTTGATCGGGAAGGAAAGAATGCCAAATTTGGATTTCCTTTTCGACGACTGGAAGAGGGCACAGTTCTCCGATTCCTTTCTCACAGAGTTTCTCTTTGGAGGCGCCCATGGTGGTGCCCAATGACAATGTTCAGCGGATCATCCTTGCTATTTTTCTCTAAATTCTTCGTTCTTGCCCTTCATTTGTGGGGAGAACTACTGACGTTGGTAATTTCCTGCAAGATCCCAATCGTGATTTCTCGCAACTATAATAGAGCAAGTTCTCCAGCTTCCTGAGTACAGTGCGGAAAACACAAATGCCCCTATCGAATGAAAATGGTCATAGACTAGTAGGGTTGGTTTTCCACTACCTGATTTAGTAATGCCCACATCTTGTTTATAAGACAAACTGATGTTCGCATGTTCTTGAGAGATCTGAGGAATACAGTGGCACTTAAATAATTGCTATGCAACATATTCAAGCAAGTTAATATACATTCTGATTGAACACTGAGGACGTCCCGAATAAGTCTTTTGAGGGAAGAGATCCAAGGTCTACTGTCTGAAGTCTTTCATCTCTTGCTGGAGTAGCATCTACATTTTGTCTGGTGAAACGACGATTCCTTTGTTTACAATGGGAACTTTCTTGCAATCAGTCAGCTGATCGAGGAACTTGTGGAGGAGATTCAGCATCTTCCAGAATATTGCTTGATGTTGCCCGAATAAAAGTTGAGTTTTCCTTCCTTAAAAAAGATTGAGAATGGGCAGAATCAATAGTAATAATGTTATGGCCGACAATGAGAGACCTCCATAATGTGCAAGAAGATACTGTTGTAAGAAGTGGGCCTACCTATATGTCATTTATACATGCATTTTGTTTATAGTGATACCTCTCCCACTTACAATGCGCACTGCTTACTATTTGGATCCAGATAAAGCAAAGATTGCTGTGTATCTTCTTATGCAGACGGAGGGTACAGATGTGGCAACTACAAGGCAGCTGAGACCTTATGTAATTGTCCCTACTCTCGAGGTACATTTAAAAGCACCTAGTTCTGTAATAGATAAATCTAGGCTTCCTTTTGGGGGAAGGTCCAGTATGGAGATTATACGAGGCACCTTTATTCCTCCATATTATGTTAATAGGATGAGTCTTCTGGAACTTTCTCCTACACAAATACTACATGTAAAAACATCAAGTCCAATGACAAATGTTTCTGTAATTGGTCCAGTAAGAAGGAATTATGCTGACATACTTCATGAGATGATTATAGAAACTCATAAGAAAAGAATGAGACCTAAGAGAAGTGCTAGGGAGGATGATCATAAGTTAAATGACTACCTGGACAGTATAGCACACTTGTGGAATAACATATGGTATCAGCATATGAAAGAGGTAGGAAGGAGAACCTTGAAGGAGGAATGCTTTGTATGTGCACTCCTGCATTATAGCATGGGGAAGTCTAAGATCTTCATACCTATTGAAATAGATGCCCAGACAGCACATTGTCTATCACACATAGCACTCTGCAGTACAAGGGGTCAGTTCATGGGCCGAACAGCCTATCTGAAATGGGCAACTTAATGGACAGATCTAGAAGAAGATGATTTTGTCCAAGATACAAAGACAAGGTTAAGAGCTCACACCAAGAATCACATGATCAGATACGAAAAGCCTGGAGTGAAAGGAGCTAGAATCATATGGGAAGTAAACAAAAGACTGGAGAGTCCAGGAAAATCTGCAGAAGAAATTCAAAGATGGAAGAACAGAGGACAGATGCAGATCTGGGGATCAGTGCTTTCACCAGATTGCTGGGAAGGAGTGGTCATCTGCAGAGCCTGGGTGGTCGTTGGTTTCTATCAGCCAACCATTTACATAGTGCACAATGGATGTAAACCTCTATGGCCGAGACTTGCCAAATTGCTGACATGGGTCGAAGATAAAGGAGGATCCTTGCAGATAGTGCCTTTTGAAAGTGCAAAACTGTGCTTCAGAAATAATGGCACAAGAAAAGTTGGAGAGAACCAGAACTGTGGTCGAATCTTTGATGTACCAGGAATGAGCATTGGAACAGCAGTGATAATGGATCACTACTGGCGTGTGAATCCAGAGCTTATATGAAGCTGCCCAAGGACTGGGGAAGACGATATTTCATGGTAAATGTTCATGTTCCAGCATTGCTGATTCTTAAAAGTGACCTGAACATTGACAATTTCCCAAAAGCAGATGCTCACCTGAGGACGAAGAGATCTGTGCAGCTGATAAGTAGAATGAAGAGAGAGAACTATTTCTCAGCCAAGTCAATAGAAGCTTTTGATGCCATTCCATATGAACACAGACTGTTCAGCCTGACTTTGTCGATATTCACGTTGATCTTTATGCCAAGTATCCACGTTGGAGCAAATACTAAATTGTTGCAAATTACCAGATGGGAACTGTTGCAGAAAATCAACACTACCATAAAGGGATTCAACGCTATCAGGGAAGAGCTGAGAGCTATCCGACTGATGACATCTTGGATATGATTACAGCTATGGATGGAGGTGTTTGTGCAAAAATTGGAGAATCATGTTGCATTTTTACACCTTCTCATGATGACGAGAATGGCACCCTGAGGGAGGCCATGGAGATGCTGACAAAGCTGCATGCCCAAATGGTGGACGAAGTGGAAGACATTGCTGATGATAGCTGGTTTGGAGCGCTCTTTTCTTTGGTTCTACAATGCATGGCAGATATTTTCAAGTTTCTTGGAGTCCTGATAGTAATGGTATTGCTTGCATTCTGTGTGATTGGGAAAATAATCTCACAATGCAAGAAGCCATAGGTAGGGAGATCAAGATTGATGTTGAATCAGGATGGATGACCAAAGAGTTAACAGATGAAGAAATCAGAGATTATGTGAAGGCCATTATCCATGGACCTGAGGGAACGAAAATTCCTGTATCCAAAGAATCATAAGATGTATGTGGGAAGATGGATCTATTGCAGTCCATGTTGCCAGTGCATGCTTATGACTTGGAACAAGGATGAGCATGTGCAATCAGCATGATGCCTGAAAGGAGTATTCAGGATATCGGTCCCAAAGAAGGATTTCTTCAGATGAGGATGTCTAGTTGTGAAGAAAGATGGGAGAGTGGTCGATGAATCGCCCAGAGGGGGCAGTGTAGAGAAGGAGCAAAGTACCCCCACCTCAACCATCTCACCCATATTGGCGTTATGTTGGGAACCAGAGTTTGAGACACGTCCAGTACCAATGAAAATACCGATACCGAGGAGAATCCTAGAGGCAAGGTTCCCATTGAGAAAGCCATACTTGCACACGAGACAGTATCATGGTCATTTGAATGAAATCCCAGAAGAAGCAGGACCAATAAATGAAAGGGCAGATTGCTGACGTCACACAAAGTAATACTGACGTACCTAGGAAGAGATGCAGGGACAAGAAAATGAATATAGTCTATAAGGCCATCAAGATAGTATTAAAGATAAGTGACATCTCGGACTGGAGATGAAGAAACTTATGCTACAGAAATTATGAAGATATTAAGTCATTTTACATGTGTACAGTTGCAAAGAAACGCAAGCACACAAAGTGTTCTTGAGGCTAACTATGTAGTGAATAGATTGCTGCATGCGCCAACGTATACATATATAGGAAAAGAAGTAAAGAATGGATGTTTCCACAACATGTTATAGCAGAGCTGGACCAAAGAAGCAAGGCCTTTTTCCAGTGTGTCGCAGTTGAAAAACAATGAAATTACAGAAGTGAATCTCAGAAAGGCGAGGCTGGATGAGCCCCAAGAAGCCAAAGTCTTATCAGACTGGGATGAGCAGACATTAGTTACAATCGTGTGAAAGAATGAAACTCCTGTTCAGAAGGCATGGATGAAAACAAGGAAGACGTCAGAGGTCTATTAAAAAATAGTATTTTAAATGCACTAGAGCTCAAATTTGTGGTCATCAGTCACGTGGATGAATGAAGTTGGACAAACATGACGAACCACACCTATGCAGAGAGGCAGAGCATGCCTCTACTCCCCTTTATTCTCCAGGGCAAAGAACATTTCCAGGGCCAAGTTCAAAGCCTTAATCGACGTGCAGACCACTGAGGTGATGATAGATGATATGCTAATTGGTGGGAAGCTATGGTTATGACCAGCTCACCAGCACCTGAAAGTCCAGTCTGTGTGCTGTTAATGTGGGTATAAAAGTACTGATGGATGTAAAAGTGCCAACCAATTGTAGGGGGCTGCATGATTAAGAGTCCTATAGTTTGTGTAACCAATAGGTGTCACACCCTAACCTTTTTCTCACCTGTTTGTCCTTGATCAGTGTCTTCTTGGAAGCTACTTCCTTCTTCCTGACTGATCGGGACTTGTACAGGTAAGGACGTGAATCCTCGGGTTCCAGTGTGAGGAGCGCTGACTGCCTTAGGAGCAGAGTAGCGTTCAGTATCCAGGAAGGTTGCGGCGGCGGAATCCAGGAAGGAAAAGAAACAGTGCATGCAATGCTCTCAGAGTGCCGGGGAGCCCGCGGCACTGAAGCACAAGACGAGAGTCTGGGATGAAAGGAAGAACGGGCCTGGCAGAAGCAAGGGCAGGTCAAAAGAGTTTCCAGGATGGAAAAGATGGTAAGAAATGGAAAATAGCATTGATAGAAGGAAACGATAACACTTGCCTAACAACTCGGAACAGTAGCGTTGAGACGCGCAGAGCCACGGGGCGTGCCTATTTTCTAGGAGGCAGCGCATCACACGTAAACACTAGTGAGCAGCGCTTCCGTACTGTCGGCCATGTTGGGAGAACCACTGCCCTGATGCTGCGGTGCATTACGGACCACAAAGTCCAAAAGGGCTGGAATTGGCGATTCATGACAGCATGCCCCCTCTTAAACCTTGATCCACCTTTGCCTGGATGGGTTTGATGGAACCTTTGTACTAAACGGGGGACATTCATATTCGAGACAGGTTCCCAGGTACGTTCGCTGGGGGGGAGGGGTATCCTTTCCATTCCACTAAGTATTGGAGTCGACCCCGTCTGTATTTAGGGTCGCATATCCTGGAGACCTCGAATTCAATCTGGTCATTGACGAGCACAGGGTTAGGTCGATGAGTCGATTTGCTGGATTGTGCATACGGTTTCAACAAGGAAGTGTGGAAGACAGGATGTATCTTCTTCCAAGATTCTGGCAGCTGAAGTCGAAAGTCCACTGGGTTGATGATTTCCTTAACGGAGAAAGGTCCATAATACTTGGGAGCCAGTTTATTTGGTCATAGATGTCGAGGTAAGAGTTTCGAGGATAACCAGACCTTGTCACCAATTCCATATGGAGGGCTGGGTCTCCGCTTGGTATCAGCATATCTCTTGATATCCTTCCTGGCCTTCTCCAAGTGATCTTTGGCATCCTTATGTACGTTTACCAGTCGTTCAATCCAGGAATCGACTGAGGGAACCGGGGTAGGATGTGGTAGAACAGTGGCAGAACTGAGGATGAAACCCTTGACTACAAAAGAAGGGACTGGTCTTGATAGCTGAATGATCAGAGTTGTTGTAGGCGAATTCAGCTACCGGAATCAAAAGTGACCAATCATCCTGGACCTTGGCTGCAAAACAGCGTAAGTATTGTCCTAGGGTCTGGTTTACATGTTCAGTTTCTCTATTAGTCTGAGGATGATACCCCGAAAATAATGCACGCTGGATGTCTAACATTTGGCACAGATGTTTCCAGAATTGGGATATATACTGAGGTCCACGGTCGGAGATGATCTTGGAAGGTAGTCCATGCAGGGTAAGAGTTCCTTGGTATCTTTCTTTGGCACGAAGAATAGAGAAGCACCGACTGGAGATTTTGAAGGATGAATGGTTCCATTAGCGAGGTTAGTGTCCAGATATGCTCGTAGGGCTCTTGTATCAGGTTTGGATAGTATAAACATTCTGACGAATGGGATTAGAGCTGAATCATCTGTGTCGATGGCACAATCCTCAGGTTGGTGGGGTGGTAGAGCTTGAACAATGGCTCTTGAGAACACGTCCGAGTACGGTTGATAGATCTCAGGCACTTGGGTAATGTTGGACACACACAGAGGTGATTGCTCGGAATTCTGGGAGTTCACTGGAGGGTTATGCAGGGAGTCTTGAGACAAACAATGGGACAAGCAGAATTCAGAACCTAGAAATAGGGATTCGGCCATCCAATTGATATACGGGTTGTGTTTCTGGAGCCAGGGCATGCCTAAAACCATGGGTAATGTGCTGCCTTTATGACATCAAAACAGAGCTTTTCCTGGTAGTTGTGTACCGAAAGCAGTAATTCCTTGGTTTGGTGGGTAATGGGCCCGGAGGATAATGGTCTCCCTTCAATCCCCTCGACAGGTTGGATTATTTCTTTGGGTTCTCGAGGAATATTGTGCCTGGCGGCCCAGTCAGGATCTATAAATACTCCCATGGCACCGCAGTCCACAAGAGCCAGGATGGGAAATGAGTCTTTCTCAGTGGGTGACAAGACCGTTTGGAGAACCACTAAGGTGTTTTGGCTGGGACCATTCAAGGAAGGAACAGAAGCGGAGCAGTCATCTTTCTCCTGAAGCTGTGCTCCGCTTAAGATCGGGAGCTGGCATTTCCTGAACGCCTGGGTGGTGCTATTGGGCAGTTTCTTACAAGATGTTTATCAGAAGCACAATACATGCAAAGTCCGGTATTGATCCTACGGATCCTTTCTTGCGGAGAGATCGGTCCCCGGAAAGAACCCAACTGCATAGGTTCGGGTTCTGATGAATGTTGAGTGGGTGTTTCCTTGAGGCTAGGGTATTCCACAGTTGTCTTTGGAGGTGTTGTTTTTGTTTTCTCTGCCTTTCTCTCCTGGATTCGGAAATCGATTTGTAGGGTTAAATCCATCAAGGCCTAAAAGGAACTTGGGCGGGCCACTCTGGCTAACTCATCCTTGACCTCGTCATTCAACCCTCTTCGGAACAAGGTGAAACTAGCCTCCTGGGACCAATCGGCTTCTTTAGCTAGTTGTTTGAAACGAGTCATGTAAGTAAGCATTTCCTGACTCCCTTGCTGGAACTCCAGAAGTCTTTCCTGGGCGCTATAAACAAGTTCTGGTCGATCAAACATGGTCTTAAAGGCTTCTATGAATCCATCATAATTATCCAGGAGTGGGTCTCCCGAGTTGACCATGGGAGTAGCCCAGGCTAAGGCATTGCCAGAGAGGTGAGAAATTATAAACCCTACCTTAGCCCGGGGCGTGGAAAAATAGTAGGGTTTAAAAGTGAAATGCACCAAGCAGCAGTCGAGGAAGAATCGCAGGGATTTGGAGGAGACATCATATTTGTCCACTATACCCCCTACCAGGGCACTTTCCTTGAATGCAGAATCTCGGGACAAGACTGTAACGCTCACCTGATTCCCACGGAGGCGCTGATCCCGGCTGGGCTGCTATCGTTTCTTCAATTGAGAAACGTAGAGCTCGGACGACTCTCAGGACTGGGCTTCCTCTTATCGAATGTCTGACTTGCAGGGTAAGTTTTCTGCAGGTGGAAGAAAAAGGGTTAATCACCGTTTGATTTGATTCCTTCTCCCACCAATCGCCAGTTTCTCCCACAGCCTAGCTTTCTACTTGTCTCGGCGAGCTCTCACCTTAGGCGTATAAATGCTGAGCTCTCCATCCTGCGTCTGGTGCAGGGGTGCGTGGATTCCAGTTACGTCACTGGATGAGTTCAGTGTTGAGGCTCAAGTCTTTTGCGGCCTTAGTTGTGGCACTGGTGCTGGGATGCCGAAGAGCGATGCCGCCGTTACTGCACGAGCGGATGCCTGTAAGTATACTGTAGTCTTTAGGCTTTAAAAGATGGGCACCTCAATAATGTCCCTTTTCCTTTGTTTCAGGCCTCGGGATGCCGTGGGCGTAGTTTTCCGTTGCCGCTGCACGTGCCGATGCACGTAAGTATAATGTTCGTTGGCCGCTTTTAATGGCACCTCTAATAATGTCCTTTTTCTAGTTTTCAGGTGCCGGGATGCTGCGGGCTTTATATCCGTTGCCACTGCACGTGCCGATGCACGTAAGTATAATGATCGTTGGCCGCTTTTAATGGCACCTCTAATAATGTCCTTTTTCTAGTTTTCAGGTGCCGGGATGCTGCGGTTGCTGCGGCCGCTTCTGCGCGTGCAAAAACTGGTAAGTTAAGATGAATGCGACTGCCTTCACCCGAACCCCTTTTTAATTATGTCCTTTGCCTTTCAGGTGCAGAGAAGCTGCCGAAGAGAAGGCCAAGGTTAGCTTTGTTGCAATCACGGATGGATCAGGTAAGAGGGCGCGGCTGCGAGCGAGTTGCACTTTTTTAACCTTATGTTTATTCTTTGCAGGTTTTGCCGGTGACTGGATTCCGGGATCTGGTAAGTATTGTTCTGTGTCTTTCTTCATCCACAGGTTGCTGCGCGGAAGCTGAAGATGACTCTGGACCTGGAATGCAGGAGCCGATTCGGTGAGCGTCCTGCTGCTGCTGCAGAATAACGCGAAGCACGTGTTTTCCATCGGGCGTGGTTTAAATAGCAGAGAAGTGCTTCCAGTGTGTGTTCTTCCACCGGTTCCACCCAGGTAAGAAAAGAGTTCCTGAATGGAGGGAATAGTTCCTCCCAGCCCTGATGGCTGGGGACTTCAACCAGACTGGATTGTTCTTGGTAAATATGCAGCATGGTCTGCCTCAGGTAAGTCCACCCAAGCATTATTACACTGTTTATCAATATGAGCCAGGCGCCTATGACGCCGGGACTGAAACCCTTCATGAGCCTGGCGCCAAAGGCGCCAGAACACGGTCCAAAGGGCCCCTGTAGGGGTCTGCTGGGTCCGGAGTAGTGGAAGACGGGTCTGCTTCCGAGGGCGCTGGGCCAGTCCTGGCCCCTCGGGAGTAACGCCCATGACAGCACCCCCCCTCAAGGCCCCTCCCAAACTTGTCCTCCCCGGGGGTTTTGGTTTATCGGGAAAGGTTCGGTGAAATTTCTGGACTAGACGAGGAGCATGGACGTGGTCATAGGGTTCCCATGACCTTTCCTGAGGTCCGTAGCCTTTCCAGACGATTAGGTAGAATAGCTTCGATCTGATGATTTTAGAGTCCAAAATGTCTTTTACTTCAAATTCGGGCTCCCCATTCACTTGAATGGGCTATGGAGGATTGGTCAATCTGGTTCCAGGTTGCATGGGTTTCAAAAGAGATACGTGAAATACAGGATGTATTCTCATATGGGTTGGCAATTCTAATTTAACGGCCACTGGATTAATTATGGCCGTAATTGGATATGGTCCCAGGTATTTGGGGTTGAAGGTGCGAGGCCCTTTAAGCGATAAATGTTTGGTGGACAGCCAGACTTGATCCCCAACCTGGTATTGAGGGGCATTGCTTCGGTGTTGATCTGCTCCTTTTTTGTACCTCTCTTTAGCTTGTTGTAGATGTGCAGTCGCTTCCTTAAAAGCTTGGGTAATAACGGTGTGCAATTGATCCACGGCAGGTGTTCCAAGATCTTGAGGTGGATCAAGGTTGGAGGTTCGAGGATGAATCCCATACAAGATGTAGAAGGGACTCTTCCCGGTACCGGACTGAACTGAATTGTTGTAAGCATATTCAGCTATCCAAAGGATGTCCTTCCAGTTACTCTCCGACTGTTGTAGCATGCATCGTAAATATTGCTCGAGAGTCTGGTTTGTTCTCTCGGTTTGCCCGTCGGTCTGGGGATGATGGCTGGTCGAAAGTCTTACATCGATTTGAGCTAATCGACAACAGCTACGCCAAAAGTGGGAAATAAACTGGATCCCCCTATCTGAGATTAGTACTGACGGGAAGCCGTGTAGCCGGACGATGTTTTCAAGAAATACTTTGGCTAGGACTGATGCTGAAGGTAAGCCTTTTAGCGGAATGAAGTGGGCCATTTTAGAAAACAGGTCCACAATAACAAGAATGGTGTTGTACAGGGAACAGGAGGGTAAGTCTGTGATGTGATGAAGTCCATGGAAAGGGTATGCCAGGGACACGGTGGGATGTCTAATGGTTGCAGAAGACCAGCCGGCCTCTTCTTCTGACCCTTGTTTTGAGCGCACACACCGCAGGACATCACAAATTCCTTTATGTCTTTTCTCCACGAAGGCCACCAGAAGTGTCTCTTCACCTTTTCTGTGGTTTTGGCAATGCCAGGGTGACCCTCAATTAATGAATCATGATAGCAGGAGATTACCTGTCTTTGTAAATCGGCGTGTGGTAGGAATAATCGTCCTTGGAAATAAGGCAAGTCATTGCTTACGGTGAAATCTTTTCCTTTTTGTAACCAGTTCAGTAAGTCTGGTGAGGTTACAAGTTGTTTAGTTTTTTCTTCAATATCCTCAATGGATTGTGAAGAAATCAGACCCACGATCCTTTGTTCAGGAATTATTGGTACAGGTTCTGGATTGGCAACGTTATCTCCCATTCCAATTCGGGAAAGAGCATCCGCTTTGCCGTTCTTGTTGCCGTGGCGATAAGTGATCACAAAGTCAAATTCAGCAAAGAATAGAGCCCAGCGAAGCTGTCTGGAGGATTGAGCCTTGGCGGTTTTCAGATACTGCAGATTTCGATGATCGGTGATCACTGTGACGGTGTGTCTGGCCCTGAGGAGATAATGCCGCCATGCCTTAAAGGCTGATTTAATCGCTAGAAGCTCTTTGTCTATGATGGTGTAGTTGATCTCAGGCGCCGAGAACTTCCGAGACCAGAATGCCACAGGATGCAGTTGGTTAGTCTCTGGATCTCTTTGTGATAGGACTGCTCCCATTGGTAAGCTGGAGGCGTCGGTTTCAACGATGTAAGGGAGGTCCGGGCGTGGGTGTTTCAGTATTGGCGCCGGGGTGAATTTAGCCTTTAGCTCTTGGAAGGCTTGTTCTGCTTCTGCGGACCATTCAAAGCGTTTATTTTTTCTTAAGAGGGCGGTGATGGGTTGTACCACTCGTGAAAACTCTGGAATAAATCTACGGTAAAAATTGGCAAAGCCTAGCATGCTTTGAACGCCTTTGACGGAAGTAGGAGACGGCCATTTGAGGATAGCGTCTACTTTTCTCGAGTCCATGTGGACTCCTTTGGGTGTCAGAATAAATCCCAAAAATTCGACCTCGGTGACATGAAAAACACATTTTTCGAGCTTGGCAAAAAGTTTATGTTGGCAAAGTTTTTCAAGGACCACCCTAACATGATTTCGATGGTCAGCTTCTGAAGATGAGTACACAAGAATGTCATCTATGTAGACGACAACGCAGACATCAATGAGCTCTCTGAGGACATCATTCATAAAATATTGGAAGGCGGCCGGTGCATTGCATAGTCCAAAGGGCATCACTTGGTATTCAAATAGCCCATACTTAGTGCGAAAGGCCGTCTTCCATTCATCTCCTTCCTTGACCCCTACCAAGTGATAAGCTCCCTGGAGATCAAGCTTAGTATAAATACAGGCGTTTTTTACCTGGTCAAGGAGTTCCGGGATCAGAGGTAAGGGGTACCGGTTTTTTACTGTTATCTGGTTCAGAGCACGATAATCTATACAGGTTCTGAGGTCACCTTCTTTTTTTGGTACGAAGAACAGAGCCGAGGATGCAGGGGACTTCGACGGACGGATAAAGCCATTGGCCAGGTACTGGTCTAAATACTGTCGCAGATGAAGGTTCTCAGGCTCGGTAAGGGCGTAAATCCTACTGCAAGGGGGAGTTGCACCGGGTAGCAAATCTATCTGACAATCGTATGATCTGTGGGGTGGCAAGGTGTTAGCCTGTTCCTTTTGAAAAACATCTTGGAACTCTCGATACTCTAGAGGTAATTGTGGACCGTCAGCCGTTACTGACGGTAGGCCAATGTTGGGTCGTGGATAACAAGTTGTTGTGCACTCTGGGAACTTTATCGTCTTTGCACGCCAATCAATCTGAGGATTGTGTTTCTCCAACCAAGGAATCCCTAGAATTACTTGGAATTGAGGAGCCTTGATCACGTCGAACACAATTATCTCCTGATGCCCGTCTTGGCCTAGTATCGTCACTTCAGTAGTGGTATGGGTCACTGGTCCGGAGGCGATTTCCGTCCCATCCACCGTGGTAATGACGTCTTTAACCACCTTTGGACAAAGAGGTAAGTTCATCCTGGAAGCCAATTCGCGGTCCACATAATTTCCAACTGCTCCGCTATCAATGTATGCCTTAATTGCATGCAAACGATCTGGTTGCTCTGGGTTTACGAGGACCATTGGCATTATGAAGTGCGAGGTCAAAGAACTGGTTTTTACGCTCGGCAAGCGGACCTCTACACTTGTCGGGTGAGGTCGTTTCCCGGCTCAGGCTTTTCAGAACTCTTATCAGAAGCTCCCACTGTCTTCTTAGGTGGTTTCACCGGGCAATCTCGAAGAAAATGTCCTGAATTTCCACAATAGAGACATAGTTGCATTTGTCGTCTCCTGTCGCGTTCTTTCTGGGTTAGGGGACCCTTTGCAACCCCAATTTGCATAGGTTTGACGGCTTCAACTCCTTTGGTGCGACTTTGAGGCTTAGGGAACACTCGTGTTTCAAACCTGGATCGATCCGCCTTTCTGTTTTGTAGTCTGTGATCCAATTGGACCACCAAATCAATGTACTCTGAACAATCCTGAGGAGGATTCACTACCTGGGCAAGGACGTCTTTGAGTTCGCCACGCAAACCCCTGTGAAAAAGCGTGATTCTTTTGTCCTCAGGCCATCTGGTTTCCACGATTAGCCTATTGAATGATGCAATGTAGGCCAAAAGATCTTGATTGCCCTGTCGTAGGGAAAGGAGTTCGTTGTGCAGGGCCTGCCCCTGGGAATGCCTTGCAAAAAGTCTTTCCATATTTGCCTGGAAGGTCGGGAAATCACAAAGGATCGGGTCATCCTGTGTAACCAGAGGGATCGACCAATCAGCGGCACTGCCGCTAAGATACAAAAGCACAAAGGCTACCTTAGTCTGGTCAGTCGGAAAGGCTGCAGGTCTACAAAGAAAGTGCAATCGGCATTGATTTATAAACACCGCAAACCTTTTAGGGTCACCAGAGAAGCGTTCAGGCGGTGCCAATGGCACATTTCCGGGTAGGTTGATTTGAACAGGATTGGCTGAAGCCGCTGGGATATAGCTCCCTCCTGAATTAGGTAGCGAGGTTTGCCCCGCTTGTGTCTGTAATAACTGTCTGGCGAGATCATCAGTTCGTTCTTTTGATATTATCAATTCCCTCCTAAGGGCATTCGTTTCCTGGCGGGTAGCATGAACTTCAGCTCTTAATTCCCCTAATAACTGGGCCAGTTGGTCTGTGTTGGAAGTTTCCATAGCGCCTGGGTAGGAGGTTATTGGTGGGCTTCGCGTTCTGTAACGCTCACCTGATTCCCACGGAGGCGCTGATCCCGGCTGGGCTGCTATCGTTTCTTCAATTGAGAAGCGTAGAGCTCGGACGACTCTCAGGACTGGGCTTCCTCTTATCGAATGTCTGACTTGCAGGGTAAGTTTTCTGCAGGTGGAAGAAAAAGGGTTAATCACCGTTTGATGGGATTCCTTCTCCCACCAATCGCCAGTTTCTCCCACAGCCTAGCTTTCTACTTGTCTCGGCGAGCTCTCACCTTAGGCGTATAAATGCTGAGCTCTCCATCCTGCGTCTGGTGCAGGGGTGCGTGGATTCCAGTTACGTCACTGGATGAGTTCAGTGTTGAGGCTCAAGTCTTTTGCGGCCTTAGTTGTGGCACTGGTGCTGGGATGCCAAAGAGCGATGCTGCCGTTACTGCACGAGCGGATGCCTGTAAGTATACTGTAGTCTTTAGGCTTTAAAAGATGGGCACCTCAATAATGTCCCTTTTCCTTTGTTTCAGGCCTCGGGATGCTGTGGGCGTAGTTTTCTGTTGCCGCTGCACGTGCCGATGCACGTAAGTATAATGTTTGTTGGCTGCTTTTAATGGCACCTCTAATAATGTCCTTTTTCTAGTTTTCAGGTGCCGGGATGCTGCGGGCTTTATATCCGTTGCCACTGCACGTGCCGATGCACGTAAGTATAATGATCGTTGGCCGCTTTTAATGGCACCTCTAATAATGTCCTTTTTCTAGTTTTCAGGTGCCGGGATGCTGCGGTTGATGCGGCCGCTTCTGCGTGTGCAAAAACTGGTAAGTTAAGATGAATGCGACTGCCTTCACCCGAACCCCTTTTTAATTATGTCCTTTGCCTTTCAGGTGCAGAGAAGCTGCCGAAGAGAAGGCCGCGGTTAGCTCCGTTGCAATCACGGATGGATCAGGTAAGCGGGCGCGGCTGCGAGCGAGTTGCACTTTTCTAACCTTATGTTTATTCTTTGCAGGTTTTGCCGGTGAATGGATTCCGGGATCTGGTAAGTATTGTTCTGTGTCTTTCTTCATCCACAGGTTGCTGCGCGGAAGCTGAAGATGACTCTGGACCTGGAATGCAGGAGCCGACTCGGTGAGCGTCCTGCTGCTGCTGCAGAATAACGCGAAGCACTTGTTTTCCATCGGGCGTGGTTTAAATAGCAGAGAAGTGCTTCCAGTGTGTGTTCTTCCACCGGTTCCACCCAGGTAAGAAAAGAGTTCCTGAATGGAGGGAATAGTTCCTCCCAGCCCTGATGGCTGGGGACTTCAACCAGACTGGATTGTTCTGGGTAAATATGCAGCATGGTCTGCCTCAGGTAAGTCCACCCAAGCATTATTACACTGTTTATCAATATGAGCCCGGCGCCTATGGCGCCGGGACTGAAACCCTTCATGAGCCTGGCGCCAAAGGCGCCAGGACACGGTCCAAAGGGCCCCTGTAGGGGTCTGCTGGGTCCGGAGTAGTGGAAGACGGGTCTGCTTCCGAGGGCGCTGGGCCAGTCCTGGCCCCTCGGGAGTAGCGCCCATGACAGCGACAAGTTGCTTTAGCGCTGCATTCTCAGCCTTGAGGTTTTGAACCTCTGTAGTTAATTCTTGCATTCCTCTCATGAGGTCCTGGACTGCAGCCTCCATGTCAAATCCGATATCAGGTTCTTGGCGTCTCAAACTGTCAAACCCTACCCTTTTTCTCACCTGTTTGTCCTTGATCGGTGTCTTCTTGGAAGCTCCTTCCTTCTTCCTGACTGATCGGGACTTGTACAGGTAAGGACGTGAATCCTTGGGTTCCAGTGTGAGGAGCGCCGACTGCCTTAGGAGCAGAGTAGCGTTCAGTATCCAGGAAGGTTGCGGTGGCGGAATCCAGGAAGGAAAAGAAACGGGCCGTGCAATGCTCTCAGAGTGCCGGGGAGCCCGCGGCACTGAAGCACAAGACGAGAGTCTGGGATGAAAGGAAGAATGGGCCTGGCAGAAGCAAGGGCAGGTCAAAAGAGTTTCCAGGATGGAAAAGATGGTAAGAAATGGAAAATAGCATTGATAGAAGGAAACAATAACACTTGCCTAACAACTCGGAACAGTAGCGTTGAGACGCGCGGAGCCACGGGGCGTGCCTATTTTCTAGGAGGCAGCGCATCACACGTAAACACTAGTGAGCAGCGCTTCCGTACTGTCGGCCATGTTGGGAGAACCACTGACCTGATGCTGCGGTGCATTACGGACGACGAAGTCCAAAAGGGGCGGAATCGGCGATTCATGACAGCATGCCCCCTCTTAAACCTTGATCCACCTTTGCCTGGATGGGTTTGATGGAACCTTTGTACTAAACGGGGGACATTCATATTCGAGACAGGTTCCCAGGTACGTTCGCTGGGGGGGGGTATCCTTTCCATTCCACTAAGTATTGGAGTCGACCCCGTCTGTATTTAGAGTCGCATATCCTGGAGACCTCGAATTCAATCTGGTCATTGACGAGCACAGGGTTAGGTTGATGAGTCGATCTGCTGGATTGTGCATACGGTTTCAACAAGGAAGTGTGGAAGACAGGATGTATCTTCTTCCAAGATTCTGGCAGCTGAAGTCGAAAGCCCACTGGGTTGATGATTTCCTTAACGGAGAAAGGTCCATAATACTTGGGAGCCAGTTTATTTGGTCATAGATGTCGAGGTAAGAGTTTCGAGGATAACCAGACCTTGTCACCAATTCCATATAGAGGGCTGGGTCTCCGCTTGGTATCAGCATATCTCTTGACATCCTTCCTGGCCTTCTCCAAGTGATCTTTGGCATCCTTATGTACGTTTACCAGTCATTCAATCCAGGAATCGACTGAGGGAACCGGGGTAGGATGTGGTAGAACAGTGGCAGAACTGAGGATGAAACCCTTGACTGCAAAAGAAGGGACTGGTCTTGATAGCTGAATGATCAGAGTTGTTGTAGGCGAATTCAGCTACCGGAATCAAAAGTGACCAATCATCCTGGACCTTGGCTGCAAAACAGCGTAAGTATTGTCCTAGGGTCTGGTTTACATGTTCAGTTTCTCTATTAGTCTGAGGATGATACCCCGAAAATAATGCACGCTGGATGTCTAACATTTGGCACAGATGTTTCCAGAATTGGGATATATACTGAGGTCCATGGTCGGAGATGATCTTGGAAGGTAGTCCATGCAGGGTAAGAGTTCCTTGGTATCTTTCTTTGGCACGAAGAATAGAGAAGCACCGACTGGAGATTTTGAAGGATGAATGGTTCCATTAGCGAGGTTAGTGTCCAGATATGCTCGTAGGGCTCTTGTCTCAGGTTCGGATAGTATAAACATTCTGACGAATGGGATTAAAGCTGAATCATCTGTGTCGATGGCACAATCCTCAGGTTGGTGGGGTGGTAGAGCTTGAACAATGGCTCTTGAGAACACGTCCGAGTACGGTTGATAGATCTCAGGCACTTGGGTAATGTTGGACACACACAGAGGTGATTGCTCGGAATTCTGGGAGTTCACTGGAGGGTTATGCAGGGAGTCTTGAGACAAACAATGGGACAAGCAGAATTCAGAACCTAGAAATAGGGATTTGGCCGTCCAATTGATATACGGGTTGTGTTTCCGGAGCCAGGGCATGCCTAAAACCATGGGTAATGTGCTGCCTTTATGATATCAAAACAGAGCTTTTCCTGGTAGTTGTGTATCGAAAGCAGTAATTCCTTGGTTTGGTGGGTAATGGGCCCGGAGGATAATGGTCTCCCGTCAATCCCCTCGACAGGTTGGATTATTTCTTTGGGTTCTCGAGGAATATTGTGCCTGGCGGCCCAGTCAGGATCTATAAATACTCCCATGGCACCGCAGTCCACAAGAGCCAGGATGGGAAATGAGTCTTTCTCAGTGGGTGACAAGACCGTTTGGAGAACCACTAAGGTGTTTTGGCTGGGACCATTCAAGGAAGGAACAGAAGCGGAGCAGTCATCTTTCTCCTGAAGCTGTGCTCCGCTTAAGATCGGGAGCTGGCATTTCCTGAACGCCTGGGTGGTGCTATTGGGCAGTTTCTTACAAGATGTTTATCAGAAGCACAATACATGCAAAGTCCGGTATTGATCCTACGGATCCTTTCTTGCGGAGAGATCGGTCTCCGGAAAGAACCCAACTGCATAGGTTCGGGTTCTGATGAATGTTGAGTGGGTGTTTCCTTGAGGCTAGGGTATTCCACAGTTGTCTTTGGAGGTGTTGTTTTTGTTTTCTCTGCCTTTCTCTCCTGGATTCGGAAATCAATTTGTAGGGTTAAATCCATCAAGGCCTAAAAGGAACTTGGGCGGGCCACTCTGGCTAACTCATCCTTGACCTCGTCATTCAACCCTCTTCGGAACAAGGTGAAACTAGCCTCCTGGGACCAATCGGCTTCTTTAGCTAGTTGTTTGAAACGAGTCATGTAAGTAAGCATTTCCTGACTCCCTTGCTGGAACTCCAGAAGTCTTTCCTGGGTGCTATAAACGAGTTCTGGTCGATCAAACATGGTCTTAAAGGCTTCTATGAATCCATCATAATTATCCAGGAGTGGGTCCCCCGAGTTGACCATGGGAGTAGCCCAGGCTAAGGCATTATAAACCCTACCTTAGCCCGGGGCATGGAAAAATAGTAGGGTTTAAAAGTGAAATGCACCAAGCAGCAGTCGAGGAAGGATCGCAGGGATTTGGAGGAGCCATCATATTTGTCCACTATACCCCCTACCAGGGCACTTTCCTTGAATGCAGAATCTCGGGACAAGACAAGTTGCTTTAGCGCCGCATTCTCAGCCTTGAGGTTTTGAACCTCTGTAGTTAATTCTTGCATTCCTCTCATGAGGTCCTGGACTGCAGCCTCCATGTCAAATCCGATATCAGGTTCTTGGCGTCTCAAACTGTCAAACCCTACCCTTTTTCTCACCTGTTTGTCCTTGATCGGTGTCTTCTTGGAAGCTCCTTCCTTCTTCCTGACTGATCGGGACTTGTACAGGTAAGGACGTGAATCCTTGGGTTCCAGTGTGGAAGCGCCGACTGCCTTAGGAGCAGAGTAGCGTTCAGTATCCAGGAAGGTTGCGGTGGCGGAATCCAGGAAGGTAAAGAAACAGGGCGTCCAATGCTCTCAGAGTGTCGGGGAGCCCACGGCACCGAAGCACAAGACGGGAGTCGGGATGAAAGGAAGAACAGGTCTGGCAGAAGCAAGGGCAGATCAAAAGAGTTTCCAGGATGGAAAGGATGGTAAGAAATGGAAAATGGCACTGATCGAAGGAAACGATAACACTTGCCGAACAACTCGGAACAGTAGTGTTGAGAAGCGCAGAGTGCGGGGGCGTGCCTATTTTCTAGGAGGCAGCGTGTCGCACGTAAACACTAGTGAGCAGCGCTTCCGTACTGTCGGCCATGTTGGGAGAACCACCGACCTGATGTTGCGGTGCATTACAGACCACGAAGTCCAAAAGGGCCGGAATCGGCGATTCATGACAATAGGATGTTGTGTATTTAGTGACGTTCATAGTGACCTGTTTGAGGGGAGGCCTTATTTGCCCCACCTGATGTTAAGGAGCCTATCACTTTCTTAGACTAGTATGGAACGTATATTTAGATGTTCCCTCTAACCCATCACATTAGCCACTAGGTTTTTGTAGTTTGCCACGTAGGATGACTTAGTAAGTGTGTAGGTTAACGTCATCAATGACGAGTTCTTACTATAAGTAGGATGTTTTTTCTGAAGCTAATTGAGAAACCATGCTATGAGACGTCCGTTGATGTCCGTTTTGCCAACTTCCTGAGTTGTTTTGATTATTGATGTTTGAGTAACATCTGCATCCCCATTCTTCTCAAAGTATTGCTACCTCGTCTTAAAGGGCTGGTTCGGCTGTCCCGGTTCACTGGAATATATCCAGAGGCTTTGATTCGATAGGTGAAACAGGGAAAAGTACTTCAGTATTTTGCACCAATCGTTTAGATGTTGTGGCTTGGGAAAGTAGATCAGCACAGAATGTCGTCACCTTTTGTGTGGAGAGTGCCAATTGAGAAGGACATTCTGCAGTGTATCAATGATCTATCATTACTTTTCATGACTTTGTGTGATATTGAGCTCAAATTCCGGACACTGAACATGGGCATCCCACATCTGAGTATTAGGTTGAGAATTTGAAATCTCCATCAACAGTTCCTCCCAAGCCACTGTAGTTTGACTTGCAGCATCCCGTATTTGTGATTTTGCTTTTCCTAGCTCTTCATTCATTCATTTATTCATGCATCCATTCATTAAATCTTCGTTCCGGTATAAAAGCGTGTAAAGATTGGACTCATGAAGATGATATTTTATCTTTGTTTTTTACTGTATATTCTAATTTTATGATATTTATTTCTTTTTCTTTGTGTAAAGTTTATAATTTAAACTATATCACAATAAATAAATAAATAAAAGTGTGTAAAGATTTACTCACATTATATTTGAAATTTCCACGGTGTCTCTTCGTAATGCAGTCTGTAAAACGGACCGTGCTCTTGACAACGATTTTTCGTATACTGAACCAAAATGAAACTCGGTCTAGTTTCTGGATTTTCTGCCTTATCGTCTCTTACGTTATTGCGCACCCCCTTCAAATGTAGTTCTTTCGGCATGGTCCCTGTCTCAAGGTCAAAAAACAATAGACCCTTATACTTCCAGTGCGACTTGTGGGCCTCATCTGGGCGCGAGCTGAAAATCAAAGCCGCTGTCCTTCGCATTCTTTATTTGCAACATCATGTAGTAAAGGCATCTGTGAGAACTTGAAGTTTAGAATTCTTCTATGTAGTGCGCCTCAATGTGCAAATGCGAACTGGCTTCTCTCCCAAATGCCACGGCCCGCTTGGCGCGTTCTAAGTGCCCCAATTTTGTCCCCGTTGTCTGCGAGCTTTGCATCCCAAATTGAGACATTTAATTTTTGGCGGAAGGTCAGGGAAAGTATAAAGTACCACAGGAGTTGAGTTAAAAGTGAGATTTATTGTTTGTTTGTTTGTTTTATTATTTGCAATACGCAAGCCTCCCCTCCGTTAACAGGGCTCAACAGTGCGCAGCATTTACATTTACCTGAAATGAGACATGAGAAAAATATATACATACACATACATGAGGTGAATAGAGAGAATTCAAAGATGACAACCAGCTTGTTCGCCACCCATGATGGTGAAGGTAGGGGTTAGGGTTACAGGTACACTGTACAATAACATTTATTTACAAAAAGACAATCGTATTGCAATTATTTAAACCGGGATTTGTACTTCACAACCAGCTGTGCTTCGGGTGGGCATGGCACAGTCGCAATGTTCGGTGGCAATGGATCACTGCTCTGCACAGAAACGTCCAAAATTCCATATCTGTGCTTCTCTAACACAGCAACAATAAGGCCTTTCACAAAGTCGAACTGCATTTCATCGTAGACTGGTTTGATCACCCATTGCTTACTTCGTTTTGAAAACACCTTAGTGTAGCGAGGCATCCTTACTTTACCCCTAGTCCTAGATTGTTCACGTCCGACATTGCTGTTATGGGCCAAGACCGCTAGTAGAGTGCGATGTTTCATGCCCCGAAAGCTAAAATGCAAGCGCTTTGGCCTGTACTTTAGGCACATATTGTGGAACACCTCCAAATCTCCTGTGTGACAGAATTCTGTCAGTCCTCTCAAATCTCTTGATAGAGTTTTGTCGAAAACAATCTTCTCAATGGCTTTGTGTGTCGGTGAAGATGGAATCAACCACTTCTTCTACCGTGCCTCCTCTGGGGACAAAGGGCCATGTTCACATTGGTGGAAATGTTGATTTGCTGTCCAGCGGTGAACGTTGGTACAGTGGTGCATCAGTGACCGCCATTTTTCAAGTAGTATTTCCACTGACCCTTCACAGGTTTTTGAGCTCCACCAAAGATGGTTGGTGATAGAATGGGACCACTGCAAAATACTTTCAAAACCTTTTTTTTTCCTGCAGCCGAGATTTTCTTACTGATTGATTTAGCAAGATGCCATACGTCAAATTGATGATTAATATGTGGGAACTGCTCTCTCATTGTCTTGGCAATTGAAACGTGTCTGTCCGTGGCTATGAGGTCGATGTGCATTCCCCATTATTGTAGATATTCCACTGATTTTATAAATCCTAGTTTCTCCATGGCCACTGACGATGTACATTGTGTTACCTGCACGACCACCGAACTCACAATTTTCTTACTATCCATGTCCTGAAAGTGGTAGGTGCAGTACTTGGCAGAAATCCAGGGCTGTCGCACTGTGCATCGCCGGCTAGCCTGAATCGTTTGCCTTCGAATGTACTTGCTAGAGACAATTGTTCAATTTTCCAAACATCACTAATGGCCAGAAACAGATAATCACGTTGGTATATGTAGTACAGCGTTTTAAAAATGAAATGGAGTCCCACAAACTGAAAGAAAGCCTCTAACTTTCTAAAACTGGAGCCACTAAAAAGTGATGCAGCTGCACACAGTAAATTGCCTGCTGGCAGTTTCCCCAGCATCGGTTGTGCAGACCATGAGAACCTATGATTTAATCTACAGGCGGCATTTATTTTGACGTTACTGCCTTTTATTTGACGAGTCACATTAATCAATGGCTTCCCACATACTTTCCCTCTAATGGAATGCACACATTTCAGCATACTTATAATTTCCATCAAACAACTGTCGAATACAATGTATTTGCTCTCTTTCATTAGACTGTCATCCTGCGTCAACGTTGTTTCGGCCTGTGACGTTGTGGAGATTTCAACACATTGGAAAGTAATATCGCTGATATCAAGTTATGCTGCGGCTGGTTCATTCTCTGTCATTTCGACATCTATTACTTCAACATTGATGGGAGAACACAACAATGTCGACAGGTTTTTGGGTGGCACATTTTTGGTGGGTGTAGATTGTGTGAATTGATCTGCAACTACTTCAGAGCTATCTTCAATACATTCAATAACATCTTCTTGTGGTGGTGCGGTCGCACTGTAGCAATGGTCCAATGCAACTTTGCTGTATTCTCCAAACACAGTTAATTCATGTTCTGGCCATTGGACATGAGCATCTCGAGCCTGAACACGCCTCGCCTCAATTAATAGTTCCTCCATAGTGTACATGGTCTGGCAAGCAACATCTCTCATTCGCTTCACTGTCTGTGTATGTATAGTTCTGACACCCACGGGTAACTGGAGGAGAGATTGGAAAAGGGATGTTCAGTTTAAATAGAAGATAAAGTGTAGTCCAATTGACTGGAAAAAAAACATAACATAGTCCCCAGCACAAACATTTTTTTTAAATTATGAACTGTTTGTAACTAAACTTTTTTTGTTTTTTTTTTCTTTGCAACTTTTTTGACTCGACCTTCAACATCTGCACGCTGTAGCTCCGATTCGTTTCCGCATGTCCTCCCTTCCTCTTGCGCTGCAACGACTATATTTTCTGTATCCGCATAGACAGCACGGAATGAGGCTCCATCGTCTCCCTGAAACATAGTACTTTCATTACTATGTATCAAAATATTGTTAGCATAAAACACACGTGAGGACGACCACACAGGTACATCTCAATAGCCAAACACGATTTAAACATTGTGTGCAACAATCAAACGACAAGTATTCAACCAGTGAGGATCTATTTCGAAGGAGCTGTCAGTATCCATACCTCTGGCTCTGCATGGACTGCCATGAATGGTTGTATTGGAGAGGAGGCATCAGCATCTCCCTGAAACACAGTACTTCCATTAGTATGGTTTTCAATATTGGAACCATAACACACACTTGGGGTCGACGGCACAGGTACATATAAAGAAATAACCACAAATGATGCATTGTCTAAAACAATCAAGGAAAATATAAGTATGCAGATTTCATCGACTTATTTCTCCGATTCCTTTACATCTGCATCATCAAAATGGGATGTTGTGATTGTAGTGGAAGCTCCGTTGTCTCCCTGAAACACAGCACTTGCGTTAATAGGGAAGAAAGTATAGCAAATGGAATCACGTTATATGATCACGCATGATGGAGCTGTCAGTATCCATACCTCGTGCTGCTGAAGAATATCTATGGATGTTGCAAATGTAGTGCGCACTTCCGAAAGCTGTTGCGCCGATTCGTATACGCCTGGTCCCGCTTCCACTTCCCCTGGAATTACTTGAATGTCAGGCTCTGCATCAAGTGCAGGGGTTGACGCTCCATCAACTGCCTGAAACATAGTACTTGCATTAGTGAGGATTACAATAGTGAAAACATAACACACACCTGGGGTCGACAGCACAGGTACATATCAACGGCTAACCACGAATGAAACATTGTGTAGAACAATCAAACAACACGAATTCCAGCTCTGGTGATGACGCTCGATGGAGCTGTCAGTATACATACGTCCTGCTGGTGAAGAACATCTAGAAATGTTGTAGATGTGCCGGACGCTTCAGCATCTCCCTGAAAGACAGTACTTGCATTAGTATGGATAACACTAATTACAACTGAAAACAAACACCAGTGGACGATAACTAAGGTGTATATCAATTGGAAAGCACTAACCAAACATTCGGTAAAATAATTACACGATAGAATAAAACTATTACTTGACATGCATAAAACAAGTATGTAGCGGATTAGCCTAGTAAGATTACCTGATACGCGCTAGAAGTGGTTGATAACTGCGACCACGTCAAGGATGTAGAATGTTCTTGCTTCAGATTCAATGGATAGTCAAGAGGTTGTAAAGGTAAATTAATGATTGATAATGAAATGCCAATATTAAAAATAGCCATGTAAGGCGACAGAATACTTGAAAAATGCTCAATACAGCACAGTTCCCTGTTCCCATATATATATATATACATTGCGTTTGTGGGTTATGAAATCGAAAAAGAATATATGATAAATGTCATTATTCAAAAAACTATACACTCATATCAATATCGAAATTATTACAAGGGATAGAACACCTACAATATCAATTAATCCATTCGGCTACCTACACACTACCGCAAGGCCTAAAGCTAAATCCGGACACTTGACTCACCGGTGGCGGAATGTGGACGAATAGAGTGGGAATAGCGTTTTCGATCAATTTCCATGTCGTTCGCCGTTTATTCTTCTTTGTTACCCAAGATGTTGTGTACATGTCCAAGGAAAAGTGCCGGCTGCAGATGCGGTATCCATCACCCCTCTTGTCCTGTAAGACTTGTTGGACTCTACTTTCCAGCTCATCCAGTGGATATCCGCAATGTCTGACCCATTCTCTTATTCGATCAACAGTTTTTGGGAATACATGCATTGTAGTGCCTTCAGATTTCGCATGGGTCTTCGAAGGGCAACCGCTAATCGAACAGGTAGGCATTGTTGATAAATCTGAAAAGTAAATATCGACATTATTATACAATCTTCATGAATAAAGATTTGATACAAAAGTAAATGAATCATACAATGATCAATGCAAGGTTTGTTTAGGTCGCAGGAACTATACCAGTTCATTATGTGCGGCTAAGTATTTGCATAAATTGCAGAAATGTATAAATGATGTGACTAAAATCTGAACATGTGACTCGTCCCTTGGATGTTCTGCCTTGCACGAGAAGGAAACATGCTTACATTATAGACTGGACCCCCGAAGGATGCAATTCGATGACAATAGACAAAGATGAAAATAAATAGATCTATTGATAGCATAGCAATGGAAACTCAAGTCAATAGCAATGAGACCAATGAACATAGCACTATTGTGTGCTCTACTCGCAAATAGAAATTTAATAATCTGCGAAATATGACTAGGATACATGGCCTTACCTTGACCAACAAACAGTTGGATTCAGCAAGCAGAGCAGTATGTTGCAGGAGAATAGGTGGGTGGCCACAGGTAGCACACTGATGGGTTTGCTCTAAGCGGTCATAGAAGTTCACGGATAGCACAACGACGAGTAGATTAGCGTAGATCTCAGTGGTTGCCAGGTAGCACGTTCAGGAGTTGACTTGCAAAGCACAAAGATGTTCTCATGAGACATATCAAGTGGTTTATAAAGTATTAGAAACAGGGGTGTGTTTGTGAATGAATGACGTATGTATGTCGTGGTATTAGGGGGGCGGCCTGCTTCAAGGGGAGGCCTGGCTGGAGACAAGGGGTCTGAGGAGGCCATGTGAACGATGGCCCCTTGGCGTGGGATACCTTTTGAAGTGTACATGTAGTTTGGCACCTTGGGCTTTCGCGCCCCTGACAGCGCGCATCCACTGGCGCGAACCGCCTTTGATAGAGGGGGGTGGGCTGGATGAGCCTGGGGCGTGCAGTTAAGGCACAGGAAGACTGCTGAATGGAGACACACTTATGTGGATTGCAGGGGGGCGGCCTGCCTCGGGGGAGGCCTGCCTGGAGACACGGGGTCTGAGGAGGCCATGTGACCGATGGCCCCTTGGCGTGGGATACCTTTTGAAGTGTACATGTAGTTTGGCACCTTGGCCTTTCGCGCCCCTGACAGCGCGCATCCACTGGCGCGAACCGCCTTTGATAGAGGGGGGTGGGCTGGATGGGCCTGGGGCGTGCAGATAAGGCACAGGAAGACTGCTGAATGGAAACACACTTATGTGGATTGCAGGGGGGCGGCCTGCCTCAGGGGAGGCCTGCCTGGAGACACGGGGTCTGAGGAGGCCATGTGACCGATGGCCCCTTGGCGTGGGATACCTTTTGAAGTGTACATGTAGTTTGGCACCTTGGCCTTTCGCGCCCCTGACAGCGCGCATCCACTGGCGCGAACCGTCTTTGATAGAGGGGGGTGGGCTGGATGGGCCTGGGGCGTGCAGATAAGGCACAGGAAGACTGCTGAATGGAGACACACTTATGTGGATTGCAGGGGGGCGGCCTGCCTCGGGGGAGGCCTGCCTGGAGACACGGGGTCTGAGGAGACCATGTGAACGATGGCCCCTGGGCGTAAGATACCTTTTGAAGTGTACATGTTGTTTGGCACCTTGGCCTTTCGCGCCCCTGACAGCGCGCATCCACTGGCGCGAACCGCCTTTGATAGATGGGTGTGGGCTGGATGGGCCTGGGGCGTGCAGTTAAGGCACAGGAAGACTGCTGAATGGAGACACACTTATGTGGATTGCAGGGGGGCGGCCTGCCTCGGGGGAGGCCTGCCTGGAGACACAGTGTCTGAGGAGACCATGTGAACGATGGTCCCTGGGCGTAAGATACCTTTTGAAGTGTACATGTTGTTTGGCACCTTGGCCGTTCGCGCCCCAGGCAGCCCCCCCACATGCCAGCGCTCATCCACGGGTGCAAACTGCCTTTGATAGGGCGGGGTGGATGGATGGGCCGGTGGGCGTGCAGATAAGTGTGTGGGAACGAGGGGCCATCAGGCCCCTCTCGATGGCCCCTCTCATGCTTTACTTCTCAGTAGAAACTCGGACCAAGTGCCTCCAGTAGTGGGTTCACCCCTTGCCCTTATGTGATAACTTTGGTTGACAATCGCGTAGATGGGACCACTGAGCATGACTCTTTCTCTGAGATCACTGTCCTGCATGTGAACCAGCCTGAACTAAGCACATCGCTCGTTCATCTCCATAAACGTGTCCTTGCCCACACACCCTCGCCAGTGGAAACTTACTGCCATTGTGACCCTGTGTACCTGCAAGGTATTCTCTTCAAGTGCCAGACCACTGACCACGACATGATGCCCACCTAGCAGATCCCGAATTAACGCTAGACCCCTACTGCAGTATATCATTGCTTATCAATAACAAATGCCACATACCAGAGATTCTTGTGAGCACAGACCCACACTTCAACCGGTGTATTACAGTGGTCAAGACCCTTAACCTAAGGCCTGTATAATACAATGTTAATTGTTAGTATAGATATATGTGTGACTTTTATAGAGACATAACCTACTGAAAGACTTTGAACAGGTGTTATTTAGTGCTTGCATTATCGAGAATATTTTATGTTAGCTTAGATAGTGACCACCCTGCTTCACAGCGACCAGACCTTCACCCATTCGGAGCACAGATGTCTGACGTCCATCCTTGAATGGAGACACACTTGATTCATTTAAAAAAATCAAAACAACCGTTGTTAAAATATATGTGGTGTTTTATTTTGTATCTTATTTTCATGACACAAAAATACAAGACTTTAAAGATTATACAGGTCCGGTTGCAGCACAGCGAGAGAAAATCCCCTGTACTGACCGCTGTCACTCGGGAACGTTTCTCTTATGGCACGAACGGCACAGGCGGGTATCACTCTTCGAACGCGGTGTCCAAGCCTCCCGTGGAGCCACCATGTGAAGGAACGATAGGCCACCAGCCTGTACCACCTGTGAAAAGGAATGAAACAAACTGTTTTTAAATGACCAAGATAAGTTTAATAAACGTTTGTTGTCAATGACAATTCTTGTAACTAATGGCATTCTGCACGGACAAATGCTATCTAGACAATGCACGCTATTGAACGACTTACATGCGTTACAATGATATGTAGATGTAATTTTGGATATAGTAGAAGAACATGAAATAGGAGTGGCATGACAAGCAGAGTATACTTACTCGTTACTCGGATTACGAGGACGAACAGTTGCGCGAAGTTCGTGCATAAGCACCATCATTATTCTCAACACGGCCCGTTTGAGGCAGGCTGCCCTGAAGTCTGGCAGCTCGGTGATGCATTGCGGTCGTGGCTCGCCTTCCAAAATATAGGCCAGGCATCCCGAGTTTTCTCAGCAGCAGCAGTTCTCCTCCTCGGTTGGCATTAGCTCGCACCGATTGCATGTGCACCAGGTGGAGACGCCGTCCATGCGACTAGGCCCAGGCTCTTCATCTGTTGATTCGTCCTGCCAACTGCCATCTGAATCCCCATTGTTTTCGCGTGCTTCCCTTTCCAGTAGTTCCTCCTCGGTATAGTCGGGCTCGTACATGTAGGGCATTATTGTAGCCATTGTGTGGTAAACAAAGTAAAATAATTTACCGAGATGGTACAGGTGTTCACACGGGCTACAAGCGGCGAAGGTAGCTGACCAGAGCACAGAAACGAGTCACAAAATACTCTAAGTAACACAGAGAGAGGAAAGGAACCGAAAATCTGCTGCTGTGTGTTGTGAAACGGTCTGTTTATACTTATTGAGGAAAGAGGCGTCCTGCCATTTCCATGGCGACACGTCATTAGCTGAAGCGCAGCGAATGTTGACACAAGACGTGCTTTGGCGTTGGGAAATGGGCGGTACGAGTCTGCTGAAGACAGGCTCAGGGGCGGGGGAATTGATTTAGTGCCGCAGAAGCAGGTCAGCCAGGGCGATGCGGCAAGTGATAGGATTATCACAAAATGGCGGCTCCCTGGTGCCTGTTTTCGTGTGCGTTTAATGGACGAAAACTCGGGTAAGGTCCATAGGAAAGTTTTCTAAAATCGAGCCACTTAGGCTTAAAAAAACATGCCGACCTGTAGGGACAATAAAACATTTTACTAGACCATGCCTTTAAGGCCCAGTAAGAGATTTCTGCTCTTAGCGTAGGAGGAAGAGCGTTCCAATGAGATGCTGCTATAGAAGGGAAGCTAGCCCTTCGTCCTCTGGCACTTTTGAATTTCGATGGTGAATACGGTGGACGTGGGATACCCTTGCAGGACTTGTGGAGTTGGCTCTGATAATTCTTTGGCACAAGAACTCAGGTGCTGTGTTTAAATGGTGTTTGTGGGTGATGGTGAGGATTTTGAAATGAATCCTTTCCTGGATGGGCAGCCAGTGCGTCTTCTTTCTTGCTGCTGAGATATGGTCTCTTTTGCAGACGTTGAGTGCTGAGCGCAGCGCATTGTTTTGGATTACCGGCATTTTGCAGATATTCTTCTTGTATGTGCCTGCAAAAAGGGCATTGCAATAGTCATGTTGTGGTCCAGTTACAGATCTTGCGGTGGTCAGGCAACTTGTCAGTGTGAGGAATTGTTTAGCTGCTTTAAGAAATTTGATTATGTTTCCTGCTGATGAGGCGATTGCATTAACTTGTCTTTAGAGGGAGAGGGTGGAATCTAGGTGCACTCCAAATGTTTTCACAGGTGCTCCGACCGGGATTTTGATGCCATCGATCAGGAAGGATTAATATAAGGGGCAGAGTTTATTTAGCATTGAGGGTGACCCCACTACAAGGATTTCCGTCTTGTCATCATTTAGACTCAGGTGGTCCATGGCCACTGGCCATCCAGTTCTGGATGGTTAAGTAGAATGTGTTGATCTTCATAGTGTCTCCTTCATGTGAACCAGGCAGGGGGAGGAGGAGTATCGTCGGTATAGTTGGTGTAGACCATGCCGAGGTTGTCCAGGAGGTGAAAGAGGGGTTTGGTAAATATGTTATAGAGTGCAAGGGAGACACAGGAGCCTTGCGAGACACCACAAGGGATGGACTCAGGGTGGACGCTAGCCAAGTCTGAGAAAACTCTCATGGATCTTCCTTCTAGGTAACATCGTCATAAACATACATAGAAAAGTATCAACAGAGCAAATGTTGTCATACCTCTTTGTTCTGAGCAGTTTGCAATTATGATATGTACGATAATGACGTCCCGGTCGTCTCATGTAGAGAAAGTATTGATATCAAAAATAGGTTCTTGTTCCAGTCAACATACACCAAAAACAGTTATCCACTTGAGTATATTTTATAAGAAAAATGGTTGCAAAAAACTACTGCCTTACTTTTCATTAGGTTATGGGTGTCAAGATTATGTGGGGAGAATGTTTGCCAGCTGTCTGTGGGACCTGTGTGGGACCTGTGAGATATATTTATTCCCAGGCACAACCTTCAAAGTTGTAGGTGTGTCTTCGGTGACCCTTTGGCCGATGGCATCTAATGCAAGATTCCTTTCTGTTGTACATTATGTACGGAAATAGAGACGTTCCTGCCCACATCCATTGTCAGAGCTTGTCAAAAGTCAGCCTTGCCTTTCATTGGGAGGAGGGTGTCAATATTATGTCAGGAGAAAGGTCACCACAAACCTGTTTATTCTCAGCAACAGCGTTCAAAGTACCAGCTTTATACACTTCGTCTTTTGAGGTATGCAGTGAATAAATGGATTTTGAAATGAGTGTCTCCTTAGGTTACTAAAGGACTAGTAGTGCACAAACCCACACATGCTACAATGTATTAGGGGCTTTCAAAAGGCATATTAATATTTTGCAGACGCAAACATATATAGTATGTCTGCTGCTCACAATGGCAGACATTTTGAAAATGAAACTAAGAAAAACCTAACAATACAACAGCTTTCCCACAGGTACCCCTATTCGTTTTTCTAAATAACACCTACTGTAATTTTTATCTTTAAGAACCCATGTTGAGTGACAAAAAAGGACACATGCAGTGTGTCTTACATTAAAATTGAGATGTCATGTAATGTCATTTCAATGCATGCAACACATACCAAAACAAATAGATACATTATATAAAATACAAATATGGGCATCTTATAATTAACTTGTATGCGGTATGGTTTGGGTGACTTCAACAATACATTTAATATTGTGATCACTCGTTTATTTAGAAACATAATACAACATCACTATGGTGTTCCCTGTTACCCATTTTACTCACACTGAATGTATTGTATTGTATACCCTTGCAACATACTCTCAGCGAGGTGATCAAAACACATTATAAAAAAGCATTTGCAATGCCAACAGTTTGGGCTTTTGTTTAGGCATGGGAAGAGCAGATATTTCAAAAAAGGTAGCATGCGCTCCTCTCCAGAAAGAACATGGCATGATAACCTGTTCTGAGATGAGAGTTTGCAGCAGACGCTTTTTGCTCACTCTACCGTTCACAGATGGGAAATAGCCATTTGCATATCAGTCTTTGTCCCGCCCACATGGGCAGTCCAGCACCGAAATGCTAAGGCAATTCCTCTCTGAACAAGAGTACCAACAGAAACCCCATACACGTGTTTCAGCCTTGTTGGGCCTCATCAGTGAGGTGAAGCTGTGCCTCTCTGAGCACAGTGAGCAGGGAGTGCACGTCTGGTTGCCCCCAGGTAATTTAGGGTGACCAACCCCAAGTTCCTTGCAAATATTTCAAAAAAGGTAGCAGGCGCTCCTCTCCAGAAAGAACATGGCCTGATAACCTGTTCTGAGATGAGAGTTTGCAGCACAGCCATATAGTATTAATTTCCCATTGATGAAAACTATTGGCTTTGCCAGGCTTGTTTTTAATAATATGCAAAATTGGGGAGCTTTTCTGGCCACACTCTTAAACCTCCGCGACCTTATAGTGAAATAACAGCTTTACGTGTCGCAATGATGTGTGCAGGGAACGAAGACCCAGAGTACCCTACTTCGTTTGTCAAAGTTCAAGAAAAAAGAGTTCTGCACACATCTGGTACTACGCCACAAGAAGTATCACTCTAGACTGTTTTTTGCATTTTCTTGCATTTTTTTGCATGCATTTTTATTTTGTTTTTGGCCCATGTTGATAACACGTGTTTCGGCACTCTTCATGTGCCTTTTTCAAATCTGGGCAATAAATTCTCTACCGGTTGCTATCATAAGCTATCTCTTGGTGTTCAAAGGCTCTCTAATGACGTAGTTTGAGCAAATGAAACAGGAGTCCCATCAGACTCATAAGCGATGTTCGTGCTACAAAATCACGGTTCTGGCATCACGCGTCGTGTTCTATTAGGAGCCTAATAGTCTAGAGTGATACTTCTTGTGGCGCAGCACCAGATGTGTGCAGAACTCTTTTTTTCTTCAACTTGTTTTTAACAGGACTTCAGTGAAGGACATGCAGAGTGCTAATGCAATGGTTTCGCTTCAGAGGTGTCACTAATAGCCCAAACTAAAAACGATAAGGTACTGAATGTATTAATTCTACCTCCCAATACCGCTGAGAGGCCTGGCACAAGGGCAATTCATTCCTTACATTAGTCATACATTCAGAGGTACAAGGTTCTGCTTGGCAAAACATCAATAAGGAGTGAGAAGGGTAAATCAGTTTCCGTTCACAAAGCACTGAGAAAATAATGAGCGAGGATGGCCACTCCTTTCTCAGACCTTCAAGTACACTTGTGCCACGCTTGCGGAACCCCATAAGATAAATGTTCTTCGTAGAACATTAAATAAACAGAAATACTTAAATTACAGTTGCTAACAGCACTGCATTACAGCAGCATGGCAGAGCATAGTCTAGCTCGGCCTAACTGAGCTTAGAGCTCAGTGATGAAATTGGTATAGAGCCAAGTGTAGGGTAGTACAACTAGAAGACACATAAGAAATTATAGGCGATGAGGAACCCATTCCCTCACAGAAATGATTGAAATTATCCGTGCTTGATCACATGTTTATTTATCCCTGTCAGTAAGTCTGCAAAATCCTTTGCACACCATTCATACATTAACATCTGTTCTGTATACTGTGAGAAACCTGAGAGTATTCTCACTCCTACTCACCTTGGGTCCTCTACGCAGGTGGCCAGGGAAAGGCCATCGCTTTTGGATCTTGACCCTGGGGATGGAGAAGCGAGGGTGGATCACCTGGGTGGAGGGTCCTTGAGGATTGGCAGTGGGGTGCCCTTGGGCGAGATATAGTATCCTCCTTTTCCTAATGACAAACAACATAACCCTCGATCGACCTTTATGGGCTATTATAAGCCAATTCCGCTCAATCTTCCACATATAACGCTTGACCGTACTGGGACAAAGAAGAGACCATCAGGAATAGTGAAGATTACCTCTTTTCACCACTTTGGTACTGGGACGAGGAAGATGCCTCCAAAGAGTTATGAGGGTCAGGCATGTTCCTCTAATTATGATCAGGCAGAACTAGTGAATCATCCACACCTGCAGCCTTTCAAGGGGCTGCAGATGTATAAATCAAAATCAAGCAGCCAGAGAAAGAGAGAAGGGGCGCAAGACAGGGAGCAATGTGGGAAGAGCCAGCCCTGGTGGAACTGGAGCAGATCAAGCCAGGATGCCGGCAAGACACCCAGCAGACTTGGGGAACCCGAAGCCAGTGGGCCATGTGACATCCCCAAGCCTGGGAGCTTGCAGACCCCTGAGAGCGTAGCAGGAGCTGCCATGAAGCTGGACCCGTGAGGATGCTGCCTGCATGCCGATCGATGCGCTGAAGATGTCGGCGTGCAGAGAGAAACACGAGGCTGGCGAGCGGGGATCGCACCGGTCATGTACAGAAGGCTGTTGAGTGTCGAAGGGTAGAGAGGCTCCGAGGTGCTCCAATAAGACCGCAAAGGAATTCTGGTCTGCCATATAGAAACAACGATGTGGGTTTTGAATTCTGAGCTAACGAGAAATGTTACTTTGAAAAATTAAACGCTCATTAAATACTGAGCTAAAGAAAAACTTACTTTGAACCATTTGGACTCATTGAATGCCAAGCTTAACACAAACTTTACTGTGAACAACTAAAGCATCATTGATTACCAATCAAAAGGGGCACTTAATTGTAGAAATAAAAAGGTGCACATCGAAGGCTGAACTGAATAGAACTTTAACGCCACGGGGAGCCCGAGAGCCCCAAATGGAAAAGCAGATTCAGGCAGAAATAACGCGACATTGCGGAAAACAACTGCGTTGGGGCCCGAGAGCCCCAAATGGGAAATCAGCTGCAGGTAGAAACACTACGCGGCATGTAAACATAACCGCGTGTGTTTCTGCCTGCTGTGGCTTTCACTTTGGGTCTCCGGTGCTCCCCTGGAGCACCGGAGACCCAAAGTGATAGCCACAGCAGGCAGAAACACACGCGGTTGTGTTGGAAAACGCTGCGGTTTTTCTTTCCAAGTTTCTCAGGCTCCTCCGAGCCGGAGGAGCCTGAGAAACTTGGAAAGAAAAACCGCAGCGTTTTCCAACACAATAACGTTGTATTTATGTTTGCGGTCGCTTCAAAAGCGACCGCAAACATAAATACGTTTTGAAAGCTGCGGTTTTATTTCTAAGTTTTCCGGGCTCCTCCAGCCCGGAAAACTTAGAAAAAAAAACGCAGCTAGTGCTTATTTTTTGTACAAAAAATAAATAGCACTTACCGAGATTCAGCTGCAGCTTTCCTGCTCTGGTCTCTGGTCCCCGTCCTCTGCCTACAGCACTAATGAAGGGAAAGCCACCCAGTGGTAGCCTTTGTTTACTACAGCTGGCTGGCTTTTCCTTCATTAGTGTCGCAAAAGCAAAAGCCAGCACAGGAGGGCCTCCATTTCACAAAATGGCTGCGCCCCTGTGCTTGCTTTTGCGAATTTTGAGCTTGAATAGCTCAAAATTTTACATAGGAAGTTTTAAAACGGAGAATGCTAGTATTTTTTTTTTTATGTTGCCTATCTATTTTTTAAATAAAATTTTTTACTAGACCACCCCTTTAATGGTTCACGCATAGTAATATAACTAATGTTTTATGATGAAGCTTGACATATTCTGGAGAACTCCTCTGCTTTATCAGGTTATACTGTGTCAATTCACTTCTATAAAATCACTCAATGGCTGACAATTGTTAGGGCAAGGCAAATCAGAGAATCCAAAGTTGTGAGCATAGAAAGAGCCATTGTTTAAGAACTTGCGGTCCATTTGTTAACACAGTATTGATATTGATATTTTATTTGTATCGCGCTCATACACAAGCGTTTCAGAGCGCGACGAGGCCAAGGAAGGGGAACAAGGGAGAACAAACAACGATTTTAATAGGCCCAGTGACATTGAGAACGCGCAAGTGCATGGAAGGGGAAAATGGGAAACTGCAAGGGAATGGAGCAGAGGTGGAAAGTGCTGAGCAAAAAGGAATACAAATAAATAAAGCATAAATAGATAAATAGTAAAGGCAACAAACAGTGGTAGTGCAGCCAGCAAGTGGCAAGTGCTAGGTTAGAGGCAACAGACAGGATGTGTCTGAGAAGTGCAGAAAAACAAGGATGCAGAAAAACAAGGACAGGGGGCAGTGGGACTGTAGGGTTACAGATACAGACCCCAGTGCAAGGGATTTCCAGAAGGCAGTGCGGGTGGGTGGCAGGGTGAGCAGGTACCTGGGCCCGAAAGTCAGAGGGTGACCAGGTGCACAATGCCGAGACAGAGCAGATCAGCAGGGGAGAGGAGGAGAGAAGGCAGAAGCAAAGAGGAAGGTCTTGAGGTGCTTCCGGAACCGGAGATGGTTCTCCTCAATTTCAGAGAGGCAAGGAGGCTGTTCCAGAGGGAGGCCCCAGCCAAAGACAGAGATCTACCCCCAGCTCGTTTCTTTGAAAAATGACTGACCCTGGGCAGAGAAAGAAAGCGTGGAGTCAAAGATGACCCCATGATTCTTAGCCTCGCAGGTGGGGGTACGACAGGGGCCAAGGGAGGCCGGCCAAAGAGTGACCGGAAAGGAGGGTGAAGGTGTGCCGATGAGGAGTATCTTCGTCTTGCTGGCATTCAGGCAGAGATCATTGGCGGCACAACAATCCTGAATGCAGATAGGCAGTCATAGATGAGAGGAGAAGAGGTGGCTGAGGGAAGCCAGAAAATTAGTTGAGTGTCATCACCATTGCACTGAAAATTAGGGCAGACTAAGGCAATGCAGTGGCCAAGAGTTGCCAGTTATTGGTTGAAAAGCCAGGGTGAGAGGTTAGACCCCTGGGAAACACCGCAAGTAGAGAGGGAGATAGATGAAAGGAAGGACCCAAGTTGGACCTGGGAGGGTCAATCAGAGAAGAGGTCAGCCAGGCCAGAGCCTGATCGGTGATACCCAGGTTGAGCAGGATGGTATGGTTGACGGTGTCGAAGGCAGAAGAGAGATCGAGTAGGATAAGGACAGAGGGGATATTAGAGTCAAGGTTGGAGAGCAGATCTTTACGGATGTTCAGGAGAGCAGTTTCCGTACTTCTGGCGACGTGTCAATGTGGTCCTTGATGGTCTTGGAATAACAAGACCATCAAGGTCTTTGATGAGACTTTCATAGATCAGACTTGTCTAGCGACCTCATCAAGCGAGAAAAGAGGAAAGGATGAGAAAGAGGGTGGGGGTAGGAGGGTGGCTGTAGGAGGGACGGAGTTCACAGAAGGAGAGAGGGGAAGAGGGGGAGGGGACGAGAGAGTGGACGGGATGCCATGGGTTTTCGAGATGAAATGTGAGTAAGTGCCGTGCAAAGGGCCTGCAGTATAACAGTGCCCGTAAAGCCCATATTTCCAGACCTCTTAATTTAACTGCCATGGTTTTCCCCCCCAGTGCCAAGGCCTTTTTTGGTGATTTTGGTATTTCGCCATTCAATGCCTTATAACGTTTTCTGTTTCATTAACCCCTTAAATGCCAAGGACGAGATACCTCGCCGTTGGCACTTAAGGGGTTTTAAGGCACATGTCAGGAGGAGCACCAGTTATCCAAACACAAACTGTTTCCATGCGTACTTTCCCTTCTTGAAAAGAATCCCCAACAAGACATATTTTTGACCCATTAATCAATGCACAGCCATCACACACAGTTTTCAGGTGGCTCCCTTTTAAAAAGCTTGTAATGTATACAGATGCACCTAATGAGTGTGCCGATTGTTGTGGCAACCATGTTTGAACTTGAGTCTCTCAGTATAGGGATGACATTTGTGAATGTGTGGGTAGGATACCGTGTTTGGTTCAGTTGTCCTGTTCAGGACACTTCTTAAAATATTTTTCAAGATGCTAAACGTTAATGTAGGCTAATTTGCTATCAACACATTCTAATGTATCCTTTTACCTCAATGGTACAATCTGCTGGGACGGTAGTATGCAGTAATGGAGTTGGAAGAAATGTGTTGTCTTTGTGTAGGAAGTAGAAATGTTATCTTTGCTACTGCGCTGTCTGCTACAGCTTGCTTAACAGCAGCGGCAGCTGGTAAACTCCAACAATGGTGGGTCGCTGTAACAGAATTTCACCTGTGAGGGCGGAATAGCTTGAGATTTGTTTGATTTTTAATATAAAATGATGTAGGTAACTATATCTCCGATACTGAGGTCTGCTAATCAGACCCCACTTTCAAAATGCACTATGCTGAAAAGCATAGTGCAAATATGTAATTCTGTTAAACCTGTCCACTGACATCTCTAAGCAGCTGCCGTGTAGTCTGACAACGTGGTAGTTCCAAATAGAGCTGGCCTGACCCCCTTCTCGGGGGAGTGCCCGCTCAAAGAGGGGGCTGGCCACGAGTCCCACCGTGTGCTCGCCCACTCCTTCTATTTTAGATGTGCTCACTCACTGCAGGTGGATGGCGGCCGAGGGGCACAGCGATAAAGGGACTGGTGGATGGGGGCAGAGTCCGATGGTGAAGCCATGAGGTGACTAGTTGAGCTAAGAGCCTGGGGAGCAAAGCCACGAGTGTCTGTGAGATATCTTGTGACCGACGGGAGTGTGTGTGATCATGAAATTGCCCAGATGGGTAATGACCGTGGCAGAAGATGGCAGACCCAGGGTGAAACGTCTAGTGGTATAATGACATGGACTGGTGGCTGAAGCACCTGAGGCAAAGGCATGGGTGGGTGATAGAGCCTGCAAGCAGCCGGGTGTATGGATGGGTGTCTTACTGGATACACCATGGTGGCTGGATATAGATGGCTTGGTGCATCGCTTCTGCCGACAGTGCGTGTAGTTCAGTGCACTGCTCGGGTTGGTGTGAGTCTGGTGTTGAACCGGTCTGTGATAGGGGCTGAGTCTACAGCACAGCTGGGACTTTTCTGGTGTAGGGATGGTGTGATGGATGGGCTTGCTGCATGCCTGGGAAGTGCAGGTAGTTGGCGTGTGTGGGGCTCGGTGCACAGCTACGATGGGGGTGTTTTGGTGTAGGGCTGGTCAGTATGATTGGCTGGGTCTGCAGCACAGCTGGAAATGTCTGCTGTAGTCAGCTGGTGTGTTTGAGGGGCTTGGTGCACAGCTGGGGTGTGCAGGTAGCTGGTGTGCGTGTGTGAGAGACTGAGTGCCCGGCTACAATGGGGGTGAGAGGAGGGTGTCGGGTGTGGAACTGGTCTGCACGAGGGGGTGGGTGCACAACACATCTGAGTAATGTCTGATGTACACCTGGTTTGTTTGAGGGGTTTGGTGAAATTCTGAGATGAGATGCCAAGGTAGATAGTGGATATTGAGGGGGGTGCACAACTGGGGTGGGTATCTGATGTAGAACTGATGTTTGAAAAGGCTTGGTGCACAGCTGGGAGGCGTAGGTGTGTGAGGGACAGAATGCACGGCTTTAATGGGGGTGTCGGGTGTAGAGCTGGTCTGCACGAGGTGTGAGGGGCTGGACGCACAGCTGGGGTGGGTGGGCATCTAATGTAGAGCTTGTATGTATGAAGGGGATAGGTACACAACTGGGATCTGCAGGTAGCTGGTGTTTGTAAGGGTGTGTGGGCACAGCTAAGGTCGGTGACTGTCTGATGTAGAGTAGAGCTGGTCCGTATGAAGGTCATAGTGGAATCTGCCATCGTTTTGCCAAATTGACATAATGCAATATGACACCATTGCTGCTGTGCTAAGTGGGCCTAATGGCATCTGGTACAGTTCTGCGAAATGAGCATAATGGAACCTTCGCTACTATGTAACTCGGCACATTCTTGATTATGGTGGTTCAGGGGCAGTTTTACAACACGGTAACCATAAGATACTAGGTAGGGTGCCAACACAAAGTCCAGCAAAGGGCACCATGTTAACCCTAAAAACATTACATTGGGCTAATTGGAAAGGATTGGATCCAAATGGCACTTTACCTGAGGCAGCATAGACCCCTGAACCAGCAGTGCAGCATGAGTAGAAATGGTGCAAGCACCTGAGTTGGCCATATCTGGCAAAGATCAGTGTAGCAGATCCTAAGATGTCACTTCCTGGTTGAATCCTATACAAGGCCTATACAAACCACAACATCTCTTAATTTGTTAAAACTTGGTATGTAATCGTGACTTACACGTGTCTATAATGAATAGTTCTATCCCTTGTTTTGCAATTATCCAAAGACAAACTATCAAGGTGCATTCAGATTTATTTTACATTTCTGCAGACATGCATTTACCTCTGATAGCCAATTTCTGTAGGATTTACAAACAATGCAATAGTGTGATCGAAGGGCAGTAAGTAATATTCAATTAGGACGAAAAAGAAATGTAACATTTCAATTAGAGCACTTCAAGGAACTGTCCGAAGGCCCATTCTTGCACTTTTTTTACATACACTTTTCCTGACAGAGTTTGAAGCAAAATAGATTCACAAAAGTGGCACTGAAAATGTTCACTTTACAACTCACCCTTTTCATATTTATCTGTCTCTTGCCATACCATTGCTCCATGGTATTATTGATGGTTTGTCACCAGCTGTTTTGAACCCAGCACAGCCCTCCATCCCCCTCGTTTTGTGCAACCATTTCCTGGGCTCGCCCTGTGATGGGCTCCTAGAGCGAGGCCTGACCCCCATGCTCGCCCCTGGCTTGGCCCTACCCATGAAATCTCTGGGTCCCCCACCTCTAGTTACAAAGTGACATGTGCATTCCTGCCAACATCCTGCAGGAACCCAGAGGTCCAGCAGGATGATCCAAAATTATATAATTGTGTGCTCCCAGAGCCTGGCGGCAGATGACTCCCTAAATATATGCCATGTCTAGTTTTGACATGGTGGCCTCTGGGAAACTACAATTATACTGGTTGACACATGCTGATGTATTATTATTTTCAGCTTGGTTGCTAGTGACTCATTTCACTTTATATGTGTCAGCATCTACTGGGTTTCACCCCAAACAGCAAAGTGGAACCAGCCCAGGAAATCCCCTGTTTGATCAGTCAGGAAAACTATCAAAGCGGTAAGCTGGGAACAAGTGCTTCGAAGTCAAGCTCTGACAGCTGTGATGAATCCGAGGTGATTATCCCAGAGACCCTGGCCTGGGACCCTTCTCATATGGCCAGGGAAAGGCAGACGTTTCCTGATCCCAACCCTGGGGGGTGGCGTTCTGCGGGAGGGTTTCATGAGAAGGGAATCAGGTCAGGAAACCTGGGATAACACCTTTCCCTAGAGACCCTACAATCTTAATGGACTATTATAGAATTGAACCATGTGAAGAAAGACGTAATCGGTACATTGGGGACTTCAAGTCCCAGAATGCCCCAAGTACTGGGATTAGGAAGAGGGACTCGGAGGCACTAAACTGCAAGGTGCAGTCTAGTGGTTCTAATGACCCACACCTGAGCGGGACTTTTGCATATATAAGGCCCCATCAGGTGCATGCCATTAGAACAAGAGGGTGGAGTTGCAGAGACCACCCGTGGCAGTTGCAGAAGAAGTGGAAGAAGAAGGGAGCCGCCGGAGCCGCACTATTTGTGAAGCGGATGTCAGTCCTGAGAGCGTCTCCAAGGTTAATAACCTGAATTGCAGAGCTTGCGCAGCGGGAAGCAGCATTGTGTCAGGCTTTCCCCATGGAGAGAGAGGCTCTCCTGTTGGCATGCGGTGTCCCAGTGGCTGCGAGCACCAGCATACACTGGGAGCAAGGAACGCTCCTTTCCCGTTTGGCGTGGTCCGCGGGAATCCAAAAGCAGCCTGCCATGCAGACAGAGGCAGAAGAAGCAGTGGCAGCAGATCACACGGACAAGTGTGCAGAAGCCGGTAAGTATACCATTGACAGGAATCCAGTACGTTCCGTACGCGACTACTGACAGTTATTTTGAATACCGCACCAATATTAAGAAACCATACTGGCGAAATAAGAACTTTGTAAAGAGGCAAGAAGAGAAAGATTACAATCATTGTTATACAAGCCAACACCATTGCCAAAATAAAGAAGGAGCAATACTGAAGCAAGCTAATTATAACCAACATTGCCAAAGTAAAGAAGGAGAAATACTTAAAGAGCATATAATCCATGTTGGCTAGATGACAAGAGAACATTGTTGCAGGAAGATTGTAACTGTTGTTGCCAGAATAAGGAAGAGACAATAGTTTAGCAAGACAACAATCATTGCCTAAGCCAAAGAGAAGCAAGTGTAAGAAAGAAACATTGTCAGCAGTTTATTGATGTGAAAGTGGGAAAACAGAAGTGGCAGACAAGAGGCCCTCCTAATATAGAGTATTCAGGAAGGGAGGAGCATAACGTGCATTGCCTGTGGCAAAAACAAGAGTGGAACAAACAGCATCAATTTGTAACATGTTTCCCTGAAAGAAGTTGTGAATGTCGATGTTGTAGTTGTAGTATTGTTAGGAGGAGGATAGGGACCTTTTAGTGGTAGTCCTGGCAGATTAGTGGACCAGGAAGAAATCATTGAAGTACTGCATTGTGGTTGAAGGATATGTCAAGAAGACGAAGTTGCAAAGCCACTAAAGTGTTTCATGAATTGTTGTGGATTCATCCTGACAAAACTTTGCTGTTGATACAGAAGAAGTGTGAATGTGTTTTGTTTCTCAAGAAGAAGTTGTGTTGAACATTTGCTATACATGGAGGGATAACGACTTGTTGTCTAAGTATACTGTTGGTTAAATTCCAAGTGAAAGACTTTTAGAGCAAGAAGGATTTTATGATCAAAACTTGGCTACAAAAAGGAACTTGCTCATTTGAACTTTTGAGTGAAAATCATGCTTAGAATTTGGGAAAGGGGAGCCTACCCAGGTTACACGGATACACAGTTATTAAGTGTATGTTGTACTTAACTGTTATTTATGTTATATTTGAATTGCCATCTTTTTCCTTTATGAATTTGATGTATGTACAAGTGTAAGGGACAGATTCCTTTTGTTAGAGTGTTGTCCTCTAGTTTAATTTGATAGGCAGGGAAAACCCTTGTTAGGTTAGGGATAGTGAGGAGTTTATCAAACCCTTATGAGTTAAATAAAATAGCGTCTTGTGAAAAACCTTTACCAAGTTGTTGTCTGCCTCCCATTTCTGACCCCTCACACAGGACACTGGAGATTGTCCATAATCAAGACAAGATCGTCCAACACAATCTACTTCAAGAACGTGTGGTAGGTGTGAAGAAGGAGGCAGACAAAAGAGTGGCAATTGGAACCAAGACTTTATTAAAAAATAATAGCAATAAGGCCTATCGGTCCATACAACAATGGGGGGTCCCCTGCTTAACAGAAATCTAACTATGGTGCTTGTTTGTCAGTCATGTTGTCCAAACCAAAATAGTCCATCCTCCATCCAAAAACTACCTATGCTGACCATACCACTTAAGAAAAAGGTTCAGCAAACAAAAGGAAGTCCCGAACAACGACTGCCTTCTCCTGAACAGGAATATTTAGACTTAGTAGCTTATCCTCATATAGTTCCTTGAGATATTCTTAATTCACCCCTGTAGTTCCTAAAGGGGACTCTTCTCTCTCCTAAATGTCCATTGATACTTCTGTCTCAATGTCCTGTGTTTCACTATGTCAGGGTTTAGCTTCTTTCCCCACTGGGTTTTGATCCATGTCTCTTTCTCTCTTTTCCAATCTTGACTACTGATTTTCTAACTACTCAGACGAGGGATATAACTCCTGAGGTCTTCTGGACTTGTTTTAGGGTTCTTCCAATTTCTGAGATGAGGGAGATGTGTCCCGTAGTATTCTTGACTTGTTGTAGGGTTATCCCAATTACTGAGATGAGGGAGAGGACTCGCGTAGTATTCTTGACATTCGTTACTTCCTTCTTTATGCCACGGTCTCCTCCCATGGCTCCTGTTACCCTTATCTTCACATGTCATTGTCACTGGTTCTTCATGGGGTTGCGGGCTTGCTTCGAGATGGTAAATGTTACCAGAGTTTCCCTCTCTGGCTTTCTTTGCTTCTCTGTGGCTCCGTAAAGCACTCTGCTCGGTGTTCTCGGTATCTGGGTGTCGTTTGTGGATGGTAACGGTCCACCTCCTCGAGGGCACGCCACCACCTGTATCTTCCAAACCGTCATGTGAGTCAGCTAGCTGTCGGCTCCTGGAATGATTTTCCTTCTGCTTCCAGAAGTTTCTCTCTCCCAGGTTTAAGTTTCCCAGGCTACACCTGCTTGGTGTTGGCTTCCCCTTTCTGCAAGTCCTTCAATTTGTATACAATCTTTCTGGGCCCTCCCCAGAGGAGGATCATTGTCCTCCTTTAGTGTCCATAAAGTATTCTTCATTACTCCATGATCCCAACACTTCCCAGGGATGTATGTTTCTAATGAAGGAGTGATAGTTATTACTCCTTCACTCTTCCTCTTCTCAGTGATTTTGGGTTTTAATTGAGTAAGGGAAGAGGTGTTACAATAACAAACAGTGGTCTGTTTAGGTTGGGGGTCTGTTGCCTTGTGGGCCTCATAGGATAGAGGGTCACCAAGTTCCTTCATGGAACAGGAGTCCTTATCCCCAAGAGGGGAGTCTCTCCCTGTGAGGTCCTACTTACCGCCACCCCTAAGGGGAATATCGCGTAGCAGGCTCATCTCCCTAGCCTCACAGGGAAGGGCTCCACTCTGGGGAGAAGTGACGAGATCCTGTGAATCGTCACCAAAGTTAGTCTGGGTTGCGACCAAGATGCAGCACTAACACAAGTCCATTAAGGTCATTGATAAGGCAGTAACACGTTTACTGGAGATGACAGTGGTCACTGTTAGGAAGATTTATCACGTTTATGCTTCAATCCCTCTCCTAGTGAGACCCCCAACATTGTTTGCTGGACTTCTGGACCTTTTTCACTCTATCCTGAATGAAGGGAGCATATTTACCCTCATTCATTCTTATTTGCTCTGACTTTTGGAACCCTGTTTTATCTTTACCACAGAGTTTGCTTTCCTCCATATCTCTTTTAAGGCCCCTGTGTTTAACTTTTGGAGCACACAGCACCCTATGTGCAATGTTGCTGGGGACCCATTGGGCCCTTCTTTTTTCGATTATTTCTACTACAGTTCTCTAGGATAGAGGGATACGTTGGGTCCCTCCTAAACCTTTATACTCTGAGAGATTAACACACACAACTTTATGTGGAGTGCTAAGGGGATACATAGTATCCCCCTTCTCTCTGCTCCTGTGACTTTCTAGTCACATATACAACCATATAGCTATGGCTGCTGGCAGTGGATGTGTTCTACCACCTATTGTGCTATTTTCTACTGCAGACAGTATTCACAGTCTCGGTCATGCACAATAGGACAATAGGGTCACCTATGTTCTAACATGGTGGCTTCTTTTTTTGCCATTTCTATTGTGGCTGTTCTTTGTTAGCCCTTCTTCTACCATTCTGGGAGGAGGAGATCTGAACCTTTGTTTTGCCTTTGGTGGGAACCCTTGGGTGTCCCTGCCTAGGCTCCAGTGTGTCTGTAAAGGCAGGACATGGGGGAGGAGTTTACAACTCCCGGCCCTTTGTCTGCTAGAGTGCCTGAATGGAACCAGTTCTCACTGGGGGCTGGCTGTCCTGATTGGACAGCCACCCTCCCCTTTCTGTAAAATGTTGAGAGAGTTTGCAGAGGAGTAAGTGGGAAAACTGAATAAAAGGTGAGGTTCCTGAGCCAGATGGCAAGTCGACCACTGGAACAGAAGATTCAAAGCGAAAGATGACCAGAGATGCTCTGAGATCGTTCCAATAACCGTGAAGCGACCACTGCTATCCTGACCCTGTTTTCTACTTGTCAGAGGCGCTCTGAAGCGGACAACTCCTTCTCTTTGGCTGGTGAGACCAAGTAGCCTCAACTAACTACAAACTGAGCCATCGCCCTATGTACTGTGACATTCCGGAGCTGCAGACCGTGAATACCAGGAGACCTCCGCCCATTCGCAGTGCAACATCTTGGCTTGGACGAACCTTGGTGAGCTCCAGTTGGACCTCCAGAAGTACGATCACACTCATCCAAGTCCCCTCACCAGAGTGCAGGAATTCAGAATCGAAGAATATCGATCGGGCCCAAACCTTCCTTTGTGTAGAGCTGATAAAAAGGCGCCAAAACCGCAGACTGAAACAGAAGACTGAAGAAATCCATGCTGAGGGTCCACTCCAATGACTACTGCCGAGACATCGTCTTCTGAGTCTGTCCTCTTGTCACCAGACCGAAGAATCTGGAGACCGGGTCTGACGCTGCTGAACAGGAGAGAATCCAGATGATTTGCTTCTTCTAACCTGAGGTACTGTGGGACTAAAGGTAGAACCTACCTTGAGTCCAAGAGTCACTCCAGTGTGACTGCAGTGCACAAATAGGTGTTTGGGTGTCCATCCATACCTCTGGTCCAGGCTTGTCAGCTTGTGTCCTTTAGGGCATCCTGCGCAGGGTCCCCCTAACTGTGTTATATTTGGTGAGCATCTTTTTCATAGCGACTGAAAGTATCCTGAGGAACTTTGCTATGTCTACTTCTTCATAAGACTTTGTCTCCTCTCCTACACTGACTTTTCATATAGTTAGGGTTTGGAATTGAAAAGTGGAAGAATCTCTGAATAGTGTCTTTATATCTTTAAGACTTACTTCTGTGTGTGTATAATCACCCTTTTCCTTCCAAAGACTTTATTTTATGTGGTTTTGCTAACTAAATACATTTACAGTATATCTGTTAAATCTATGTGAGTGTGCGGTAGTACCGATAATACGGTAGAACTGTCATTAGTGTCAAACACTGTAACAATTGTAACCACAAGCAACTTGTTTTGAAGTAATCACTGTTGAAAAGTATTATTAAGAATTCCTATGTGTGTTGGTTAAGTGAATAAGTATTTATCTACCCTTTTTTGTGTAAATAAGAATAAATGTATATTTTAATATACCATTTACTGTGTAAGAGGTTCTTTGGACTGTTGTCTTTTCTGGATTCAGTGTGCTTACCTACAGCTCACATCTTCCTCCTATGATAGGCCTGGCTGCTCTGCCTTTCTACCAAGATCCATTGGGTAGTACAGACTTATACTAAGAGTTGGGGAACTGTACACCTAGGGATAGCTTTATGAGGTCTTACCCCAAGTGGACTTTAGAAAAACTCCTTAACAGTCTCTGGGGACCTTCTTGGTTGAGAAATGCAGAACAAGGAACCCCTTTACCTTTGGAGAACCTGAATGTGCCCCCCAGCAACCAGAAGTCAAGAAAAAGCTCTGGGCACTGTGTGACGAATCAGCTTCCGGGGCACCAATGGTCCAGGGATGAATATCAGTTTCTAAACCATCAATCAGCTCCACACCTGTAGTACACCAGAAGGAATCCGAACAGATTGGAAACACAAGCAAATGATAAACCTCCTTGTCCATTTAGATAACATTGACGGAACAGCAGGCTTATCTCCGAAAGGTTGTGGATCAATGGTTAGTTGCAACACAGTGAAAATACAATTTCCAAATGATAAAAGTGACTGGCCAGTCAAAGTTGTATAAAAATATCTATTTTATTATGATCACAACAGACATTTGTAGCAAAATTACAAAATACAACCCACCCTGTAAAGGAATGGAGAGGACAGACAGTTCAAAGAAGGAAAAGGGATGCACGCTGGATACTGACAGGAGGGTGGTCGGTGTAGTAAATAATCGCAACAGCTCAAGGATACTTGGCTTCAGCACAATGGGTGCAATGGGTCTTAAAATGTCTCTAGGGGTCTTTGGAGAAGGACCAGGGGGACAGAACTACAATGTACCTTGTGTTTGTAGGTGTTATTGGTGCTCGACAGGGTTGAGTCTGTTTCAGGGCGCTTTGCAGCTTCTGTGACAGAGTTCAAGATGGGAGACAGCTGTGGGTATCAGGTGGCGCACAGTTTGGTGAGCGAAGCTGGAAGGACGGCTGCAGGTTGGCCTACATAGAGGCTTGGGGTCAGGAATCGTCTCATTGCTGGTCGGCAGTTCTGAAGCACTGGTCAAGACATCTCAGATGGATTTAAGCGATGGTGCTGTAACAACAGTCAAAGTCGCAGTCGATTGCAGTTCGAGGGATGCGACTGGCTCGGAAATGTGCTTCAAGGCAGATGTCGGTAGATGCCCATCAATGCACTTCTCCTAGCTTCTTCAGTGGGCTTGAGTCGTCCTATTAGGCGGACGTCCAAATGCTGGGGAGTGTGTTGCAGGCAGCTGCCTTGTCTTTGTTTTGGGTTCAGAGACTGCCTGGCACTTCCCACCTAGGATGCTTGCTGCAGAGCATAGCAGGGCATGCTGTGTGCTGGCTGGGTACCAGTTTTGGAGCTGCTGGAGGGTCCTCTGGATTCAGTATCTCCCTCTGTTCCCTGGCAGATGTTTAGGGGAGGGGTCTTGCTTTCCTCTTGGATGTCACTGGCGTAAGATGTAAGGCAGACTGTACCTTCAGCCAGGGGCCAATGAGTTCTTCCTTCTGCTTCTGGTGAAGCCTTCAGATCTGCCAAAAGAGGGGCTCGGCCCTCTTTTGAAGCCAAATGGATCACAGGGATTGGTGTAGGCTAAACCTACCTTAATGAATCAATCCTGGGTCCCCACCAACAATCTCCTATATGTGTGAGGTCATAACCATAGTGCTTTGCAAGAGAAAAGGTAAAGGGGTGAAAACATGTAATACTAAGTGCCACCCATCTTCCTGTCTGTTGTGGATCAAGGGCTCTCTCTGCTTAATGGCGCTTCTTAATGGTTTCTGATTAAAGTGGCAGGTCTCCCTTGAAGCTGTGGCGAGACCAGACTTTCTAGCTACTGCAAACCACATACTCATACCTTATGAATGGGGTCCTCCTCTGGGGTGAACTACTGTAAACATGCAGTCGCACACATGACAGTTTGCTGGCAATTGATGATGAGGGCGGGAGCTCGCTTCAGGTTTACACAGTCACAATGAACATTTGTTGGGGTCGCCTGTTTCCTTTGTTAACCTCTGCAGCCAGGCCCCATGTGGGCATGTTTCAATTACTCTCTGGTTAGTATGCACGTCGCTGCCACCAGCTGCAGGGCCCAACAAAAGAACAGGGCAGATCCATGTAGCCCTTCATAGTTAATTAGGCTGGCCATGGCAGGGGAAAGGTTTAGTCTGTATCCAGTGATGTTAACGTATAGAAACCAGAGAATGGCTTTAAAAACGAAACAATAATAACAAAAAAATATCAAATAAAAAAAAGATAAATATATGGGTAAGGGGTTAAAATGGGCGGGAGGAGTTTGAGGTGGGTTTAGAAGCATAGGAAAACAGGGGGCTAGGTGTGGGGGGCCCAAAAAACCCTTTTTAAAATTTTCAATTTTTTCATTATAAAAGTGTCATTGTAAAATTGTTCTCAGTAATTGAATTCGGGGAAATCACACAGACTCCCCTTTTGGAGATGCATCTTGTATTCCTCCTGTCATATCCCAACTAAATATGACAGGGGGGACTGCACCTGTAGGCTGTGTCCACCCAGAGTACACGGGTCCAGTTGAGAACCAATGGTCCTGACTGGACAGCCACCCTTCCCTTTCTGTAAATTGCTGAGAGAGATTGCAGAGGAGTATGTGCTGAAACTGTATAAAAGGTGATGCTCCTGAGGTGAAAGGCAAGCCGATCACTGGAAACTGAAGTAACCAAAGAAAAAGAAGACCAGAGACGTCTGCAGATCCTTTGCAACATTGTGAAGTGACCACTGCTGTTCTGACTCAATTTTCTATGCAATAGAAGAACCCTGCAGAGGACAACTCCTTCCCGTTGACTGGTGGGAACAACCAGTCCCAGGATGAGCATTAATCTGAGCCATCTCCCAAGGTGCTGCGCATCTCTAGAGCTGCGGAACCCCAATACCAGCAGACCTCTGACCCACTTGAAGTGCATCATCGTGGAAAGGCTGAATCTGTCCAAGTCTTTGCTGAGCTCCAGGTGAACCGCCAGATACACGATCTGACCCATCAAAGTTCCCCTCAACAGAGTGCAGGACTTCAGTAACTGAAGAAGATTGTCAGCGCAAATTGCATACTTTGTTGGTGATGCAGACAAGGCTTCAAAGCCGCAGAGTGACCAGAGAAGTTGCTGAAAGCCATGCCAGAGGTCCTTCCTCGAGACTGCTGCTGAGAGATCCCATTCATTGTCCTGCCTTTGGCCATCAAACCAAGGAATGCAGAGGTCGGGTCTAGCGCTGCCACATCGAGCAGAATCCAGCCACAATCTTTTCTTCAATCCTCAGGTACTGTGGGGAAAAAGGTATTGCTTGATCTGAAAAGTCGCTCCACAGTGTTGAAGTGCACGTAGAGGTGTCCAGGGCAACCCACTCTTACCTCCGACTCAAGCTGCTGCTTGTGTCACTTTTAGCGATTCCTTAACAGGGTTTCCAACGTTGGTTTACTCTGGCTACCTCTTAAAGACTAGAGACACTAAAGTATCCACAGGAACCTTTTGGATTCTGCTGCTTGTCAAGACTTTAAGCCCTCTCCGAACTGCCTTTAGCTAGGGTTGCGTTTTGGAACTTAAAAGACTTGCTGTGCGAAAAAACCTCCACTAGAACCTTAAGCCTTGCTGCTATAGCACTAATCAACTATTTTCCTTCCCAAATGCACTATCTTATATGTGTATGCAGAGTGAGTGTCTTTACCGTATTCCTGCTAAGATTCGCGAGTGTATGTTATTACTGATAATATGATAGAACTGTCATTACTGTCAAAAACTGAAACAAATGTTATCGCGAGCAACTATAAACTAAGCAATGTCCTTTAAAACGTATTCTAAAGTGTTTTGGTTTATGGTGCTAAGTGTTTAAAGGTGACTCTTGTGTACATATAATACATCTATATTTTAATATAAATGTATGTATGTTTCTTTGATGTGCTTTACTAAGTAGGTTCAGTGTACTTACCTACAGTTCACAACTTCCTCTCTTGATAAACCCGACTGCTCTGCCACTCTACCAAAGTTCCATGAGTAGCACAGACTGATACTAAGTGTTAGGGATCTACAAACCCTTGGGATCGTTTTTGTAAATTCTACCTAACAGTGGACTTTGGAAAAACTCCCCAAACAGTATCCAATCAGTCAATAATTAGGTTCAGGTGATCTGAAATGGAGCGTGCCAGGTGGAAATGTAAAAATGCTATATGTGATGTTTTATATATGTATATCAAAGGAGTTGATTGCAACTCACCTGAGGGCCGGGGGGGGGGGTGCTTTCAGTTTATAGATCTATTCCCCAGCAGGGGATGTGACATAATCCTTATCTTGAGCGTATCTAAGGAGTTTGGGGGGTGGAATGTGAAAATTGTATAAGTCTCTCTATAGGCACCACATAGTGTGGTTTGTGTAGGGATGCCCTAGTGGCATTCATTTGTGAATCAAGGTTAGGAATCAGCTCACTGTGGATGGGCGTGAATTGCCAATCATCTAGGATCACAGAGTGCAAACGCTCTGGATTCAAATTGCCCGCTTCAAATAAGATGTGCCGCTCGTCAGTTGCGAACAGGTAGATGTCATGATGATGTCTGTTTACCAGTATGTAGGTAACTAACCTGTTGCCTGTTGAAATCAGGTCCATCTGAAGGACCAGATAGTAAATCGGCTCTGTGATACCCTTGGAATCACGGAACTGACATTGGACTGGTTGACCTAATTCCTTTCTGACAAGCCACCCCAGGTTTAATTGGGCCCTTTTCTCCCCTCTATCACACTCTCCACCTGCAGCGTCCCTCAGGGCTCTCTCCTCTCGCCATGGCACTCCAACATCTACCTTGTCCCTCTTGCCTGTTTGATCTCTGCCTTCTCTCATGACTTCCAGTGTTATGCAGATGACACGCAGCTCTCCTTCCAGCTTCCCTCCCCTCTCTCCTCTCCTTCTTCCCTCATTTTCAACTGTCTTACTGCTATTCAGGCATGGTGTGCTGCTAACAATCTCTGCCTTAATGCCAGTAAAATTAAAATCCTTCTCATTGGGACCCCAGCTCCCTTCTTCCCTCCTACTCTCTGGCCGCCCTGCAAGGGCCCCCTTCGCTCACCCTCTTGTGAGGCAAAAAACCTTGGCGACATCTTCAAGGCCTCTCTCTCTCCTTCTCTCCTCACATCATGGACCCTGTCAAAAAGGCCTACTTCCAGATGCACCTCCACCGAGGCATTCTTCATGTTCTGACTTTCCCCAAGACATTCAATGTCTCCAGAGCCCTGGTCCTCTCTAGGCTGGACTACTGAAACAGCCTCTTCCTCAATCTGCCTAAATCCTTCCTTCGCCCCCTTCTACTAATCCAGAATAGGGCTGTGAGACTTATCCTTGGCCTCAAGGCCAGGGAACACATCTCTCCAGCCCTAAAATCTCTCCACTGGCTCCTGGTTGCTGTGAGGATCAGGTTCAAGACCCTATGCATCATCCACAAGGGATTTGGGCGTCTGGGACCCCGCTACATCCAATTCTCTCTCCATAAATACCTCCCTGCTAGAGCCCTCTGGTCGTCTAGCTCCAACTCTCTGCAGATCAGACACTTTTCCAAGCAGAGGGTGGGTGGGGGTAGATCTCTCTCTTCCGCAGGTGCCTCCCTCTGTAATGGCCTCCCTGTCCCTCTCAGATTTGAGCCGGATCTTCTTAAATTCGGGAAGTTTCTCAAGACCTACGTTTTCCCTTTCTCCTTCCCTCTCCCCTTCTGCTGCTAATGTCCCCCTCTGCCTCCTTTTGACTGACTGCCTTGTTCCTTCTGATTCTTACAGGGCACCAGGCCCTCCTTGACCAGTCTACCCCAGCACTTGGTCTTCCCTGACCCACCACCCCTAACCTGCTCTTGTCCTTCTGGGCTCCCTCTCCCTGCACTAGGTGGACCATATTTCTCCTGCACTCTCTGCATTCCCCTGGCATGTGTCCACCTGGCCTCCCATTAGCACTCGCTTAGCCCTTGTGCCCTCTACTCCCCTTCCCACCCCCCCACTAATTGCACGCTCGCCACTCTGACCTGCACTTCCTTGCCATCCTTAGCATTAGCACATCCTGCTCTGACTGTCACTGCCCGCCACCACCCTCTCCACTCCCCAGCATTTCTTGTTACTGCACTTGCACGATTCGAATGACTCAAGCCCTAGTAGGACCTTTTTTGTTTCTTCATCCCTGTCCCGCGCCCCACCACCCCACCTGTGTTGTTGCGCCTTGATACACCTTTTGCTGTATAGGCGCATTATAAATACCCAATCAATAAAATAAAATAAAAATGCTGTATGTGATATTCCTAACAAAGGAATGCAATAAAGGAAAATCCATTATTTAATGTCAGAGCAGATTCCTGTGCTATCATCAGTTCTATTCGAGTTTCAAAATTGTACATTGTGTTTAGTGTCATGTTGCCTGATCAGGTTTACTCATATGGATAATGATATGATTTCTCAATCAGTTCCTCTAATGACTCTGGCAACTATGGTCGCAACATTATATAGATCAGTTTGTTGTTTGAGTAGTAAACATTGTAAACATTCTATCACTGCGATATACAATCTTCTTGTTTCAATTGAACATTACATATCTAGTGTGTCAACAAATCGGTTTTGAATTAGGTCACATCTCTACATCAGTCAAGTCTTTTCTTGATAGTCACATTTTTATACATTTTCCCTAGTAAGAGTTCTGGTATTTTATTTAACATTAAATAGTAATGGTGCTGTCAATGTCTCAGCACGCATAGTCGATGGAAGACTACTAATGGAACAATGTCAATCCTTGAATATCACAATATCACAGCTGTGTGCTGGCTGGGTACTGGCTATGGAGCTGCTGGAGGGTCCTCTGGATTCAGTATCTCTCTATGTTCCCTGGGAGATGTTTAGGGGAGGGATCTTTCTTCCCTCTTGGAGGTCACTGACCTTCCTTCACTGGCAGCCAGGGTCCAATGATGAGTTCTTCCTTTTGCGACTGGTGAAGCCTTCAGATGATCTGCTAAAAGAGGGGCTTGACCATCTTTTAAAGCCAAATGGACCACAGGGATTAGTGTAGGCTAAGCCTACCTTATGTAACCAATCATCGGTCCCCACCAACAATCTCCTGTATGCGTGAGATCATAACCAGAGTGCTTTGCAACAAAAAAGGTAAAGGGGTGAAGATATGTAATACTAAGTGCCACCCACCTTCCTGTCTGTTGTGGATCAAAGGGTCTCTCTGGTTATCGGAGCTCTCTGTGGTTCCTGATTAAAGTGGCAGGTCTTCCTTGAAGCTGCAGTTAGACCAGACTTTCTGGCTCCTGCAAACCACGTTCTCGTACCTTATGAATGGGGTTCCATGCGGGGTGAACTACTGTAAACATGCAGTCCCAGACATGACAGTTTACTGTCAATTGATACTGAGGGCAGGAGCTGGCTTCAGGTTGACACAGTTCCATATGAAAGGTTGTTGGTGTTTCCTGTCTCCTTTCTTAACCTCTAAGGCCAGGCCCCATGTGGGCCTGTTTGAATTACTCTCTGGTTAGCAGGTGAATCACTGCCACCAGCTTTAGGGCCCAACAGAAGGACAGGGTGGATCCATGGAGCCCTTTATAGTTAATTCGGCTGGACATGGCAGGGGGAAGGTTTGGTCCTCCCCCTTCTGGAGATGCATTGTGTACTACTCCTGTCATATCCCAACTAAATATGATGGGGGGGGCTGCACCTGTAGGCTCTGTCCACCCAGAGTAAACAGGTCTATGCGTATGTCGTGCAGTGAGCATAGGAAAATGTGTGATTAGCCCCACACATTTTCCGGTGGTTGATCTACCATCATTCCATTTCATTTAAAATTTCAAAAAAGTCCAGCTGAGCGCAGACCCATTGTGCGGATGGTCAAATTCCACACACACTGTTTGCCCACTTACTTCGGTTTTTAAGCCCGCACGACCGCTCCAAGATTCCTTTGGAGACATTGCAATCAACCTGTCCAGCATTTGAGCAACTGACTCAGCCCATTGCCTGTGTTTGCTACAGCCGTTTGCCATTGAAGAGCTGCATTGCAATGTTGGACCCCTTTGAGCCAGCTCAACTGATTTCGGACTCCAACTCAACCGTCGCCATACTGTTCTTTACCTGATTTCAGATTATCACCGCTTCAGGACTGCACCACATCACTGAACGAGTCGACTCAACTGTCTCAGCGCCCACAATCCATTGGGTAAAACTGACTCCTAACTTCTCTATGCTGACTCGATCCATTACAAATGGCCCAGATGCCTGTCCCGATGCTATCAAGTCCCTAAGTACAAACTGAAGTTATTTTAAGTGCTTTCCCCCTGCCTTAAAGGGCCTTAGGGACTATTAAGAGCCCACTCTGTACCTTTGTTGTAGACATCTTCAGTAATCTGACTTTACTGCTGACAATATTGCCTGTGCACCCCTGTCTTCAGACCCAGATTGCCCCCTTTTACTATAAAGTCAACAATTTGTGTGTCTTCTCTTAAAATGGGTGGGTTCTCGTTTTTTTTAATAATTCGTTTGCATTTTTAGTTTAATTAAAGTATGCTATTTTTATAGAGCGTTGGTTGGACATTCTTTTATTTTGGTACCCCAGTAGCATAACTGTTTTAGATGCTTCTGTGCTAGCTCACATTCCTCCTGAAGAGTATCAAATGCCCTCAGCACACGTTAAGGGCTTTTGGGTTGGATTCACTGTTGGTATTGTAGTAGTGTAGTGCTGAGTATACTCCATTACTCATCCCTATGCTCTTGCAGAGCAGCATTCCTTTTGTCACAGGAGTTAATATTTATGTAATACATTCTTATGTGGTTGGGCATTACCGGTCAGGTAATGGCCCTGGGCCAGAGTTACAGGTGCAAGTAAAGCAAGCGGTAATGGGGGGGATTCATAGCAATAAGTGGTTGCAGTTTCACAACGTTAAAAAACTACAAAACAATGTACCCACCACGGAACTAGGGAGAAGAGAACTACATGGGGTCCTTTCACCTTGTCCATGGCAGCCATTGCTGCACAGTGGAAGTGGCAGGACAGTGAGTGTTCCTGGAGCCAGTGAGGGATTTCACATCTGCAGGTAAATGGAGCCTAGGTTAGGGTGGTGGGGGGAGTACATGGCAGTAGAAGCAGCGTGTGGGGGGCGAAATTGTGAGTGGGTTGGGAGGGGGTTGTGGGACATGAGGTATAGCCTGCCTTCCTAGCTTCCTGACTGGCTTGGAGGCAAGGCTGCATCAATCGAGAGTGTGCAAGGGGGCTTCTCGCCCTACAAACATTTACGAATGGTACAAATGGAAGGAAGTGAGCATTTTGCACAAATCTTTTTTGAAAAGTCCTATCAAATTTATAGGATTTCAAAGAAGTTCCCTACTGGGCACACACAAAATATTCCAATACTCCAGATGCCAGGTCACCAACACCACAAAGATGCTTTTGCAGCAGGATCTACCAATCAGAAAATTGTTCTAACTCCTCCCAATAGATGCATGCATAACTGTCCCACATCACTGAGATAAAGACTGACAGCGATATCCAAGCGAAAGGGAGGCAATCTGAATGAATTTGAGAGGATGAGTTGAAACTAGATTGGCAGATTCTGCAATAATATGTAAAGAAACAGCAGTTGGAATGTAGATAACGGTTGTAATTCTGTCCCAGTTAGTTGCCAAAAGCTTTGGGTAGCTTTGCAGTGCTTTGGGACCCGATCTAAACTATTGAAAATAGAAACAAAAGCAGAGTTCAGAGAATGCTGCAGACCGCGTACTGCAGTGAAAACGCGGAGGGTTGAGTGAGGTGTGCGAGGGTGGAGTGGAAATGATCCGTGACCTCTATTGCTAATAATGTTGGTGGAGGGTCATAATCCTAATTGGACTGTGAGGAGCTGGGCGATCTAGTCTTAAAGGTGGTTTGCTTGATTTCACGTGTTTTCTTCGCAGCTATTTTCACTGTGCCGTTTTGACCCGGGCTGTTGTTCGACTCAACCTTCACCTCAATCGCCACCCCCAAAACCGCAACACAAACCTACAACACATATATATATTTTTTTAAACACCCAAAACGGCTGGGGTGAAAACGCCACAGTGAAAATAGCTGTGGCGAACATTGCTACGATGAAAACAAGGTAACCAGCTTGCTTTGTTACCACTAACTTTGCAAATTGTTATATTGTATTGTATTTGTTATTTATATAGCACTCTTTCCCCACATGTGTGGCCCCAAGGCACTTTTTTGCTTGGTTGGAATGCCCTTGTTGACAGTAGTCCATGTGGTTGGACATTCTAGGGAGTTTAGCTTAGAAGCCTGTGTGCATGTTGCCGTTCTAAAACTTGGGTGGCTGGCAAGGCTCGACTAAGCAGCCCTGGAGAGGTCAGGCACATGGGTGGGCGCTCTTGAATGTTAGAGATGGATTGCTTTTGTTGAGAGAGTCTATGTGAGGCCAGCTATACCGGGTTCCTTTCTGGTGGTGATTGCTGTATGCTAGTGGCAGAGGTGTTGAGGTATGTCAGGTGTTTCAGTCTGGACGGCTATGTGTGAAACTAGGCCAGATGTGCTGAGCCGTAGCCGTATTCTATCATGCATGGATATTTGGCCGTGCCTTCGGCCTGGGTCCACACTAGTGGTGTGAGATATACATACCGTAGGCTGCAAGATTGCTTATTTGTCCAGGTGTAGAATTGTGAGTCCTATGGCAATGGGCCTAGGTTCATACTGTAGCTGGTATCCGAGTATAATAAACAGAGATGGAGCCTAAACCTCGATTTGAGGATCCTGTATAGTGGGAGAAAGGCCTATGTTTCACAGTGCAGTAGGTTTGAGTATATGGTAAGTTTGTAAAGGGGGATTGCTAGTGTTGGGATCTACCTGAATGAGTGATGCGGTTGAACAGTGGCAGTGATTACTTAGTGATGGGTGTGTGCTACCCTGTGCTAGGTATCTTTTTGTTAGTCTTGTCTCATGTGGCCTGGGAGGCAGGAGCGCGGTGAGTGTGTAGCGAGAGTAGCCAAAGCAAAGGCTGCTGGCTTACCTCGAGTGTTTGTTGGGTGGGAGTGTTGTTGTGGGTGGGTTGATGGTGGACCAGGTGTGCCACAACGAAAGCTGCTGGCTTACCTGGAGTAATAGTCGTATGGCATTGTTGTTGAGCGGTATGTGGTGGTGTGTCAGGTGAAACGCTGCAAGAGCTGCCGGCCCCTGAGTTATGATTGAAAGCGGTGGAGTTTATTAGAGGTGTATTGACGGGGAGTAGTGACTTAGGACAGTATTGGGAAGAGCTAGGTTTTAAGAGCCTTCCTGAAATTCAGGTGGTCTTCAATGTTGCGAATGTGTAAGGGAATGGAATTCCAGATGGTTGGCACCTGGATGGAGAAGGAGGAGCTGCCACATCTTATGGAGCTGTGGGGTGGGATCACTAGGTGAAATGTGGTGCGAGATCTGAGGTTCCTGGAAGGTTGGTATGGAGCAATTTTGTCTCTGAGGAACTCAGGGCCGGTGTTGGGGATTGCGTGATGGGTGATCCACATGGCTTTGAAGGTGATGCGTCGAGCAATAGGGAGCCAATGGAGGACTCTCAGGGTAGGGCTGATGTGTTCTCTGTCGCACAGGTTAATGAGCAGGCATGCTACCACATTTTGGATTCTTTGGGGTTTCCTTAGTTGAGATGCCAGGGCTCCTAGGTAGAGGTAGTTTGAGTAGTCAAGATGGGAGAGAATAATTGAGTTGATGGCCGAGAAACGGTGGGGATAGGTGAGGTAGGGGAAAATCTGCCTGAGGATACACAAATGAAAGAAGCAGGTTTTGGATACGCTGGTGGTTGGTTGGGTGAGGGATAAATCTGAGTCAAATTTGCATCCACGGTTTCTAACCACGTATGAGGGTGCCAGCGCTTGTCCTAATGGTTCAGGCCACAGGATTGGTTGGGGAATGAGTGATGGTTTCCTGCAGAGTAGGATTTCGGTTTTCCCAGGGTTGAGGATGAGGTGGTTGGTTGTCATCCAGTGTCCAATATCAGAGAGGCATGACAGGTCTGGGCTGCGAGATCCTTCGGAATTTGGGATTTTGATGATGATCTGCTTATCATCTGCATAGTTGTAGTAGATAATGTTGTACGAGGGGATGATTGTGGGAATGGGTTGTATGTAGAGGTTGAATATTAGCGGTGACGTGGACACTCCTTAGGGGAAACCTTTACAAACTTGGCGTGATATGTATGTGAACTGGTCGAGGCACTTGATTTGCGACCGGTTAGAGATGAAGGAGGGGATCTATGAAAGGTCTGTGCTTTTGATTCCTAGCATTTTTAGTCTGATTAATAAAATCGAGTGATTGATGGTATTGAGGCTGCGGAAAGGTCTATCAGGATGAGAGCCGCACAGCCGTCTGCATCGGCTGCTCTTTTTAGGTCGTCCTAGATGGAGACTAGGGAGGATTCTGTTCCCTTTAGTGGTCTGAAACCTGATTGTGCTGGGTCTAGGCGGATGTTGGCTTTGGCAAATTTGCCAAGCTGTTTGTAGGCTGCACGGTCAATCAGTTTGAACAGTGAACCTTTGGAATGTAATTAGAGCCTAGTGAGGATTTTGTATTATATAGCAGCTGTACCCAGTGTATCAAAGGCCGACCAAGCCTCTTCCTCTTTTTACACTCTCATTCTCTCTCTCTTTGTTTGTGACAAGAGAAAATCCAGATATCTTGGAGGGGGAGGGAGGATGCTGTGATTTTTATGGTTAAAAGTATCATGAGGACAGCAGGAGAGAGTCATTGCCCTAGACGGAGACTGGCCATTGGAGACAAACATTTTCTTAGCGTGTTTCCTGGCATGTGAGGGGAACACAGACAAGCTCAGGGGGTGTGGGGTGCTAGGATCCTTACAAAACATGCATGGGACCAGGCTGCAGGGTCTAAAATTGTGTTCTTTTCTATTTCTTGTTAATTATTAGTGTTTGTGAATACTGTAACACGTGTGCAGCCTAGCAGCACTACCAACCAATCTTGGGCAAACCTGTATTATTAAACATTTCTTAGGTACTAACAGAAGAAACAGAAAATATGTTTTAATCGGAGTGTGACCCTTTCCAAGAAGGAAGGTCATTCGGGGAGATATCATGTTGTGTATTCTTGGCAAATGAAGCTAGTAAAAAATTGAAAAGATGTACTAACATTTTAAAATGGCTCTTTTTAAAAAAAATAAATGTACAATGTTAATTTCTAATGATCACTTGCAGTATATAGTGTAGTTGTAATGAACATGTTACACTTTTCTTACTGAGGAAAGCTCATGATCAAAACCTAGAATAACTATAAATGTTATTTTCTGATCGAATGTTGTCATTCTAAGATGGACAGTACAGTACGCTCCTGCTCTTTCAAAACATACCTACGAGAAAGGGGAAGGAGGAGACAAATACCACAAATGAGGACATGAAATCAAAGAGCATTTTTGGAAAGGCCTGTGAAAAAGTCTGAGCAATGACACAAGTGACACTAAAGCATTGTGCTAAAAAACATTTTTATTAATGGGTTTTTCTGGGGAATGGCTTTGGTGAAAATGCCTATAGGTAATAGAGTGATTCATATATCCGTTGGGAAACCTTTTACTACAAGTGATTATCTCTCATTGAAACACCCTATCCTAAAACAAAATATTCAAAATAGGTGGCCAACAAACAGTTCTATCTCCTAGTCTTAGTAAGTCCTTAGACTCATGGCTACCCTAAGCCACACAACAAATAATCCACATGTCCCAATGCGTGGCCAGCAAAAGAGTTCAGAAAATCTAGTTTTCAAAGTCTGAATGCCTTCCTCCAGGTAGTAATCATTTCAGTGTTCCTCGTTTAAAGAACCTCCCCTTGTCCTAATAGAGCATGAACTGGCGCATGTGTTTCCTCAACAATGCTCTTTCTGTCTGAACCTTCCCAGCCCTTTTTAAGGTCCTTAGGATGTGGCTTAGTTTCTAAATTTGTTCCTGATAGGTTATTCACCATGTCTGTTTGAATTTATGATTGGTTATTCCCTGGGCAATCCATAATTCCTCTAATTATGTTATTAGCTCAGGTCTGGCATTGGGTTATTACTTGATGGTCTCTATTACCGGTAATGGGGGCCCAGCGAGAATTCAAAGGCGTCCACAGCATGCATCTTGGACTACCTTGCAGCATGGTAGTCTGTATTGCTAATTCCGTTTTTGTGTTTAGAGTGCCTGCATCAAAAAACGAATTTAGATGACCTTACATCTGTACTGCTCATTCAGTTTTTGTGTATTTAGAGTGCCCTGCATCAATATTAAATGTGGGTGCCCTACATAACTTTTGTGAGATGTGGTTGCTATTCTAGTGCATTTGCTTCTTTGCTTGGCTACTAGGCCGCCTGGTGAGTTTGTCTCGTACTGTGCAGCCCTCCTCTTTCCTCCTCCTTCCCCCACCACTATGGCACTCACCATCTCCCCTATCCTTTCTAACTGCTATGCTATCACTTATCCTCCCACTCTCACGAAGTCTAGTAGAAAAAAGCTTTAAAAAGATATCCTGACAACCAACCTTGGCCTACCTATCGCAGACACTGATGTCATTGTAACTTCCAGACAGACCTTACTGACATCCTTTTCTCTGTCCCCTTTCCAGATCTATGGACTCCTCATTTCTACTCCCCATCCTCTTACATCCTCACCCATTAATGGTGGCACTAAATGGGAAGTCCTCTTGACTGGATTCGCATCATCCAGGTGTATCATTAATGTCTATCACACTGGCACTATCTTGGTTCAGGGTCCTCAACCCAACCCCCTCCTCTTTGACCTCATTAACTTACTCCCCACTCCTGCTACTCTTCTTCCTATCTCTCTGCCCCCCCCCCTCTCTGACTGGTGTACCACATCCCTGTACCCCTCCTCAGAAAACCTTCAAAGGTGGAGATCTCCTGCATCTTGCCACACTTAGTGCTCGTTCTGCCATCAAACACTCCTCCAACATCTACCTCCTTGAAGACCTTGACCTTGATATCTTTGCTCTTACCGAGACTTGGTTCAAGGCCAGCTCAGTCAATGCTTTTGACTCCCTTCTCCCTGATGGCTATAAGATCATCTCCAAGCCTCGCCCTAACCGTGCAGGCACTCGGGTTGCTCTTATCTTCCCTGAGTGGGTACTTTCTTCCCTCATACCCAGCCTTACTCATCCTTCGAGAGCCTAGTTTGTAAGTTGGTCATCTCGCCCACCTCCTCACAGACCATTGCCACCATCTACAGGCCACCTGGCTCTTCCACCCTGTTCCTCTCTGAATGGGCTGATTTCTCCTCCGCTCTCCTCACTACCACCACTAAACTCATTCTCCTGGGCGATTTTAACATTCACCTGGACCCCTCAATCACAGCCTTCACTCTCCTCCATGACCTCTGCACATCATTCTCCCTTTCCATTCTCCCTTCTGGTCCTACCCATTAGGCTGGACACACTCTGGATCCCTTCATCCACACCGATTTTTCACTCTCCTCCCCACTCTCCTGGTCAGACCACTCTCTCCCCTCCTCGCACCTGGGTCCTCTTGGCCCCCTGACCACGCCTCCCTCAGCAATACCAACCTCGTTCACAAACATCCGCCTGATGAAATGAGTGTCAGTTGCTGCTTTCGCATCTACCTTCACCCCCCTCTCTCCCCACTACAGACTCTACCTCTGACTCCGCTCTCAGCACCCTCCATCTTACCATTACTAATATCCTTAACATTCTTGCCCCAGTCATGAGGATCTGCCTGAAACATGCCTCTAAGTGTAACACTTGGTACAACTCCGAACTTGCAAGTGAAGAGCTGCGGAATGGAAGGGGCAGATCTCAGGCTTACCCCCTGACAATCTGGCCTGTAGCCTGCTTCAAGGGCAATACAGACTCTCCATCTGCACCAAGAAAAGACCCCACATCCAGGCCCACCTCTCTAGTGCAGCCAACAACACGGATTAACTCTTTAAAATCTGCAGGGAACTAGCCAACCTCTCAGCAGTCTTCTCCTCACCTCTTCCCTCGCAGGCCCTTTGCAATGCACTGGCAACACACTTCATTGCAAAAACACAGGACATACTGAGTACCCTTGCATCCCCCTCTCCCACTCCCTTCACCCATCCACTTGCCACCTATGGCCTCCCTTCCTCCCTCTGCCTCTCTATCCTCCTTCTCTCCTATGACACCTGAGGAGGTCACCAGAGTTGTCTGCTCCATGAAAGTCTCCTCCGAACAGGTTTCCCTCTGCTCCTCCAGAACCATTAAAGACAATATTGGCTCCTTTGCCCCTGCACTTGCTGATTTCTGCAACCACTCTTTTGCTACTGGATCTTTCCCCTCCTCCCTCAAGCACTCCCTTGTGCGGCCTCTCCTGAAAAAAAGTCTGCAGACCCGACTTGTCCAGCCAACTACCGCCCCAAATCTATCACCCCCTTCCTTGGGAAACTCCTGGAGAAGCTGGTCTTCCCCCAACTGACTCAGCACACTGAACTAGTTGGTTGCCTCCACAACGACCAATCTGGATCCTGAGCATCCAGAGGAACGGAAACTGCTCTTCTGAACACCCGCGAGGAACTGCTTGCATCTCTTGATTCCAACTCTCTAGCTGTTCTCATTCTACTTGATCTATCCTCTGCATTCAATACGGTCATCCACTCCATCCTCGTAAAATGACTCAATCATACCATAGGTATCTCGGAGTGGGCACTGGACTGGCTGACCTCCCTCCTCAGTGACCGTCTGTCCCAGGTTATTCTGGTCTCTTTTTCCTCCCCCACCTCCATCTCCACCTGCGGCATCCTCCAGGGTTCCAACCTTTCCCCCTGGCTGTTTTAACAACTGCATTGCTCCGCTTGCACACCTCATTTCCAGCTTCTCTCCAAAATTCCAGTGTTATGCAGACAACACACAACTCTTCTTCAAACTTCCCTCTGGTCCTCTTCTTACTTCCTCCATCTTTCCGGACTGCCTATTTGCCATCCAGTCCTGGTGTACTTCCAATGATCTCTGCCTCAAGGCCAGCAAGACTGAGATCCTTCCTATCCAGACTCCTGCTCCGTCTTTCTGTCCCTCACTCTGGCCATCTTCTATGGGCTATCCCCCTTGTCCTTCATCTGAAGCCAGAAACCTTGGCGTAATCTTCGACTCGTCTCTTTCCTTCATCCCTCACATTCAGGACATTGCTAAGAAGCCACTTTCAACTCCACCTCCTCAAAGGAATTCTTCCTTTCCTCGCCTTCCCCCAGAAGCTCAATGTCTCTAGAGCTCTGGTTCTCTCTAGACTAGACTACTGCAATAGCCTTTTCCTTAATCTACCCTCTTCTTCTCTGCGGCCCCTCCAGCTAATCCAGAATAGGGATGCAAGACTTATCCTTGGCCTCAAGCCCGGGGACAGCATCTCTCCAGCCCTAATAACTCTCTACTGGCTCCCGGTTGATGCAAAGATCAAATTCAAATCCCCCTGCATCATCGACAAGGCTGTCTGGGACCCAAGACCATGCTACCTACAACTTGTTATCACTAAATACTCTCCCTCCAGATCTTTATGTTCTTCCGGTACCAACTCTCTTTGTGTTAAGCGCTTCGCAAAACAGCAAGCCGGTGGCCTATCTCTTTGCCCAGCAGGCTCCCTCATATGGAAAAGCCTCCCCCTTCCTCTTGAGCCAGAACTCCGCAAATTCTGGAAGCTCCTCAAGACTTTCCTTTTCACCTCCTCCTCCCATTCCTCCCTCCTCTGTTAAATCCCACAGTTGCTGAGATTGTTGTCCAGGGCCCTTATGTGTCCTCCCGGGTCCTGGCCGTCCACACCCAATCGCCTATAGCCTCCACCCCTCCCAGCAATTTGCCTTGGCACCCACTGGCTTATGTCACTGCAGGCCTGCACTTACTTATTTTGGCAGCTGACCACTCCACCTATGCACTTACAGCTACTCCCTCCCTAGCACCTCCCTCTTGATAAACCAAGCACTTAGCCCCCCCCCCATTCCCTCCTCCCTTCTCCCTCTCTGCACTTGCACGTTCTGAATGCTCACCAGGCCTAGTAGGTCTGCCTCTATCTTTCATTGTTGTATTTGTTCTTCATTCCCATGTTCCCTCTCTGGTGGGCACTTTGAAACTCAATTAACTTGTTGCATAAGCGCATTACAAATGCAAAATAAAATAAAATTGTAATAAATGGTCTCTCTTGCCGGTAATGGGGGGCCAGCGAGAATTCAAAGGCATCCACAGCATGCATCTTGTAATACCTTGCAGCATGGTAGGAGGGAATGCAGTGTTGTGCGCTCTCTTTGGTCTGCTGGAGAACGTACATGGGGTGAACGCCAGAGTGGGCGGTACGGGCCCCTTCCCTCGTTCTCTCTCTTTTTCTCTCACAGAAGTTTCAACAGTTTACTCATGACTCGTGAACACAGAGGGTTCGAGGAAGCATTGCTCCCATAGTAACATGTTAGTTTCTTCAATCCTCAGACCATGAGATCCCGTAGCGAACCTCTTTGGGAGTTGAAGTCCACCAATAATGTATTCCACAGTATTTCCTCTGTGGCTGTACTACAGCATCTCTGAGGGGGGACCCTATTGGAGGCACAATAGGTAGAGGTCGGACAGCCCAGCCTCTGGTGGCTCTCTTCTCCCACATGTCCGAATTGTGAGTTCTGCCAATTCAACATAGACCACACAAAGGGTTATATGCATGAATGCCTAAGTACATAATAGACACTAGCCTCTGTGGTGATTTCATTTTTTACAACCTATCATTCAAGTGTTTGTTACCATGAACCATATATATTCTTTCGGAAAACCTCAGTATCTAAATGTGAGGAAAAATGTCACTACATTTGGGACCAAGGGCTTATCCTGGTACCTCTCCCTGGCTTTGGGAGCCTCGCAGGGACAGGTTCTCAGATTAAGGATGTCTGTGCACTTTCCCAGTCCCCAATTCACATAAACTAGTCAGCAAAAGCAAGTAGAAAGCCACATGACACTAATATTTTGCAAAAACAAAAAAAGCAATCTCATGCATGCATGTTCTCATATCGCATTTTTTATTTCTTGGAATTCAAGTCCAGACATAACTTGCCGAGATTAACAAATATCAGTATTTGATTTCAATACTGAAGATGAAAATGTCTGAACTGCAAAGTCTATGTCGAATCTACACATTTTGATCAATCTTTAGTTGACTACTGTTGTACAGTTCTAGATGTTTTAAGTAGTGTGGTCATATTTAGTGTCATTTAAGCCCTTGAGTAGGTTCCAGAATTGTGAGCCAACTTTACAACAGTAAAGTATGAATACAGCCGGCTAGAGAGAAAAGCTATCAACAGAGACGAGGAGCCGTGGATCTGTATGTTATAAGGTAGGTGCGTTTTCCAGTCTGCAAGCCTTCTTACCCTATTGGCAACTCTCTGCAAGACAAAGAAACAAAATAAGCTAATTAGTTACACTGAAACACATGCTCCCCAAATAGGAAACATGAATTAAAGTTCATTAAAAATCATTGGTAAAATATGAAGCGGCGCAAACATTATCCCCATAGAAACTCTACAGAGTCAAGGGGATTTTGACAGAAGCCATTTTAAATTACAGAGAATGTGGGGAGTTTGTTATCCATATGTTTTTATTGGGGCTTCCCTTTGGTGGAACTTATTTTCCATTAGGGGTTCTGGTAAAACCCCATCCTTCTATCCAAAAGACTCTTTAAGGTGCAAATCAATTTCAAACTTTCCTAAACCAGCTATACATTCCCCACTGGAACAGTCTTATGGGTTATCTTCAAGTAGATTTTCAGCCACTTCATGGTGCTGGATTAATTCTGAATTCTTCCTTTCTTCCTCAATTTCAAGGCACAACATGGTGCCTTTGTCCTGTTGGACTTTGATATCTGCTGATTTGGTGCAAAGTTAATCTTTCTCCATCGTCTATTGTGCACTGAAAGTACATTGAGCTTTATGATGGGTTAATAACTCGTCTTCCTCAGCTATCAATATATTATGTTACAACAGGTATTCCCATCGGATGCTCTGTCCCAGATTTCCCAGATTTCATTTCACATATACTGCTTGCTACTTGGGCTTCAGATCCACTCCTTCTGTTTCAGATTTTATAAATAAGCAGATGGCAATCATGTCAGGAGCAAAGTTTGTTCTCCACTGAAAAACATCAATACCTTTAGTTAATAACTACAGGCAGTAGATAGATGGAATGAGCATCAACAACCGAAACCTCAAAGCATCTAAATCTGACATGTTCTTTGTGGTCCACATTCAGGGCCCTTTCTATGCTTGAATTGGGCCAATGTCTTAGTCCAGACAGATATTGAACATCTTCAGAATTGTCTTCGATGCAGATTTGCCCATGATAATCAAAGTTACTCCGACAGGACTCAAACCCTAAAAGATGCTTTGCCTAGTTGGCCTACTCAAATGGTCACAGCTGTGACATTTGCACTCTACAGATTAAAATAGGCCAACATAATTTGTATGGGTTTACCAATCTACTTTTTAGCCAGACTCGATTGTCTGTACATATATTTTCCACAAACCTCTTAGAAGATCACTGAGATCAATAGATGCCCTCTGGATGGCAGCTTTCCAGTTCAACTGTTTGGGAACTGGATTATACTCTATTACATTTCTTGTGTCTTGCAAATGAAATACATTGGGCTTCATTATGATGTTGGCGGTCCGGAAATAAAGGTGCTGGTAGCAACGTACCGGCACCCTTCCCTGACTACCAAACTATAAGAATGCCAGTAGGGGTATTGAACTACCGGCTAGCCTGACCTGCCGGGAGTTCAGGCCCCTACCGGTATGTTTTCCACTGAAGCACTGGCACCGTTAACACCGGTGCCAGTGCTTCAGGTTTCCTATTCCCATAGGAATGGGAAATAACTGTGCCGCTGCCTGTGATATCCCGGTAACAGAGTTATGGGGTTGCCGGCACCCTTGTGATGAGGCCCATTGTTCATTATTTTATTTTATTAGAATTTTTGTTTACCGCTGGCCCTTCCCAGAGGCTCTTGGAGCGCCTTACATGATTCAAATATTGAAAAGGTGGGAGGTGAAAAATTAAGTTCCAAAAATATTTTCATGAAAGGATAGGGAGATTAGGATAGACAAGTGATAGCAGTGGAGGAGGGCATGGCTATGTGTGGGGAAACAGGTATGTTTTGAGGCTCTTTCTGAAGGTGGTGATGGAGGATGCCATGTGTATGTGAAGAGGTAGGGTGTTCCAGGCCTTGGGTGCCCAGTGGGTAAATGCTTGTTTTTGTGTGCATGAGAGTTTGCAGAGTGGTATGTGTAGAAGGTGTTGGCTGGCTTGTATGGTATTTGTGTGGCTGATTGGTTTGAGTTTGTCATGAAAGTAAGATGGAGTTTTGAAGTCAACGGCTTTGAATACAATGCAGAGTCCTTAGAAGGCATTTCTCTGTGGCATGGGGAGCCAGTGGAGCTGGGCAAGGGAATGCTTCTGGCCAGGGGCGTTGCTAGGGGGGGGCTATAGCCCCTGATCTTTTGGTTGTAGCCCCGGATAGAATCTTAGGAGCTACAGCCAAAAGACTAGCTAGCCCCCAGTCCCAACAGTTCCAACATCAGCTTAGCCCCGGGTCTTTTCCAGACCTGGCAACAAACCTGCTTCTGGCTGCTGAGTTTTGTATGGCTTCTAGGGGGACAAGGGTGTTGTTGGGGAGTCCAGAGAGGAGAGCATTTCCAAAGTCCGGTTTTGGGAGAACCAGTGCTTGGACTGCAGTGCGGAAGTCATCTGGAAGAAGGATATGTCTGATTTAGCATCTCCAGCTTTAGAGATGAGCAGACCTTTAGAAAACATCTGGAAATGTAGTTATTTCTATGCCTATGTAGTGTCTACTCGTAAGGACAAAGGATAAATACCACACTTTCAGGACAATTTACAAGGACAAGTGGGTCCGTGTATATTGTGCAGAATGCATGCCATTTACATTTTGTCCTTGCGAATAGCATAAATTCTGCACAATTCACACAGATAAAGAGAGTACGTGTAAATTGTGCAGAAAGTATGTTTATTTCTCCACCAAGTCACGTGATGAGAAAGAGACAGAGCGTTGCGTTCTGTTTATGGAACCGGAAGTAAACACTAATTCTCATTCAAAAATGTACCATAGCAATGATCTCCACCTCCTCCATGTCAAGTGAGGGCAGAGGGCAAGAATAAAACAGTGGATGGGGCACATGGGCTAACTTAGAGGGGAATATGATGAATCATTAAGAGGAGGTGGAATGATAATGTAGCGAAGAAGGGGTCTATGGGCTAACAGGTTTCTAGAATGGGGTCTCTAGAGGGGGTTGGTGGGGGACATCTGGGTGTGTATTTCCCGGGAGGGATGAGGCATTTGGGTGTTGATCTGGAGGGAGGTATGGGGCACTTGGGTGTGGATTTGGATCGAGAAATGGGGCGCCTGGGTGTGGATCTGAAGGGAGGGAAGAGGGCACCTGGGTGTGGATCTGGAGGGAGGGTGTGGGGCATCTAGGCGTGGATCTGGAGGGTGGGATTGTGCTCTGGTGTGGATCTGAAGGTAGGGATGGGATGTCTGGGTGTGGATCTGGAGGGTGGCATGAGGCATTTGGGTGTGGATCTGGATGAAGGGAAGAGGGCATGTGGATACAGATCTAGAGGGCGGAATGGGGCATCTTGGTGTGGATCTGGAGAGCGGCATGAGGCATCTGGGTGTGGATCTGGATAGAGGGATGGGGTATCTGGGTGGGGATCTGGAGGGAGGGATGGGGCATCTGGATGTGGATCTGAAGGGTGGTAAGAGGGCACCTGGGTGTGGATCTGGAGGGCGGCATTAGGTATCTGGGTGTAGATCTGAAAGGAGGGTGTGGGGCATCTAGGTGTGGATCCGGAGGGAGGGATGGGGCATCTGCGTGTGGATCAGGAGGGCGGGATGGGGCATCTGGGTGTGGATCTGGAGGGAGGGATGGTGCATCTGTGTGTGGCTCTGGAGGGAGGGATGGGGAATCTGTGTGTGGCTCTGGAGAGAGGGATGGGGCTCTGGAAGTGGGTCAGGAGGGAGGGATGGGGCATCTGGGTGTGGATCTGGAGGCGAGTTGGGGGGCACCTGAGTGTGGATCTGGAGGGAGACAGGGAGGGATTGGATATCTGGGTGTGGCTCTGGAGTGAGGGGTGGGGCTATGGGTGTGGATCTGGAGAGAGGCATGAGGCATCTAGGTGTGGATTTGGAGGGATGGATGGGGCACCTTGGTCTGGATCTGGAAGGAGTATTGGGGCATCTAGGTGTGGATTAAGGAGGGAAGGATGGGGCATCTGGGTGTGGCTCTGGAGGGTGGGTTGGGAGCACTGAGTGTGGATCTGGAGGGAGGGATGGTGCATCTGTGTGTGGCTCTGGAGGGAGGGATGGGGAATCTGTGTTTGGATCTGGAGGGAGGTATTGGGCTCTGGGTGTGGATCATGGGGGAGGGATGGGGCATTTGGGTGTGGCTCTGGAGGGAGGGTTGGGGGCACCTGAGTGTAGAGCTGGAGGGAGGCATGAGGCATCCGGGTGTGGATCTGGAGGTATGGATGGGATATCTGGTTCTGGATCAGAAGGGAGGGATGGAGTACCAGGGTGTGGATTAGAAGGAAGGGAAGAGGGCACCTTGGTGTGGATCTGGAGGGAGGCATTAGTCATCTGGATGTGGATCTGAAGGGGCATCTGCGTGTGGATCAGGAGGGCGGGATGGGGCATCTGGGTATGGATCTGGATGGAGGGATGGGGCACCTGGATGTGGATATGAAGGGTGGGAAGATGGCACCAAGGTGTGGATTTGGAGGGATGCATTAGGCATCTGGGCGTGGATCTTGCGGGAGGGTGTTGGGCATCTGGGTGTGGATCTGGATGGATGGGTTATCTGGGTGTGGCTCTGGAATGAGGGATGGGGCATCTGCGTGTGGGTCTGGAGGGAGTGATGGGGCATCTAGGTGTGGATCTGGATGGATGGGATATCTGGGTGTGGCTCTGGAAGGAGGGATGGGGCATCTGCGTGTGGGTGTGGAGGGAGTGATGGGGCATCTGGGTATGGATCTGGGGGGAAGGATGGGTCTCTGGGTGTGGATTAGAAGGGAGGGTTGGGGGCACTGGGTGTGATGTGGAGGGAGGAACGAGGCATCCCAGTGTGGATCTGGAGGGAGGCATGAGGTATCCGGGGGTGGATCTGGAGGCAGGGATGGGATATCTGGGTGTGGATCAGAAGGGAGGGATGGGGCAATTGGGTTTGGAGGTAGGGACGGGAACTCTGGGTGTGGATCTGGAGGGAGGGATGGGGCACTTGGGTTTGGGTACAGATTTGGGAGGACATCTTGGTGCAGATCTGGAGGGTGGCATGAGGCATTTGGGTGTGGATCTGGATGGAGGGAAGAGGGTACGTGGGTACGGATCTAGAAGGAGGGATGGGGCATCTTGGTGTGGATCTGAAGGGTGGCATGAGGCATCTGGGTGTGGATCAGAAGGGAGGGGAGGGGTGGGGCTCGGGGTGTGGATCAGAAGGGAGGGATGGGGCTGTGGATCAGAAGGGAGGGATGGAGCCCCTGCGTGTGGCTCTGGAGGGAGAGAAGAGGGAACCTGGGTGTGGATCTGGAGGAAGGCATGAGGCACTTGGGTGTGGTTCTGGTGGAAGTCATGAGGCACCTGGGTGTGGATCTGGAGGAAGGCATGAGGCACCTGGGTGTGGATCTCGAGGGATGGGTGGGGCTTTTGGTGTGGATCTAGAGGGATGGATGGGGCTCTGGTTGTGGATCTAGAGGGATTGATGGGGCTCTGGGTGTTGATACGGAGGGAGGGATGGGGCTCTGGGTGTGGATCTAGAGGTATGAGTGGGGCTCTGGGTGTGGATCTAGACGGATGGTTTGGGCTCTGGGTGTGGATCAGGAGGGAGGGGTGGGGCTCTGGGTGTGGGTCAGGAGGGAGGGATGGGGCTCTGGGTGTGGATCTGGAGTGAGGGATCGGACATCTGGATATGGATCTGGGAGGGAGGGATGGGGCATCTGTTTGTGGCTTTGGAAGGAGGGATACGGCATTTGTGTGTGGCTCTGGAGGGAGGTATAGGGCTCTGGGTGTGGATCTGGAGGAAGGCATGAGGCACCTGGGTGTGGATCGAGAGGGAGTGGATGAAGCTCTGGGTGTGGATCTAGAGGGAGGGATGGGGCTCTGGGTGTGGATCAGGAGCGGGGGATGGGGATCAGGGTGTGGATCAGGAGAGAGGGATGAGGCCCTGGGTGTGGATCAGAATGAAGGGTTGGGGCTCTGGGTGTGAATCTTGAGGGATGGATGGGGCATCTAGGTGTGGATCTGGAGGGAGGGATGGGGCATCTGGGTGTGGGTCTGGAGGGAAGGATGGGGCATCTGGGTGTGGATCTGGAGAGCGGGATGGGGCATCTGTGTGTGGCTCTGGAGAGAGGGATGGGGCTCTGGAAGTGGGTCAGGAGGGAGGGATGGGGCATCTGGGTGTGGATCTGGAGGCGAGTTGGGGGGCACCTGAGTGTGGATCTGGAGGGAGACAGGGAGGGATTGGATATCTGGGTGTGGCTCTGGAGTGAGGGGTGGGGCTATGGGTGTGGATCTGGAGAGAGGCATGAGGCATCTAGGTGTGAATTTGGAGGGATGGATGGGGCACCTTGGTCTGGATCTGGAAGGAGTATTGGGGCATCTAGGTGTGGATTAAGGAGGGAAGGATGGGGCATCTGGGTGTGGCTCTGGAGGGTGGGTTGGGAGCACTGAGTGTGGATCTGGAGGGAGGGAGGGAGGGATGGGATATCTGGGGGTGGATCAGAAGGGAGGGATGGAGCAATTGGGTTTGAAGGGAGGGATGGGGCATCTAAGTGTCCACCATGGAAGAAGGGAAAAGGGCACCTGGGTGTGGATCTGGAGGGAGTGATGGGGCATCTGGAGGGAAGGATTGGGCATCTGGGTATGGATCTGGAGGGATGGATGGGGCCTCTGGAGGGAGGGATAGGGCATCTGCATGTGGATCTGGAGGGAAGGATGGAGCGCTGGGTGTGGATCTGGAGCATCTGTGTGTGGATCTGGAGATAGGAATGGGGGCACCTGGGTGTTGATATTGAAAAGAGGGATGGGGCATCTGTGCGTGGCTCGGGAGGGAGGGATAGGGCTCTGGGTGTGGATCTGGAGGAGGGCATGAGGCACCTGGGTGTGGATCTAGAGGGATGGATGGGGCTTGGTGTGGATCAGGAGGGAGGGATAGGGCTCTGGGTGTGAATCACGAGGGAGGGAAAGGTCATCTGGGTGTGGATCTGAACAGAGGTGTGAATGCACCTCAGTGTGAATCTGGAGGGAGGTGTCGCTGGGTTTGGATCAGGATAGAGGGATGGGGGATCTGGGTGTGGGTCTGAGGGAGGGATATGGCTTGTGGGTCTGGAGGGATGGATGGGGGGGTTTATAGTGAATATGTCGAATGCAAAAATGTCGAAAAAAAGAATGCAGAAAAAAAATGTGAATGTGTTTTTTTTTTTTTTAACGGGGGGGGGGGGGGGGGGGCAGAGGTTCCTCCCCAAACCCTCGGTTTATTTTTACTAGCTAAACCAAAAAAAAACATACGACATTTTTGCATTCGACCAATTTTTTTCGACATTACAACTGGATACCGGATGGGGGCATGTTGGTCTGAATGAAGGGCGGGGTCATCTGGGTGTGAATGGAAGGAATGGGTCATGTAGGGCTGGGGCATCTGCATGCAGGGGGAGAGCTGATGGTATGTGGTTCTGGTGGAAGGTCTGGAGCACCTGGGCGTGGGAAGGATGGAGGCATCTGGGTGTGAATGGAGGGATGGGGCATGTAGGTCTGGAGGGAGGGAGGGATGGGGCTGTGTGGGTAGAGGGGGGAATGGGGTATGTCGGTCTGGAGGGAATTAGAGGGCATGTGGATGTGGGTCTGGAGCGAGGGATGGAGGCATGTTGGCCATGGGCCATCTGCATGTGAATGGGGGACTACGGCATGTGTGTCTGGAGGGAGGACTGCAGATTGTGAGTCTGAAAGGAGGGGTGGGGGCATGTGGGTCTGGAGAGAGGGCTGGAGCACTTGGATGTGGGTCGGGAGTGAGGGATGGGGCATCTGGGTGTGAACAGATAGATGAGGCATGTAGGTCTGGAGGGAGGTATGTGGCATCTCAGTATGAATGGATAGGGCTTGTGGGGTCTGGGGCAGGATGCAAAATGTGCACTCACCCCTAGTCATTGCCTAGTGATTTTTAACTCCTGATGAGTAAGAAATTGTGTGCTGTGTGTATGCATAGAATTGGGGCAAGGAGTAACCTATGTATGGCTAGTAGCTTGCAACTTTAAATGTTGACCCTGGGTGGGGGCATGTGGGTCTGTAAAGGGGTATACAGGCATTTGGGTCTGGAGAGAAGTGTGGTGGCATGTGGGAATTGAGGGAGGGGTAGGGCATGCAAGTCAATGGATGCATGGGGAGTGTGGGTCTGTAGGAAGGGTTGGGAGCATTTGGGTCTACAGGAGTGGGGCACAAGGTTGCTGAGGGATGGGTGGGTGAATCTGGGTGTAGGTCTGGTGGGAAGGACCGGATGGGGACCCTGAGGCAGGGCCGATGTCGCCATCTGGGTGTGAGTCAGGAGGGAGGGGTGTACCATCCATAGTACCCCCAGCGTTATGCAGGAGACTTGGTCACAGAAAGGAGAGTGACTTTTAATGCCTGTCTAGGAGCTTGCAACATGGGAATTTGTACCCTTGTTATACGATACTAATAACAATTTACTAAACTCATGCTATTTCTTACATCTTATCCATGTTGCCGTTGGTAGAGTGCTATGTTTCCTTAAGTTAAACACCACCTAATTTTTTCTATGTCTGTTTATTTCTTTACCTAGGTGGCAAGTAGGAAGAGCAAGCACACGAGGCACGCATGTCTATCGGAGCATCCATTATAAGCTTCTGTTATTCTTTGCGCACAGATGGGTGTGTAGTGTGTTAAGTCAAAATCGAGATCACAGACAAGGTGAAGTAATTAATCAAAGTCTGCCATGCCAAAACCTATTCTAGCCTTATTCCCGTTCCTACCACTGTAATCTCAAAGGTATCTAACAAAAAACACAATAAGGGCCTTTGCCGAAACAAAAGAATGGTGGCTGGTTTCTGATCCCATTGTGATGTCTCTTTGCCAGAAAGGGACTTCTTCAAACATACCCTCGGGCACAGAAAACACCTCTTCTCCAGCTATTTCTCCTTTCAGCGCTGCACCCCATAGAATACAGTGGAATCCCACAATAAATTCGGTCCAATTGTATACATAGTTCTTCCACCTTCCCATGCCTTCCCGAGCATCTTATGCATCCCTCGCCCGCATCCCACCTATGTATCTGACTTTGCTCCTCCCTACCACTACTGAATGTTATACCATAAACCTCCCTTGCCTCTCTGGCAGTCAAAATCCCTTCAGCCCAAAAACTATGGCAAGAAGCGCTATACAAATGCAAAATAACAAAACATATTACTGCTGTGTAATGGATTTGTATATCCACTAACGCAACAGGAAATCATACGTTCTTGTGGTTGGTGCGTGCAGCATTTACATATCAAAAGTCTAGAAAGACAAACTGTAACCATAGGTGGTTGACCATATCTGAGCCAAGAACCAACTGGAGCAAAAGCCAAGTGAAAAGCATGCTGGGACGCTATAATAAATATCTGCGACTCTGAGGAAATTAAAGAAATCAAGCCTAGTACTTTAATCCTGCAAACATGTTTTGTAGATGGAAGAATTTGGACTTGGACATTAGGCCCTAACTTTGAGGATAGGGGGATTGGACTTGGGCTTTTCGGAACTTGAACACGGACCCAAAGTGCTTTTTTAGAAGAGCCCATTTTCACATATTTCATTACTGCTGGCCCCTTTTCAGGTTCAAGACCCAAGGTCAAATAGGAGTTATCACCACGCCCTACCGTGTCCAGGGCTAACCAGTGTGGAAACAGAGTGGATGAGAAGGGGACCCAGAGCTTCATCCCTGGGAAGGTCTTGGAATGAGTAAAGGATGCAGGAGTTGAGTCATTTCCCGACTAGTTTAAAAAAATATATTTTCATTATCGTGATATTGGTTGCTCGTACTCAACCTTACACAAAAATTAGAAAAGAAAACAAAAAAAACAATTACATCATTTTGTTATCATACATAACCAATATAACAAAATGAGAAAGGTAAAAACTATAAAATAGAATACAATTCCAATTCAATAAGAAAAGACCCTAAACTAGTTTGATCTGGTGCACTTAGGCAAAATAACATTATAAAAAAGGAACAAAAAATCACGAACATATATCAGGTCATTCACCACCTAATGCGTACCAAACATGATTGATTAAGGATCTTTAAAACGGAAATGGCCACTGCAGTTTCCTCACCGAATAAAGAAGCCTCCTGAATCCAAGAAGGCGGGATTATGCACAAACTGTCCCAACAACAGCAATCTCTGGGTTTTTAAGAAAGGGCAATCCACCAGGATGTGCTCTCAGGTCTGTAACACGGCCCGATCTCACATAGAGCACAGCCTTTGGATATTCCTCAGATGGATATCTAACAAGACCTATTTCTCTCCAGTGTGTAGCAAATTTAGCCTGTATCTTAAAAATTGAAGGCTCCAATATCCATTGGGAAATTTGTTAAGGTATCTAGGAATGACCCCTAAAGGCTTGTTGTAAACTGACAGGCTTTTATACAGCTTGAATGATCTCATCCTTGCAATGGTCACCATCCAGTCTTGTCTTAGTAACATTTTCTTGACCCTGTTAGAGTTACTAACAAGGTCACTGGAAGATAATTCCAATCTATATAATATCACCCCAGCACTTTTTCTAAGGTTGGTCAAAGATCGTACCATTGATTGCTTTATAGCATCTGCAAGATCCTCATACAGGGATTCAGTGGAAGGAACCAACTATGTATTGTACAAAGACAAGATCCATCAATCCAGCTGACTCCACCTTATTCCCCACTAGTATGGCCATCCCTTCCTTAACATGGGTATGGTTTGCTTAAATCTGAGTATGGTCAATTCCCCATGCTAACCTCTGAGGGTAGTGGGCTGCTAGTGACATGGCTGGTCCGGATGCTACATGATGTGTCTCCCCGAAAATAGACCAGGTGAATCCTGCAAGCCGGATACTCCCACCAAGGCACAGTCTATCATCCCCAATGTTGGGGTTGACCCTTCTTGCAAAGTTTAGAGGGAGGATGTGCTCTGGGGGCCAAAGTGGAACACTAGAACAGGAGACTGAGGTCTATGGGGCTAGGAAGTGGAACCTGAGCAAGTCCCAGCGACATGGCACCAAAGCCCAGCCAGACCGGCTCACAGTTTTCTCAGACATGCAATACCTTAGCCCTGGAGGCAGCCCGAGATAATGTATTTATTTATTTAAATTTATATAGCGCACAAACAGCCCAAGGGCATTGAGGCGCTGTTACTTGTTAGAGCTTAGTTACAGTAATACAGGAGTGGTAGCAGACGTTGGTACATTATAAATACTACAGACATAGTTCAATACTTACAGCTTATGCAATTGGTCATTACATTACAGCTTATGCAGTGGGTCATACGTATAGTATTCATGCTGATGCGAGGGACCTTATGTGAAGAGGATGGTTTTCATTGCTTTCCAGAAAGCGATGAGGGAGGCCTCACCTCGGATTGTGGGAGGTAGGGCATTCCAGTGTGTGGGTGCAAGATATGGGAAGCTAGAACCACCTGCTCTGGCTCTTTTTACTAGTGGCACATGGAGCATGTTGGTATAGAAAGATCTGGTTGGCCTTGTAGAATAGACGGGGTGGATCCTTTCCGAGAGGTAAACAGGAGCAGTGAGGTGAATGCACTTATGGGTCAGCGTTAGAGCTTTGAAGAGGATTCTTTCCTTTATTGGGAGCCAGTGGGCTAGCTGTCTAGCCTCCGAAATGTGTTCTCTTTTAGCAATGCCTTGGGCTGCGCGGAAAAAACTATTCTGTATGAGTTGTAGCCTCTCCAAGTTTTTATTGGAGGTTCCTAGAAAGAGTATGTTGCAGTAGTCTAGCCTGGAGCCAGTGATGGCTCTGGCAATGTTTATATAATAACAACCATGGGATTCCAACTGCCAGAAAGCACTATAAGGGGAAGGGCCGGTCCATGCACCGGAACAACAAACAAAGGACAGTTAAATTAAGATGGTTTGCGCACCCACAGTGGTCTCTAAACTTAGAGAAATGATTCTCTTACCTGAAAGGTTTCAAGCAGAAAAGCATTCCAGGACTGCAAATTCCAATACTTACCACATGGCATGGTGCCTGCCGGAAAGGGGTCATCATGGAATGACGCAGTGCCTCTGCTGAAGGTAAATCCAAGATGGCGCTAAAATCACATTTGAATCTTTGCCACCACTCATTAATTGCAATAGAAGCTACCAGGTAAGGAACCAATGCCAGACTTGGACCAATGAGAGGAGTTCAGGACTGACAAGGGAATAACCAATCTCAGCGAAGAAATCAAGGACACATAGGGAATAAATATTTTAGAAACAGCACCAGGCACCATGGGTATAAAAGAGCCGTGGGAACTTAGTTCAGGGTCCTGGACCCGGAAGAGGCGGATGTGCGAAGTGGCCCTTGATACAAGTGGAAAATGCTGAGGAGAGTGACCCAGAGGAGCCTGAGGAGTGGCCCAAAGCTGTAGGCTTTGGAAGAAGAGGATCCAGGAGGAGGCAGGCTGGTCTTCTCTTTCTCCCTTGATACAAGCGGAAAGCCCTGGAACCACTGTCCAGGAAAGCCAGCTACCTGGAGGAGGGCAGTAGAAGCCTGGAGAGGCTTGAAAGGAGTGTCTAATCACTAGAAGTCCTGGAAAAAAGGCTGACCATAGGGGTACTAAAGCACCTCTAAACTCTTTGGCGGAGTTGAGGAGCCAAAGATTGAGGCTTTCCACCACAGGCCCCTGAGGAAAGCTAAAAGGACCATTGCAGAAAGACAAGAACAGTATTGGCTGCCTGAAAGGGACCCAGAATTAGGGTAGGAGAAATACTCGGCCCATTCTAAGTGGCAAGTGAAACCCAAGGTCTGGGAAGAGACCCTTTGTGAATGCTCAGACTGTGAGTACCTGCTGCCCGAACCTCCCTAGAGAAACAATCCTGTTTTGTTGCAGTAGAATAGGGACAGATTTTAAAGAGTAATTTATGAACTATTTGGTGTGTGCCAAAGCATTGGTCTTTAGGTTATTAGCTTAAAGACGGGTTCTGTTCTCTTAACAAGGCCTGACTTGGCGGGTTTGCAAAACCATAAGCCACTGCCACCTTTATTGGTTATGGGATGTGCTTAGCCACTCCTTCCCCAAGATACTTTTTTTGGAAGGTGCATAGCTGCTTCTCCGCCACTCACCTCTCCCTCTCTGGAGCCAACTCAAGCCAACAGACACCCCAACGCTCCTGCAAGAACCTCTCCCACTGACTCATTGGAAGAACATATCACAATCGTGATCTCCACATCCTACCCATTGGAGAATGTAAACATCCAGCTCAGTGTATTGAACCACTCTATAGGAATTCTGACAGCTTTAAAACAGATGGCTGCCACGTCCACCGTGTACCCATCAACCCATCCCAGAAAGTACCAGGCTACTACCAAACATGGAGAGGGTAAGATAACTATCCCCTGTGTTTTCTGGTACCGAATGAACGTGCAGTTTTACTATCCAGAGAGAATTTGAAATGGGAACTGTATCCCCTGTTTCCCTTTCCTCCTGTCATCCCTACAGGTATTGAGCAAGAATCTTTGCAGACCACGCTGCATATAAAGTCAATAAGGCACGCAGGCTGGTGCCTTCCACATAGCCCTGAAGAATGTGGTCTATCTACAATATTCCACAGAAACCGGTCGGCTACAGAACATTCTAATCTAGTGCAAACGAACAACCTCACAGTCTAAAACTGTTCTTGTTCTTTTATATCCCCTGTAAAAAAGACTGAGAGGGATATAGGATCTAAACTCAAAACAGAGTAACCGAATGAAGAATTGTATTTTAAACCTGCACCTGCTAATCAAAGAAACCCTAAGAAAGAAATGTCTTCATTTGAATAGCAGCCGACACATGCCTAGTTCTTTTTACCTAGCATGTGCCTTTTAGCACTACACAGTGCATCAAAGCAAGATTGAGAGAAAGACAACGCACGCTGGCACTGTACTTTTATAATGGCCCACTAGATACTTGAGAATTCACACTATTGACCCTTCATGATAGAATATTGGAAAAAGAAACAATACTGTTTATCAGGACTAGGGGTACTGCTGATGATCCCTCTTCTAAGTCTATCTCAAATCTGTTTCCATGGTGTCCCGGTAAATAACAGAGAAAGTTCACTGCTTACACTTTGTCTTTGTACATTTTTGCAAAACTACATTTTTTAACCGGACAATGGACACTCCTGACAAGCTCCCTCTAATACAATCTCTTAGCTGCTTTGATGGTGCCCTGGTAAAGTGTAGAACATATGCATTATTTAGCCTTTATCCTGGAAAATAGTACACATTTTGCACTATTTTCCCTTCGTCCTGGCAAATAGAACTTATGCACTATTTACCCTTCATCCCATCGTACTTGCAAATAGTAGACATTCTGTACTATTTACCCATTGTCCTTGCAAGTGGTAGAAATTCTGCACTGATTACCCTTCATCCCATCGTCCTTGCAAATAGTAGAAACTCTGCACTATTTACCCTTTGTCCTTGCGACCAGACACTAATAGAAATTCTGCACTATTTAGCCATTGGCCTTCCACCCTTGCAAATATTGTCACTATTTACCCTTCATCCTGGCAAATAGTACACATTTTGCACTATTTACCCTTCGTCCTGGCAAATTGTACACATTTGTTGTACTATTTACCCTTTGTCCAGATAAATAGTAGAATTTCTGCACTGTTTACCCTTCGTCCTTGCAAATAGCAGGCATGCTGCACTGTTTACCCTTTGTCTTTGCAAATAGTAGAAATTCTGCAATGTTTATGCTTTGTCCTCGCAAATAGTAGAAATGTGCACTATTTACCCTTCGTCCTGGCAAATATTTACCGAGGTTTCATTCTCCTGTCAGCCTCTCTTTTAGCACCAAGGGGGCTCACTTTGATTTACTTAAAGAGGCAGTAGGATGGGCAATGTACTGAATTGTAAGATATTATCACAGGATCTCGGGAATGGTAAACCTTTATGATATCCGTATGGTCAGCATGACAGATCATCATCCAGCAGTACCATACCATGCCTGTTTTACTCATCGATGAGGGAAGCAGTCCAGCAATGTTTTCCATACACTTTGGATTTTTGTTTCATTCTATAGAACATAGATCATGGCTTCTCACATAGAGTGTAATACTGCAATGCACACCCTGTTTCTTTCTATAATAGTTGGGAAAGACAGAATAACACGGGATCGTAAACGTATTGAACTTTAGGGAATCACCAGCCTATGCATCGTGAAGGGAAAGAACTTGAGTGAAAAGAGCAGATTTTTTTTACTGTGATTGAGAGGATGCCACAAGCCCCATTAAAGTGCTCCTTTGTTTGTGCACTTCTGTTGGACAGTGTGATTGGTTGAGGCAGACTTACAATGTTGTTCCCCAACTCTTTGTCGTGGCTTGTCTATATCCCAGAATACGGTCAGGCTCCTTCTCTATAGGCTTAGAACCTGAGTTCAACAAGCTAGACAGATTGCGCGTCTGTGCGGAGTTGGGATCCTTAAACACGTGATGGCATGTCTCTGCACACATTCAGAGAAACCCACTCATCCAGATGCCCCCCGCCCCCTGGTTTCCGTGCTTTTCATTCTACAGTTGCAGTGAGTCACACACGATCTCTCCTGCACACACTTTATGTAGTACTTTTATATATTGAGACAAAGCAGAATCCATACTCACTCAAATGAAACATTGCATTCTTCAAGAACTGAAAGAAAGAGAAGCAGTATTAGTGTCAATCAATCTACTATGTGACCTTTGATTTTATTTTAATGTTTCAAGTTCAATTGGTTGATTTTATACCTCTTCAGTGGACCAAAAAACACCCTGAGAAGAAATGCATCACTTTAGCACAGCTACGCCATGAGGAAACACTGGATAGCATATTCTCACCCTGGGAAGGGCGCTCACCCCATCAGGTGGCTGGAACAGCGGGCGAGAAAACACAATCCCCGGCCGCTAGTCGCCCAAGGCCCTTCCCTGGGTGGTTTTTATTTTCTTTTTTCTTTTTTGTCTAATGTGGGGAGGCAACAGGGCGGCAGCCATTTTGTTTGCATTTATTTTTTCTCTGATGGGAAATGGGCTCGCACAGAGCTGTTCTCCCTTGGATGAAAAAAAAAAGAAAAACTAGCTGCACCCCAGTAAATCAAAGGGTGCAAACAGCTTTCACGCCCGGTGGGGGGCATACATGAGATTTATCAGAACGCAGCTCGAGCTGAGGCCTTCGCTTCGCTTGGGCCTATCAAAGCTCAGGCTGGCGGGCCGTTAATGCCCATGTACGCACCCCAGCCGGGGCGTGAAAGCTATAATAACGCAGACGACAGCCAGTTTGGTACATTATCGAACCCAGTCTATGTTAGTGTTACATTCCCCTATGGGTGAGAATGCAGGAAGGCATTGCTACCTGCTCTTTCCTAGGTATGCATTCTCCCTCTGCACCCCATAATTCAGGAAATGCACCCACCACCTCCGCTCTCTGTTTATGAGCAACAAACAGCATCAGAACGCCCTCTGCCAAGCTCCGGCCATATACACCCTCCTGCCTACCGACTGGCAGCACACCCATTACAAGACACCACTAGATTTGGACGGTGACTGCTAGCCTCCTACAATTCAATGAGGCCAAAAGCACAGTCCTGTTTGCAGTTTACTTCCCAGCGATGCTCTTATATCGACCTGGGACTTTCCTCCCTTTACATCTCCTTCGATATGACGGCTTATTTTCACAGCCAAAGAGCTGAAGGACCACTGAACCACCGTTTACCGGCCCAATTCAGAAAGTGTGTGCCACAGATTCCATTCATTGAAATGTGAGAGAACACCAGCAATTACCTTTGTTAATTATTGTCAAATACTGGTCCCAATTAACTGTCTTAAAAGTATGTGCTTGGATCACTGAGTGTAATTACCCACCCCACTCTTTATTACTAATCACTGAATGACGGGCTGAAATCATCCCTATACTATTAGCCTTTACACATTTAATTATCTGTGCATCCATCCTATCAAAAACTTAACTGGCCATACATCAACTCTAAACTGTGAGCCTTCTAGACACCTCTGCGAATGGGCTCTGTTGTCCTCTTGCACATTCCAACTAAACCTACATGTTTCAGACATCAGCCCAGTGTATCCAGACTTTCTTCAGGAGTACATTAATCAATTATACAGTCTTCAAAATGATATAATTTATTGATCTTCTTAAAGGGATGTTTCTACTTTGAACCTTCAATGGTAGCCTGTCTTTCATTGGATCACAAATTAAAACAGTAAATATATTGACGCATATCTGATTATTTTAAATGTAAAGTTGCTGAAATGTAGGTCAGCATGAAGTGACTGTATCCATTCTTTCATTAACCTCTTCTCATCTGTCAGAAAAATCTGAAATTGCCCATTCATCTGTATGGACACAACAGGGAATTGGTGAATGAGGAGAAACCTAGTCAGAGGTGTTCAATACTTGCACACTAGCACCCCAATTATACTTGGGGTAATTGTGTGAGGTTGTGCTTCTAACAGGGTATTCAGTGTTTATCCACCTTATTTAGAATGCATTCCTTGAACTCATGATGTGCCCTGTCTGCATCGTTTACACTGAGCTTGTCTGCCTAAAACAGAAATGTTTGAGGAAGGCAAGCACACAGACACATCTTAGTCTTTTTTACTTTTGGTAATAGATTCAAATTTTAACGGCACTACCTGATGTCATGTGACAGAGAGGCACTGTCTGTATCTTTCATTAAAAGGCCTTGGCTCCTGACCGAATATGACCTCATCATTATCGCCTCTTACTGGTGATCATTTCCTCTCTGTATTCAGGAAGTGTTCAATAGACGAAAGGAGGGAGCCTCGTTCACTGGTCAGCCTGAACAGGAGAAATGCTTCCCTCACTTCCTGTTCTAATAGTCATGCCATGCACTCATATTCCTGTGTGTAGCACCACCAATACTATCGGCTTGACTGCCTAAAACAACTTCCCATTTTAATAAACTGGACACCATGTACCTATAATTCTCCCAGCCAGCGGAGCTGTAACTCTTTCACTCCTTTGTAATCCCATATGCGGAGGGGCACCAATGATTCGAAATGAAAGTGTCCGCCCTATTGGCGTCTTCCCAATAATTTTATTTCTTAGGACTTAACATCTGATGCTTTGTCTCTTCTTGTATGCATTTAGAGGAACGTTTCTGGTCTATGGTTTTCCAGTTTGTACTGATAATTCTCTTTATTTTGTAGGATAAATCAGGAGAGGGATTCACACACACTTTTATCCTGTACCTTGGGATTTTCCCAGACTTTCAAACAAATGTCCCTGTGATTTTTGAAATCTCTTTTAGTTGCTCTTTTCACTATCGTTTTGGGGGTTCTATTTTTCCCAAATGTTCAATGAAATGACCCGCTCGTATTTCATGCACACTTTGAATAAGACTTCCATTATTCTTTTGGACATTAATAAGCCTATCATGAGGAGAGTGAGCTTAAGCTCAGGCCCCTTCACGAGTAGTCTGATAGGAATGCGCGTTACATTTGCAAAGTCATCCTCCTAAACATATGCGAGATGACCTACCTTTTAGTCAATTTCTGAGGTCAAGAGAAATAGCAGCACCTAGGAAGCATAACATAAGTAGTCCTATTATAGGTCTTAACGGAAATAAGGAGTGGCATAAAGTACCACACACACATAGATATTGGGCCGCATTCTCAAACATTTGTTGCCGGAAATGATGAGAAAAAAAAGCAGAGTGGCGCTGCAGGAAGTCACGTGCATCTGACCGCCTCCTCACGCTATCTTCACGTTCCTATGACTCTCTACTTCTCTCTGCTAAAAACAGCACTCTCCATCCCTTACGGGCTCTCTCTCACCACCAACGTTGTCTATTTCAGCTGCTCACTCTTCTTTTCCCCTCTCCCCTTCTCTTGCTCTCCCTTCCTCTGCGCCTCTTTCTATTTTTCATGTCTTACTGACTCTGATACTGCTTTCTATATCCTGTCAACACCCGACCCTTCTGCTTTAATCCTTAAATCTGCACCTTTCCTCTTTACTGTACTTGCTTAATTACTCTTTCTCCATCTTCTATTTTTCGCCCCTCTTTGTTCAAACAAACGGTTATCCTTCTCTCCTCTCCCCTCTAACTTTCATCGGATTTCTTTTCTCCCCTTCATATCTAAATTGTTTACTCTAAAGTATCCTCTTTCTTAACCCTTCACTCTCTTCTTTCTCCGGTTCAAACAGTATTTTGCCCTGCACATTCATGTTTAGAATTCTCTTCTTTCTGCCTGTCACAACAGATAGTCTGATTCATGGAATTATTTGTGTGAAAAACACAGATTTGCGCGCCTTTCTGCCTGAAAATCTCCATACTTCAAACAGGGGTTTTTGGGCATAAAGGCGTGCAAATCTGCGTTTTTCACACAAATAATTCCATGAATCAGGCTGAAAATGTCTTCTGTTCTCATTCTTCTTGACCTATCTGCCGCTTTTAACACAGTTAACCACTCCACTCTCCTGTCCTTGCTTTCTCCCCTTGTTCTCTCTGGCTCTATTCTTCAGTGGTGTCAAGCCTATATCTCTGATCGATCCTGCTCTCTTTCATGGGCTGGTAAACTTTCTTCTTCTTGATTCTATGTAAGGGCCGGGATTGGGCCGCTAGTCAGGACTCCGGCCTACCCATCAAGGCCTTTCCTGATGGCCTATCGAAGGGCATGGAGGATAGCATCTCTCCGAGCCTCCCAGCACGAAAGCAATATCTATAAAGCCGAAACTATTGTCATTAAAATACAAGCTTTACATAAGAGCTTGAAATAGAGTTGTTTAATGCTTTTCAATGCATACGAGGAAGGATTTACGTAGTTTGGCTATGTATTACACATTTAACGCCCATTGCTAAGTGAAATCTATAGGATTTTCCTCCCATTCCCACCCATTTTCCCTCCAACCGCACCTCTTTTTGCACTCTTTGGCTGAATTTGTACTGTGTGGTGAATTTGTCAGCCATTTTTACTTCCAAAATGGCATCTGCTATCTGTTAATGTCAATTAAAAGTTATTTTAATTGATCGATGCTTTTAAAAATATTTACAGCAGCTTTTAATTTATGTCAAATATTTTTATGTATTTTGTATTAAAAATAACCAAGTTACTGTTCTAGTTATGTTTTGATGTAAAATGGCCATGGACTTGCTTGTGAGCGTGGCGGTCTAGTGTTGTCCAACGTAAGAAGGACCTTATTGGCTGTACAGTATGTTGTGATGTCAGTAGGATGTGATTGGCTGTAGAGTAGGTGACTTTTTTCTGCAGGGCAGCCATTTTCAATCAGCCTTAGTAGAGAAACATAAGGCTGTGCCCAGGTCCCTGCCCACACTTTCGCTGCTTGTGTCAGTCCCCCCTTCCAAACCCCTTCTATAAAGTGAGCTAAATGTCTTTTTGGTTTTGCGGTCTAGTTTTCTCTCCCTTCAGCACATCCACAGGTCCTGACTGCACAGTATTGGGGGAAAGGGGCATGAGTGTCTTGTGATGGCACACACACCAGACTGCTACCGGACACTTGCATTAGGGCAGTGCAATGTTATGGTGCCCTAAACTGAGCTGCTGCTGCAGCCTGCCTGCCTTCACTGCCTTCGCTTCGGGAGTTCATATCGTTTGGGGGGCTTGTTTACATAGCACCGCACTGGCCTGGCCGTGTTCCGGCACTTAAGATGCAGATGTTGTAGAAGTCTAAACGTGATGGGATTGATGACAGAGACCGGTGGGGAATCATTTGCCTCACTAATCATGGTTCCTTGTAAAGGTTTCCCCTCAAAAATATCGCCATGCAAAAGAATCGCAGAAAAATTGATTTTTTTTGTGGGGACATTATTACATGGAACATGCGGGGGACACCCCCACAAACGACAAACACTTTTTTATTTTTTATGGGGAGTGGGGGACACCCATGCAACCCCCGCCTGCCCCTATATAATGTAATATCGCCACTACATTTTCCCTGTGACATTATATACTGCAACCATATATATAGGGATATTATTACCTGATACCCTATACATGAGTCAACGATCGCTGTTATGCCCATGGAAGCTGATGGGACCTGAGCATTATGGAAGGGGCACTGACACGCTTTCAGCCTGTCTGCCATCACTCTCCGGTGATCGGCTCAGCATGACACAAAGTAATGATTTCTACATGTGCTGTCTTCTCCTGCACATTTGAGAACATTCAACGCTACGCTGGCATGTCACCGCTGTAGCAGACTTTTTTCCCTTCCCTCAGTTGCTTTGCATTGTTTTAGATGGCTATTGTTAAGAGATCACGAGGATAGAAGCAACATTTTATGTAGTATGTTGCATATTGTGTCATACTGCTGTAGCCATTAATCTTGAAAAGTAATGTAGTTTGAGTAGAATTAAACTTTTATGACTGACAAAAAGAATAGAAGCAAAAATAAAATGCTCAAATCAAAAACATTAAACACAATGCATTTTAAATTTGGTATGCCACTTGTTATTCTGAGTCTGGGTTCCTGCAGTTGTACAAACAAAGGCTCGGCCTCCCATCCCCTCCAACCCCAACAGTGCACAGAGCCTGTTTGGAAATTAGTAATGCTCAGGGGATCAGAGAACATTGCAAAACATGTCAGTGGTGGAAATGGAAAAAATGGAAAGGAGGATCCCACAAGGGCCGTGGTGGGGGTGGAGTTTGGAGGTAGGGGCGGAGTTCAGAGGGGCGGAGTTCCGAGCAGTCGGAGTTGGACTCCACTCAAAGGAAATGTTCAAAATAATACTTATAAAATGGTGGCATTTCTTTCATGCTGATCTTTCCAAACTGTTCATTAGTTCCACTTTAAATCACTTCCATGGCAGTGGTGCACCCAAAATACTGTTGGTAATGCAGTGATCTTTAGTAAATTAAGGGATCCATAGGCTACCAGGGTAGCTCAGCAGGTTGAGAAACCATTGCTGAGATGTTATATATTCAAAACGGGTTGTTAATGGTATGACTTTTGCAATTCCTTATATAAAAAAAAAGTGCTAAAAAATGTGTTTGTACAGGTGATGGGTTGGGATGGTTGCTTGCTTATTCAGGGCAGAGGTGGGGGTATTTCTGCCCGTGTAGTGAAAATCAAAAGTTGGTATCCACAAACCCACAGTTAATAACTGCGGTCAGCACAACAGAATGATTTATTTGTGAATAACCAGTTTGACAAGCATATAAGATCTTTATAAATATAATCGGCGATAAAACACAAAGGGGCACACAAATTACAGAGAATGCGTGGTAGTCCGAAACCCCCCCCCCAAAAAAATTACATTTCAAAGAAAACTAGTGAATGCAAGCAGCGTTTTTCAGTTTGGAAATTGGTTTAGTTTTTCTATGGAAGTGTAAAATGCACAAATGCCCCAGGCCCCGTGCAGTACAAAGTACGGCACGATGGAGGGCCTGGGGGGTTAGGCGCAAGGTGGGGGAAACAGAATGGCGCGAAATACAAGGGGAGGGGCAGCCAAGCGGCGCCCCCACCCTCAGCGTTGCTAGGGAAACCCCACACGGATGGGGGAAAGGTGTGAGGAAAGCAACAGGGGGGCAGGAGGAAGTCCGGCCCCCCCAGAGGGACAACAAAGGGCCAGGGGGGTATAAGTACCCCAAGGAAATGCAGGATGGGCACAACCAGGCAAGGAGCTCACCTCACTCGGGTAAGCTCCAAGGGCCTGGAAAACGGGGAGAAGGAAATGTTTTGCCACCCAACCCACCCAGCAGAAAAAAAAAAAAGGCAAGGAAAGGAGACAGAACAAGGAACAGGAACGCCGAGTACTTTCTTCGGTACACGGTAGAAGAAAGTCGTAGGCGGCGGCACGTGTCCAGGAACGGATGCCCCAGGGTAACTAAGACGAGCCGAGGAGAAGGCTGGGCATCTACAACCCCTGGACACGAAGTGCCCAAAAAGCGAGTTGGTGTTATTCTGTGTTTGTTATGATTATTATTTGGTGTTATTTTCTGTAGAAAATAAACAAGCCTACGGCCTATATTTTTTCCACAAACAAAAACCTGTCTGTACTATTCTTTCGGGGGAATAGGGTAATAGGAATAAGAGCAACGGGGTGCCCCCACTACTCAGCCTATGGTAAACAACAGTGTGCCCAGCATGTCGAGCGCCTGCTTTCATCAGTGATGCCCCCTACCGCAGTGATAGTCATGGCCCTTTGATTCCCGTGGCAGACGTGCGAATGAAAGCTGGGGAAAGGAGCACATCGCAGAGCAGGCCACTGCGAAGCCGGTGCTCGGTATAGCCTGGTCAGGGCCGAGGCTGGCCGGCTCCCGAGATCCGGCCAGACATCCGATGCCGCCAGATCTCGCACCGGGCAATTGAGCAGCGCTGCCAAACATACACAGGGCTCATGCACAATGGGTTCGTGACATATCTATCCCCTTTCCTGCTTTCTTGGTTCACTCAGATGTTTCCATCGGTGCTGTTTTCCATTTTGTATTTTTCAGTAAATGAAGCCCTGTTCAAAAAGTAAGTTAAACAGAACGAACAATAAAAAGGCACTCTTCCTATTTCCGCAGGAGCGCCTGCACGTTGTGTGGCCCTAACAGACCATGGCACATAACATGTGGCAGATTGTGGGGCAGGGGAAGAAATATCATTTACAGATAAAATGCGTCCTATCCTATTGCGAGAAATAGAATTGTTTGGTGTCACATGCAATGTGTGTTGGAATGGCACACACAGGGGTCAAGTGCTAAAAATGAAAGTGGGTGGACTCCTCAACAAACGCAATGGGATGAGACCGTTGTCAGAAATTAGCACATCAAGGTGAAATAAGCACATTTCATTAAATTGGCTTTGCATAACCACTCAATTTGCACAGGACGAATGGCATTTGCCTTTCATAAAATCAACACCCACACAAAACCAAGAGAGGATATTTTCTTCTGATGGTGTTTTTGAAAACGCTAAAAGGTGTGCCTGTTTTAAACTCTGAGAACCAAAACAAATGTGTTTCATGGAACTTGCAGTACCGAAACAGACATTTCACCTTTAGTTGTCTACTATTATTTATCAGCTTATAAAGAGCAGTGGTGAAGTGTCCGGACTGCAAACCTGACGACTGTGGTTCGAGCTTAAATTCAAAGAGGACAGTCAATGTTTCTCATTTATCTGGGGGGGGGGGACTGAGTCCACCCCCTGGAAAAAGTGGGTGGACTCCGTCCACCCGCGTGTACCCTCGACTTGAGCCCTGGGCACACAGGTGCTGAAACACACGCAGCGCAGGGCTCACCCGGGGTGGGTGGGCGTGTCTGCAATTGAGCGTGGTGCACACTGCCTGAGCTTCAGGCGTCAGCTGTGGCTGCTAGTGATTTTTGCAATGAATCTACAAGTTGCACTGTTGCATTACTGGCTGTAGGGCAGCAAGCGCCGCGCACGCCTGGTGGGAACTGTGTCAGAAGCAATCTCAGTCTAATCCTGGCGATGAAGCTGAAGGGTCTGGGAAAGGTGCTTTGCTCGTGGTTCTGCCTGTCAGCCCTTCCCAGCTTGTTCTTCAGAGAGACAGGGCGTGCTTGCTCACTGCCTGTGCAGGCACGCCACACGCACTGCTGCCGGCGATTCATTGGGAGGCTACACCAGCAGTCACAATGGCAGGCTGTGACCTCTGCAGTTATCTTATTACATGTCGAGCATCTAAGCAAGCAGATAACATCGTGAAGAAGCTTGCGGTCCGACTAAGTGCGCATTCATGTAGGTTATGGAGTAAGCCTCCTAAAGTGTGACTTTATTCAATACAAGCCAATATAAATAAACATATCGTTATCATTTTAAATGGAACTTTCTAAACATGGTAGTATTGGCAAAGGAAATACAACTTTATAAAGCCGTTGTATGTACTGTGCCTAATTTCAATCACAAGTGTGATTTTAAGCAAGAGGCACGTACAATTGAGACAACTCAGAAGGAATGGATGTTCAACCTAGTGGATGGTATGCCCATTGAGTACTATACCAGAGTCAAAAATAAGCATTGGCAATGCCAACAGTTTGGACTTTTGTGTGGTCATGGGAAAGGCACTTTCCAGGCACTGGCATAGTGGTATTAACTGGCCATCGATGGTAGCATCAGAAAAATGGTGCGAGTACCTGGGCACCTAATAGCAGTGCCTGGCAAATGCCTAATACTTGTACAAAAGCCAAAACGGGTGGCTTTGCCATTGCTTGTTCCAACATACTCTGAGCACCTATATGTCCACACTAGAGGGTCCTTTCCTCTAGTCTGCACAATGGGTACAGCGCTCCCACTTGGTTACTTTTCTCATTCTGGCTGCTACAAAGGAGGTAAGAACAAAATAAGCGTTCTCCTTGCAATGGTCAATACTCCCCATGGCCTACTTGCTTTTATTCCGGTATTTATGTAATTAGTCCAGCTATTTAGCGCTACGAGCCATTGCCATTCATCTTTTCCCCCAGTTTTATTGTATTGCGTGCTCTACCTCCTTCACGATTACAGGAGTTCTTCTGCCAACTTTAAGGTGTGAGTTCTACCTCCTTGTTCTCTAGTAGAGATTGGCTTAGCCTTGTTCCTACATTTAACCTCATTGTTCCTTTCCCTCAACAGCTCCTGCCTCCAACTACACAGTGTCATCAGGGGTTTATCTTTTAGGGTTGGAGGGTATTTGCTTCCAGAGGCTTCCGAGAGTTCTGCTACTGGGCTCTGTCCAGGTGCTGACACCCTACTTTATATAGCTCCTCAGGGTTCCATTCTTGGTCCTTTAATGTTCTGTCTCTAGACTATTCTTCTTTCTGACCTCATCAGCTACTTCAATCTCTCCTGCAATTTTTATGCCAAATACACCCACATCTTTTTTTCCCTTTTCCTCCTTCTTTTACTCTGCACTCTCCTGTCTTATCTTGTCTCTCAGCCATCCAGTTCTGGGGGCCTCTCGTTTTCTCCATCTGAACCCACTGAAAGCCGACGTTCTTTACTTCCCCTTTTCCTCTCCTTCTCACTCACCTGCTGGCCTTTGCAAAATGTGTACCACAAAAGGTGTGCCGTATTTTGAAGGGGCATTTGAATGTGTGATTTATGGATGCGCACATTCAAATGCTCTTTCTCATTCCCTTTGCAGATTTGCGCATATCAGAGGGCCTTTCTGCATATTCTAAAGGGTATCCAGTATCAAAAGATGGGATGAACATTACAATGTGCAGAAATAAGGACATTTACCTGCTTGGTAAGCAGTGTTCACAATGAAAACTAAATGCTGCCTGACATGTAAGCATGTTGGGCAGGGTTTAATTGTAATTGTGAGTGTCGCTTCCCATGCGAGAATGGCAAGCAGCGCTCACAATGAAAAGTAAACGCAGCTTGGGTTGCAAGCATGCCAGGCAACCTTTACTCAGTTAGCATGGTGGAGTGCAAACGTGCAGGGCAAAAGGCAGTGTACAAACATGTAGGCCACCTTTTGCCTTGCACTTTTGCATTCTGCCGTGCAAATGACAAATACTTGCAAGCGGGAACCTGGCTACATCTGAGTGCAAATGTACCAGGTCCCCGCCATTAAATTACGAATTGGAGCAACGTGACAACCCCAGAGCTCACTGGGAGGGGCAAGTGGAAGACAAAAAGTTTACTGTTGGTGTGTTTCCACTTAGGGTTTTCATAAGATGGATACATAGATATTTAAATTTGTAAAGGGTAATATTATATGAATGAAGTCCCATTATGATGCTGATATGATTTTAATTGATATAAGAATGAAGATGTTGGTTGTGTTTTTTTAAGTAGAGCAGAGTGAAACAGAAGTCTCATGTATTCTGATACATAACAAACAGTTGAAAATACAGACAAATATGTATTTTTGTTTTTATGCGAGTGAGATCATTTGGAGCCTGCCATTCAGTGATTATTAATGAAAAGTGGGGCTGGTGATAGCATCTTGGAGTTCCAAGTGACATTTTTATGTATTTAATTTATATGTAACGCGCTGGAACAAGGCCAGGGGGCACAGAAGCGCAGGCATGACAAATAACACAAAATAAGGAATATCATCAGGGCACAGAATTAGAGGAGAGGACAGAACAACAGATTATTCAAATTGAAAGGTCTTGAGTGCAAGGTTGAAGGATGCCAGTGAAGGGCAGGACCTGAGATCAAGGGGCAAAGCATTCCAGAGACAGGGAGCAGGCATAGGAAAGCAGCCTTCTAGAACAAGTGACAGTTTAGCTTTGGGGATAACCAACAGGCCGGTATTGTTGGATCTCAGAGTGCACCTGACTAGGAGCCATTCAAGCAGAATGTCCTAAAAGACAATTGTGGACCATACAAAGTGTGCGGTTACAAAGGCAACTCAAGTCATATGTCCCCTCAGTGGGCTATGTGGTCGTTGTAGTTGAGAGCTACCCATCCATAATTCTATGTATCCTGAATAAGGCCACCTGCGGTACCTGTGAGTGCTTGAAAAGGGCTTCTGAGAATGAAGGATCCAGGATAGGCTCCATAGCTCCTAGTTGTTACTTCATTCCTTGTGGATCGCTCGTAGCTGCTCTGTCCAGGTTTCCTCTCCAATTTCACTCGGCCACCAGCATCTGTGAGTTGGCCAGCGTGGATGGCGGCCAGGCACATGGAAGAATCCTGAGGGGAGAGGATACTCTCATTCAGAAATGTAAGATTTGATGGTTAACTCTTTTTTTTCCATGATTTGACATTTGTCCTTGTTATATTACTTTTACAGGCCTTAATGAAAATGACGGTCCCATAAGCCAATCTCCAATTAGTGTTAGACACAAGGCAAACCAGGCCTTCGTCTATGTGATCACACATCCTGAGTGTAAAACCACAACCATAAAAACGATTGCATAACATAACCTGTCCATGTGGAGGTTTGCACAATACCAGTACACGCCTCGAGTATAACAAATCAAGACAGCATGCTCAGAGAATACTACTAGGAGCAGGATAAGTCCCCTCTTTGTTCCCCAACACCTTGGAGACCAACTTAAGGAGCTTCTTAGACAAACCTGTATTCCTGTCTCTTACAGCAGAAAAACTGGAGGTGGTAACACCCCCTAGACTGACCACGTAGCCATAATTCTCCCTTCCAGGGGTGTTGCCAGGTCTAGAAAAGACCCGGGACTACGCTGATGTTGGAACTGTCGGGACTCAGGGCTAGCTAGCCTTTTGGTTCTAGCTCCTGAGATTCTGTCCGGGGCTACAACCAAAAGATCAGGAGCTATAGCCCCCTCAGTCCCCCCTAGCAACGCCTCTGCTCCCTTCTGTCTTAGACAACGCCCCTCGCAGATGAGCTATAAAGGAAGTTGGTCTAGTCCCTGGCCCCAATCTTCAGTATGACCGTGGAGGGGATCCAGGTCTCCTGCAGAATTCCGCTCTCTGTGAGGGAGGTAAAAAGGCACTGCACACAAAGCATTCTTTAATAGGATTCATTATGTTCCTATAAGGTACATTTAGTGCCCAATAACCAGCAACCTCCATGTTGAGCAGCTAAGTGCCAACTGCTTTTTCTTTAACATTGCACTTTTTACCTACAACATCACCCTAAAGGACCCATATCTCCCAGTGCTGTAGTTCCCATGCCACACATCTCCCATCTCTACAATTAGAAACTGCACACTAGTTAGGTGGTCATTGAAAATACATGCGACATTATGAACATGGGTTAATCTTAGAATACTACCTTATGTACCCGTAGTCAGAACAAACAAGCAGTATTTAAAATATTTACCTCCATCTTGCTGGTGGAGGTATTTAGAATCCCTTCCCCAAGCATGTGAAAAGGATAATTTAGCTCTCAAGGGAGAAAATGATCACGTAGTGTGAGCCTGTGCATCACCGACATTGCCTTTACCATAACCTTCCAATTGCTGTATTATATCTTTCCACTATTACGCTCATTTACAGATGAAAAATCAAGCTTGTTCTGTGTGTTGTACCATTAACAGATGATTACTGTCCTCTTTCCATGTCAACTGCACACCACTGTATAATTCTATTACTTCCTTTCCTCCATACATTTAATGACTACACTTTTTCAAATATTTTGATAGTTGATACATTAGTACTATGGAGTATCCTTGTGTCTCTACCCACCTTTCAGGGTAAACATCTAAACCACTATTTCCCATGGTCATTCGGGAATATTGAAGAATGACCACAGGACAAGTGCGTACAAAGTTCTCTTCATGACCCTTCCCTCGTAACATGCTTTCTCTTCTCTTTCTACTTGAACATCTTGATTAGACCACCCGACGCAAACCTTACTTTGTAGTGTTAAATATGTCTTGATTCCCTATTTCAATAATCATCTTCCGTATCCCACTTGTGGGAATCACCCTCTCCTCTCTTTTAGTGCAAACACCCCCCAGATGTACCTCATCTTGCAAAGGCCACATCCCCTCTTAACCAATTTCTTTGGGTTTGCTCTTGGTCATTTTATTTTTCTGATTCCTCAGAGCCACACCATGTTCCATTGCTGGTTCGTATTCCTTACTGTCCACCAAACCTCCATGTCCCAGTACTTGTTCACTTACACCCTCTTCCTCTGCGCATAGCTCATCAAACAATGTTGCTGTCACGTTAATTACAGTGGGCCTCATTACAACCTTGGTGCTAAGTGCACCAACTTTACCACCATGGTGTAAACTCTGTTTACACCATGGTGGATGGCGGATTTACCGCCCCATTCCAAGGTGAGTGGGGCGGTAAATCCCCATTTCCCATTTTCCCTTCCCCATTCCCATTTTTGCCCCATAGGGAGTGGGGAAGGCGCTAATTACGCCGCCGTAAATTACGGCGGCGTAATTAGCACCATGGCAGGTTAGCGCCATGGACTTTAACGCCTGCTAAAAGCAGGCGTTAAAATCAGAATCAGGCGTTAAGGGTTAACGGTGGCGTTAACCCTTAACGCCTGAGTTGTAATGAGGCCCAGTGTGTTTTTGGAGACTCGTAACCCATCTCCTAATATGATTCACACTCAACAGCTTTTATTTCGAATTGCAAACCTCAAATAAGTGTCCTAAACTTCTCTACTGATGAATTAATAGCTAGTAGTTCCTTCTCTGTGATGGAATACCCTTCTTCTGCCACTTTCGATGTAAGAGAAGCAAATGCCATTGTTTCTTCTTTCTCATTACACACGTGCAGCAACACTGCGGCTATGATTGTCTTCCTGCTATATCAGTACTCATTCAAAGTCTAGGGCCCTCATTACGAGTCTGCCGGTAACCCGCCGATAATACCGGCGGGTTACCGGAAGACTCGCCGTACCATTTACCCCACCTGATATCCCAGTGCTACTGGGCAAGGGTGGACTGGCCAATAGGCAACTCTGGAGATTTTCCGGTCGGCCTCCGCACCCTGGGTTTCTTTTGTGTGGTAACCTGTTTTATTTCCACATTTTCTCATGGGAAAAGGCTTGGGTTGGCTGAAAATGTGTAGTATGGGGCCACTTTGAAAATTATTTCCAGGGCCTCTTTTGGTTACCAGTCCACCCCTGCTCCTGGGATATGAAGGACTGGCACAGTTAGAAACGGTACCAGTGCTTCAGTGAAAAATCTGCTCGTAGGGCCCAGCAGTACACAGCCCCTACCGGCAGACTTGAAGTAAGCCGATCCGCAAAGGGTGGCAGTAACATTGTTACCGGCACCTTTATTTCCAGACCGGCTCACTTATGAGGGCATTGGCTTCTTCATCAACTCAAATTCACTTCCCCGCTCTCTGATCCATACTAAAGATCTGCCTTAACTTTCCACTTTTCTCACATTCCATCTATTACAATAGCTACCTATCTGGTATTGCAGGGTTATTCACTGCTCTGTGATCAAAGCATAAACAAATCTTTCCTGAAGAAATCATCACCAATGGAGTAAGCCATTCAGGAGCTTCATGGGCCTAATTAGGCCCCGAGGCTCTAATTGGCGCATTTATTCATACACATCTTTTTCTATGCTGATGGGTGTACCATTAACCTGTTGCACATCAGGGAATGATCCTTCTTTGTAGCTAATTTTCTGGCAGAAGCATTTTATGTCCCCTCCTTGTCAGTAAACACTTCAGGGAATTTGCGGCGCTTCATGTTGATAAAATCTTTATCACTGATGTCTCCAGTACCACCGCCTTCCCAGTCCGTGACACCATGAGCCTTCATGACAACGAATTCCTCTGCGTTGGGATCTAGTTTTACACTATGATAGAATCTGGCGTGGCTTACCTAGTAGAGGGAAATATTCCTTCTGTGACATGCAGAAATGACCATTCAGATTCATAATGTTCAACTCCAGTTGGGCTTCAAAGCAGCCCAACCGCTTTATATCCTTCCTTCCAAATGGCAATGGTTTGATGCCATGAACACAGAACAATAGTACCAGGTCGAAATTGCTCTTTGCCTGACAGAAAATCACTGGGAATGGCATTACAATCTAAATAACCTACTAGAAATGTACAAATGCAAATTTATAAAACATCAATTTTAAAAATACAATTAATATGCAAAGACAACAATGCATTCAATTATTACATAACAATATATGCTTTTGTCAATTTCATTTTACCCAACATGTGTTAATTGCTTAGGCGCAACTTTAGCCTCGTCCTACTACTTAGCCTAGTATTTTCTATAGTACTACAGGATAAACCGCTATTCCTGCATCATACATGTTAAGTGTTGGAGTTAGCATTTTGCTAGCATTCATTTTTCACCCCCTTTCTTTCAAACAGCTCCAATTGCTGTTGTGTCTGCCCCAAGTTTCTGTCCGATTGGCTAGTCAAGGTAGGACATTCCTCAGGGAGTATCAACAAAATTCCTTCCTCTCACTATGATCCGCTTTAAATATTAAACAGCTACAAAATACAAATACACATATTAGTAGTTCCCAATGAGCTTTTATCGGGCTTAAAGCTGCTATCTTATTATTCGTTTTTTTTTTAAAATACTTTTTTCAAATCATGTTATAAAAATAAAAGAAAAGGTTCTACCTATCCTTATTCACTATGTGTCTCTACTAGTGACTTCACTTCTAATCACGTCATACAGATTTATGGTGATGCAGTGTCATCTTTTCAATCATGATATCTAACGGAAAAGAAAAGCATTCAAACCGATGCCTAAATGCATTCTCCTGCATACATAACAATTGGAGAATGTTATCTGTACTTACTACTGCTCAACAGCTAACAAATCAATCTCCTATGTTCTTCACACTGGCAGCTGTGGGTTAAACAATCCCAAGTGTAACCTCTGTATTACATAACATGTTATGTTATGTTAAAGGTACTTATATAGAGCACCGTCACCAACGGAATTGGTCCCCAGGCGCTCCAGCAGATCTGTAAACAGGAAGGAGAACAGGTAGGGTTAGTCGGGTGGAGCGGGAGTAGGAGAGTGGGAGAGGTAGTGTGCTGTTGGCGGCTTCAGCTCGGTATACACTTAGTGCTGGGCTTTGGTGCAAGTATCGGATCGGCCGAGACCTTGTGTGCTGTAGGTGCTGTTTATGTGTTGTTGATGCAGTGTGGTAAAGTTGCTGGGAGAGAAATGGTTGTGTGAGTTTTATGTGGGTTGCATATGCAGAAAATTGAAGGTTGGGTTAGTGGGGTCTGTATCCTGATTCTGATACTTCTGGCTCCATTTGAGCTGTATACCTGTGGGTGGGGTTGTTGCTGGTTCCTTATAAGCCGTATCGCTGTGGTGTGGCAACAAAATCCCAAAGTGTACTTAAGCGATTAGACTGTATAGAGTTTAACGTTTCCTTGCGATATACCTAAGCCAGATTAAAACCTGAGGAAGTTGAACGGGCAGAAAACTTCTGAATGAACCGTGTCACAAGCTGTGAAAACATTCATGAAGGCGCACGTTATAAGTGCAGACAATTTTTACACCCCTCAATGGGTATTGTTAGCCCATATCTGTATAATTTGCCTGCTCAGTTGTGCTCCCTCTGTTCATTTCTTGAGACGCCTTACCACGATCTCAGCAGCGTTTTCAAGGAGCTCTAACTGATCATGCGTGATGCTCGTCATTATGGACAATGCAGTTAGTGTGATTCAAATTGGAAACCATTACTGTTATCTAGCTCTTCGGCAAAACTGAATACACAACCACTTAATGCCTTCGCATGGCCTTCTTTGTCTCTTGCCTCAGTATTGTTAACATTACTTCTGAATATATGCAGTCCAATAAAAAAGGCTCTCACAAGTGTCCTTCATTATTCTTAACCACCCGCTCAAGCTGCCAGAGAGCTCACTGGTTCTTACTCCAACTAATAATAAAAGTCATGCTCTCATTAGCACTGGCTTCTCTGCAAGTGCCAAGAAGTCTCCTACGTTAGTCACATTGTTGGATTAACACGACTATACCTTAGTGGGCTCGCTGGACTCTCATATAACAAGGTATACCTGAATTCTATCTCATTCAGAGTCAATACTTTAGTGGCCATCCTTAGGTATATTTGCCTATACATTCCCTACTAATAATGGGAGAATATTATGAAGACAGCCATCACTTTGTTCATTCCCGTGTGATTGGTTTTAAGCGATATATATCATCTTTTGTTCTAATCTGGACACCAATGATATATTTGTTTGCATGTCACTCCCTTTGAATGGTTGCAATACTACCCATATGAATTCCGTTGCTGCATTTTCCTTTTGCAGGAAATGACTCATCCTGGGGGCTGCTACCACCTTTTTCTTATGTATGCAGGATTTATGTTTGATCATATGGGTCATTACTGAGCTCTCTGCCTTAATCACGTATTTTCAACCACATGGGCATATTATGGGGTATACCACCATGCTTGAATTGCAGTTCGTACATTTGTTTTGGGTCTAGAGTTCACTGGGTCCTACATCCACTTCCTTAGCTTTTAAGGTTTGACTGCACATATAGAATTTACCACAAGGAAAGTGTTCTCTTACTCTCTCCAACCCCCCTGCTCTCTGTGATGGTTCGTGCTACTGGGGCGGGGACCATGCTTATGTTGTGCTTCATAATGAGGTCTCTGATACATTTGCTCTTCTTGTAGGTAAAGATGGGTTTGGGAAAGGTAGATTTACCCATATTTAGAATTGACCAATTCTTGTTGATACATTTCTGTACTTTATAGGACAATTATGTATACGTGGTCACACACCCTATTTTATTGTTCTGTGAATCATTTTTCTTCTTATAATAGGTTCCAATGAGGACAACCTATTATTATGTTCTGATCTTTTGGCAGTTTTTTGCTAATCTTGCTCTCTATAGGCCCCAAGTGCTAATTCCTGTATTAGGTAATCCACCTCTTGTTTATAAATCTTTCTACTGAGGCTGTTACACCTGAGGCGTAAAAACCATCCAAAAGGAAGGTTTTGCTTCAGATGTTTCGGGTAATGGCTACTTCTATGCAGTAAAGTGTTGCTATTAGTGAGTTCATGATCAGGTTTAACTTTAAGTAGTCCCCCTTGGTGATATATCATCAAATCTAAAATTAATGCTTTCTTGGTCTATAGTGGAAGTAAATTTCAAATGGCTGCCATGTGTGTTCAGCCAATGAATATATAGTCGAATATAGCTAAGGATGGCCACTAAATAAATAACTCTGAGATAACATCCATGTATACCTCCTTATAAGAGGGTCCAGCGAGCCCACTAAGGGAGAGTCATGTTAATCCAACAACGTGACTAAAGTATAAGACTGTATGCAAAAATTCTTTTCTTGTTTAGTATTGATTGTTGTTTTGTTTTATAAATTGTAAAGGTTTGTAAATTTACCAAATACAATAAAAAAAAAAATATAAGACTTCTTGACACTTGCAGTGAAGTCAGTACTAATAAGAGCATGCCTTTTAATATTTAGTTGGAGTAAGAACCAGTGAGCTCTCTGGCAGCCTGTGCAGGTGTTTAAGAATAATGAAAGACACCTTGTGAGAGCCTTTTTTATTAGTTTGCAAATATTCAGAAGTAATGCTAACAAACAGAGACAAAGAAGGCCATGTGAAGGCATTAAGTGGTTGTGTATTCTGTTTCGCTGTAGATCTAGATAGCAGTAATGGGTTTGAGTTTGAATCACACCAACTACACTATCCATAATGACAAGCATCACGCATGATCAGTTAGAGCTCCTTTTATAGAAGACGCTGCCAAGATCACGGTAAAGCATCTCGAGAAATGCACAGAGGGAGCATGACTGAGTGGGTAAATGATACAGATATGAGCTAACATTACCCGGTGAGGGGAATAAAAATAGTACACACTTATAATGTGCATCTTCTTGAATGTTGTTGCAGCTCCTGACATGGTTCATACAGACGTTATGTAATACAGAGAACATTCCCCATTTGTTATGTACGCAGGAGAATGCATTTAGGCATCGGTTTGAATACTTCTCTTATACGCCGGATATCACAATTGAAAGAGATGACACAGTATCACCAAAAATCTGTATGACATGATTAGAACCTGTTAGGGGGTCCTATGGTAGGACCAGAGAAGACTCACACTTAGATGTACAGGGCTCCAATTCTTAGATTTGGCCTGAGCCACTGTGAGGAACCTGAGGGCATCCTCACTTCTTTTCCCCCTCGATCCTCCTCTCAGGTGGCCAGGGAAAGGCCATCGCTTTTGGATCCTAACTCTGGGGGTGGATATGCGAGGGAGGATCACCTGGGTGGAGGGAACTTGGGGAGCGGGGAGAGGATGTCCTAAAGTGAGACATGGTATCCCCATTCCCTTTTCAGAATGAACCCTCTATCCCTCAAGCCTTTGTAGGCTACTGTCGGCCCTTTCCATTTTCAACCCACCAAAAAGTCCCCCAGAAACACCACCTCAACACAGGGACGAGGAAGAGACCAACTAGGAGGACACATTCCCATTTGGGTAAGATAAATACCATATTGTTAATGCAGACACAATCCGTCAAGTACCAAGACGAGTAGGGGACAACACAGAGGTATGCACACCTCCTTTTATTCAAACCTCCCCAGACACCACACTGGTAGCTAGAGGAATAAGAGGATTATGGAGGTGTACCGGTGGAACATCCAGGCATGTCCAGCTAATAGGTTTCACCATGGTCAGGCAATTGAACTTAATGACCCAGACCTGTGGTCATTTAAAAATCCCAATAGGTATAAAAATCCTTGCCGCACAGCACAAGAGAAGCGGGCTGTCGAGCGGGAGGGACGCTGATGCCGAAGCCAGGCGCAAAAGGGTCTGGAAGTCCTGCAAGCACTCCTTGTTGGCTGCAGGCAGCGGGAACTGTGGGTGCTGCAGCACTCCAGTCACTGCAGGCCACCTTTAGAGCGAGTGGTGCGAGCGGTGCTCTCTATGGCCTCCGCGGGGGAAGAGATGAGATATTGGCAGCTGGAAATCAGAGCAAGGAGTGGAAAGAAGCTGAAGGGAGCTGCTGTGAAAACAGGGAAACACTCATACCAGGGCACTCCGGGAACTTAAAACAAGCACTTTTGAATATCGAACAAACTGAAAGACATTGTAAGCACTTTTGAATGTCGCACAGAGAAAAAGCAAGCCATGAATGGAATGAAAGCAATGTAATGAAAGCAATGTGGTGCAAGTAGCAGATACCACGGAATGAAGTGTTTGAGACACAGGCAGTGGCGCCCCCAGACATTTTTCATAGGGGTGGCCACACTTGAATTCTTGGGGTGGCACACCAAAACAAACATAAATAAATGAATGGGCCGGTGGGGGGGCCCGTGCTTTTATAAGGGTGGCCGTGGCCCCCCTTGGCCACCCCTTGGAGGCGCCCCTGGACACAGGTGTCGGCAAAGCCAAGAGAATACCAAGAAGTGTATGAGATGAGAAACCAAGTATTGGCTACAGCTAAAACCGTTCAAGGAACTGGAGGTTAAGAGAAAACCTGTATTGGCAAGAGCCAGAAGAATATAGAAGGTGTAACAAGTGCATGGTGGCCAACCAATCCACGGTAAAGGGTTAGAAGAGTGGGTAGAAGAGTGTAACACTGAGGACAGAAACAAGCTTCACTGTCAAAGGAAAGCAGTGGACAATTGTTGATGGAAAGCAGATAAGAAGGGGTATCGGTTGCGTGACCTGTAAGGGGTGGACCGTGTTGTCTGACAACTGCGCCAAGAGCGCGTGCCCCCCTTCATGGAAAAAGCCAATGAAAGTATCCATAAAGAAGTTTGTGTTTTGCAACAACCACTTATGTGATGATGAAGTCAAGAAACAGAATTACCTATGTGAACCAGTGAAAAGTACTGATGACAAAAGAGCTGGGACCAAGGAATTGTGTTTCTTTGAAAAGTTGAAAGGTTTGAACTCTTGGGGAAGGGGACCCTGATACCTTGTGAACTGTTTTGAACTTGGGGAAAGGGAAGCTGATTACAAGCCCACAGCTGGAAGAAGCTCAGAACTTTATTTTGAACACTATTCATTTTGATGCGGACATCCCTACATATTGTATACAGTTAGTTGTGAGGGGAAGTATAGATTTTGCACACAGACAGACATTTGATCTGGACTTCCTGACACAGACTATCCTTAGTTTTCTTTAGGTAGGGAAATCCCACCTCAGCATAGCGCAGGTTAGGCCTTATTCCATCCTGCCTTTTAAGTTAATCACAAATATTGAGACCCTATCCTGAACCTGTTGTCTTTACTTCATGATGCCTTCACACCACCCAAAAGGTTTGGTAGCTATAGTGAGGCAGCCAGGTTTTGTCTACGAGGGAGAAGGGCTGTAGTTGAGTACAAAGACCTTTGAGCACACGCATAGTCAAGGAAACACGCACTGTAGTTATTTAAAAATATGGGTATTTATTATATATACACTAGGTAAAGATAAATTGAAAACAATTCAGGTACGTAAAAACAGTTCACACAGATAGATATTTACACTAGATATTTGCTGTAGCAATGCACATTTCAAACAGTAGACCTTTAGATGATAATCAGGTAAGGACAAGAGTAGTTTCAGGTTAGCAAATCATACATTCACCAACATTCACTGAATTAGCAATACTGGTAGGTTAGCAAGTCTTATCTTTAGAAGTCCAACTCTATCTGGGGAATGAGGGTCTCAAATTTCAGATGGGGACACTGGGATACCAGTAGCCCTTGGACGGCATAACAAAGTAAGGCAGACACTGTCAAAGTTGTCAAATGCACAGGTGATGCTCTTCATGTAAGTAACAGAAGAAGAAGAGCAATGTCACTGGCGGGTCCCCAAGGTAATATGACAGCAGCTCCTTTTCGTGTACCTGGCCTTGGTGGCTGGATGAAGAACTTTTGGCAGGAGCAGACTCGGTCCCAGGGATGCCCAGCAGATCTTCGAAGCACTTGGTTGTGGAGGCTCGACACAGTCTTTGTAGCAGTGACAGTTGTCACCCTGCAGACTTCTTTTCCTTTTCTCGGCCCTGACTCTTATGAGGGGACTGCTTTGATCAGGATCGAGTCTCTGTAGGCTCAGGAAGATACCTGCAAGTTTGCAGCTGGAACTGCGCTTGACAGGACGATGCACCGCAGCAGTGCCAGAGGTCCCAGGGTATTCAGGTTTTGCAGGCCTGGAAGCTTGCAGCACATTGTGGGATGGCTCACACTGCAGATGGTCTTGAGACTGGTTAGGCCCACCAGTCCAAGGCAGGATGTCATCCGGTCTGGATCTTCCCTGTTGCTTTGGAGTGTTTCTTCCAGTGGTCGAGCAACATTCAAACTTTGGGTTGTTTCTGTCCCCAGGGGATAGCCAGGCACCCAGTTAGAACTAGATCGAAGCAGACACACTGGAGGACAAAGACCTGAGGAGTTTTGGTGTCCTCCCACACTGGCGCCTCTGGGCAGGATTCCCAATGGAAGCCTGTCAAAGAAAAAGGAGTGTGCAGGACTTCCTCCACCCAGATTAACAGAGGTGGGCTCAAGAAAGGGCAAGCCATCATGAGTTGGTGAAAAAAAGAAGACAGGCATCAATTTAAGTCATAGTGAACCATGTGGCCTTTACCACAGCTGCAACAGCAGCCTGCGTGTAAATCTTACAAAAGTCGGTAGAAAATCTCCACTGCCACCATCCACTCAGATCGACTTGCCATTGTAACTAGAATATTACAGGAGAAGTGAGAAAAGGAATACTATGTATCCCCTCAGCCCTCCAAATAAGGTGGGGGGCTGATCTCACAAAAGAAAAGCATAGATAGGATAGAAAGTATCCCCCTATGCTGGTTATATTAAGTTAGCACTGGAAAATGAAATAAGACCCAAGAGGGAAGCTTGAGGGTCTCCCAGCAACACTGCACAGAAAGTGCTGTGTGCTGCAATAGTAAAATACAGGTGCCATTGAAAAAGATGGACAAAAGCAGACTCCATCAAAGTTAACCAAAAAGGGTTTCCAAAGTCACAGAAAAAGAATGAGTGAGTGAGGGAAAAGGTTCCCACTCACTCAGGAGAGTCAGAAAAAAATCCAATAGACCTGCAAAAAGTGCTGCGGGATTCACTAAGTGGGGAGAATTACACACAAGATGGAAATTCTACCTAACCAAAGTGGAGCCACTAGTAGAGGTACTTAGTTAAGGGTAGTGTGACGAATTAAGAGATTTGTCCCTTCTCACTGGGGTGGAGCCTCCACCTTTGAGGCTAGCGAGGTGAGCCCGCTTTGCAAGACCGTCCGTAGGGGTCTGGGCAAGTGTGACCTCACTGGGAGAGACTGCCCCTTAGGGAACAAGGACTCCCGTTCGTCTCCGGGACTCCCTAACTCATTCCGCATGGTTGCATACATGGGATTATCCGATGTGAAGGACAGTATAATATTCAGAGATTTAGCTGCAGACAAAAGAAAAAACACCCCTTTACAAACATGAAATAAGATTTGTCACTTTAAAAAGAGACCTTCGTTTAACTAAGATGAAGAGGCTAGAGACCGAGCACATGCTGAGACGAGGTGGAGCAGAGAGACGCGGACGTCAGCAGGGGAAGCACCGAGAGTTAAAAGGGATTCCTGGAAGGAAATCCATAAAGAAGATGGAAAGCTCAACGAACTTGTGAAAGAGTTACACAAACTTGTACAGAAGGTGACAAGAGACTATTTAAAGTTATCCTACTATTAAGAAGTCTGAAGCAAAGGAGAAACATTGCAAGAAGAGACAATCAGGAGAAGGGAGCCATTCTCCTGCCCTCATTTTGCAAGCATAATGGCATGGTCAGGTAGAATTAGTTTCTTTTTTAGAGCAGACTTTTTCATTTTGACGACTTCCTGATGACGGACAAACACCTTAGTTATTTATATAGGCAGGGAGCACCAACATAGCAATAGGGAAAGTTAGGCCTTTCTTATCATTTAATGGATAACGAGTGAAAACGTCACTCCAGTGTCCGTGTTCTCCATCTGACTCGCCACATATGGAGTCAGCAGTGGGATGTACACAAACTGAAGTTGGGGTACCGTGCTGTTTACAAAACTAAGTCCCAAAGCCTCTACAGTGGCCACAGCAGAGTCCATAGGATTTGACCTACAATGCACTGAAGAAATGGTGATTCCACTCGGGGAGCGACAACTGATTCCCACCAGCCTTACGTTGGTCCCTCGCCAAGGAACCTATATTAGACTAGCTTCAAAATCAAGTCTGATTTGGAGATATGGGTTGGATGGTATGGCTGGAGTCATTGACACTGACTTCCGAGGGGATATTAAAATGCTTCTACACAACCATGGGAACAACCCGTATACAGTAAACGATGGAGAAAAGGTGGCCCCGAGGATCCTTGAAAAGACCATGTTTCCTTTACCACAAGAGATAGGAGTAGAACAAGAAACCGACAGAGGATCAAGAGAGTTTGGAGAGGCAGACCTCCCCGCCATGGAGATCTGCCCGAAGAGACAGAAGAGGTTACCTCCTTACCTGATCTGGCCTTTGCCCAAAGGAACAATCCAGTCCTCAAAGGGGCCTTTAGTAAGGCAACCACTGAAGAATCTGGATGCAGTCAGGCAAGTCCCTTTTTGTCAAATAAAAAGTGATTGTTGTATCGTGGCGGGCGATATAATAGAGGGGGTATGTTGGACACAACTAGTTGCCCCCCAAAGCCATAGACAAACTGTTTTGGAACACACACACACACACACACACACACACACACACACACACACACACACACACACACACACACACACACACACACACACACACACACACACACACACACACACACACACACACACACACACACACACACACACACACACACACACACACACACACACACACACACACACACACACACACACACACACACACACTCTCTCTCTCTCTCTCTCTCTCTCTCTCTCTCTCTCTCTCTCTCTCTCTCTCTCTCTCTCTCTCTCTCTCTCTCTCTCTCTCTCTCTCTCTCTCTCTCTCTCTCTCTCTCTCTCTCTCTCTCTCTCTCCAACTGGGGCTCATCAAGGGGTGGGAAACACCCAAAGTCAGATAACACCCAGGTTCTATTTTCCAGCAGTTTTTCTGCTGATGTGAAAAATGTTGATCTGACCTCTGAGGTCTGTCAGAAGACTACAACCACTCCAGTTCTGATTACAACCATTACCCATAATCGAGATCCCATTCTCTAGAATAGCTATGGACATACTAGGTCCACTACAAACTTCTGAATTGGGAAATCACTTTATCCTAGTGATCATGGCTTTTGCCACTTGATATCAGGAAGCCTTTCCCCTGCACAATAACACCACGCAACATATTTTAAAGTATGTATTACCCTTCTTATCAAGAGTAGGATTTCCAAGGGAGATCCTTACGGACTAAGGCACCGCCTTCAAGCCTCGCTTAATACAAGATGTAAAAGAATTATTCAATATTAAGACCCTGAGAATATCGGTCTAACATCCCCAGACCAATGGTTTGGGAGAACGTTTCAATCAAACGTAAAAAAGAGTATTGTGGAAATCTATGGGAAAAACTGGGATGTTATGATACCCTGGGCATTATTAGCAGTCTGGCATCCCCCCTTGCTTCCCAGGGATATTTCCCGCTTGAGCTACTATATGGGAGAGAACCCCGGGATGTGTTAGACATGCTTATAGAAACTTGGGAAGAAAGAGTGGGGGCCATTTAACCAATTTCCAAAACCTCACAGAGGTTAAGAGCCCATATGAAAGCGGTAAGAGAAATTGTAAAAAAAAAACCTGGGACAAACCCAGAAACAACAGGCTGTCTATAATAAATATGCTCTACCCCGGTCCTTCCATGTCAGACAGTCCGTCTTAGTTCTCTTTCCCACATGAGAGAATAAGATTATTTCCAAGTGGTATGTTCCCTATAAAGTCTTGGAAGAATTACCTCATATATCAACCTGATAGATACTACACAACTGAAGTCTATCATGTCAACCTACTCAAGGAATGAAAAGATCATAGTGTATATACCACCGTTACTACGGCCACTCGCCTTACTGACTCTGACAATGGGGACGCATTTGTTTCTCTTGACCTATCCACTTCTCAACAGAATGATATTAGCGATTTGCTTGTTCAGTTCCCCGAGGTGTCCATTAATTTAAAACCCTATCAGATCTCTGAAGACTGGAAGAAATTAATTGAGAAGGAAATAGAGGAAATGCTCAAGGCTGATATAATGAAGCCCTCTGAGAGTCCTTGTTCCTGCTCTGTTGTCTTAGTCGAGAAGCCCAATCAGTGCTTGTATTTCAGTATAGATTTCAGAAAATTAAATTTAATCTTGATATTTGACAACTATCCTATACCTATGCCATGAATTGATGATCTGATCAAAAGGTAGGGTGCAGCCAAGAATATTTCAACACTAGACTTGACAAAGGGTTATTGGCAAGTTCCCTTAAATTCACCTGACAGGGAAAAGACGGTCTTTTCAATGCCCCAAGGCTTATTCCAAATAAAGGTCTTGCCCTTTGGTCTACATGGGACTCCAGCCACTTTTCAGCGACTAATGGACAAAGTGCTAAAACCATACTCTGCTTTTTTGTGGGGCATATCTAGATTACATAGTCATTCACTGTGCTAGTTGGCCTGAACATGTTCAACATCTGTATTCAATCACCAGGGTCCTTAGGAAAGCTGGTTTAAAGGCAAACCTGTGGAATGTAATCTGGCCCTGTCTGCAGTAAAGTATCTCTGATTATTCATGGGCAATGACCTAATTCAACCACAGATAAAGTGAATGTGGTCCAAGAAACACCTACCCTAAAGACCAAAAGGAACCTTTGTGCCTTCCTTGGTCTAACTGACTATTATAGGCAGTTTATTCGGAACTATTCAACAATAGTCACTAACCCAGTGATCCCCAATGTGTAGCACAGGAGCAACATGTTGCACATGGCACACTAAATTGTTGTTCTCCAGTTATGATACAATATGATATCACATGACATTTATAACGCGCCTATAGACAAGTGTTTCAAGGCCATGGTGTGGATGCCTAGAAGGTGATGCTGAAGGGGTGAGATCTTAGTACCAGTATATCCAGGACTGAGTCCTGGACTGTGTGAGAATGTTGGGCAATGTCCATGCCCTGGTACCAGTTGGCTTCTTTTTACACATGCAATATTTGAGTTTGTTGACACTGTGCAAATTATTTTCAGTAAATGTTCTTTCATATTATAGCAGTGTCATTGTTCAAACCCTGTCATCTTCATATATTTTGCCAACTGACAAATGTATCAATGAACAAAATAATTGAATCGTGTCTGTGTCCGGGAGAAAATTGTCATTTCTCCAGCATGGGGTCTAGTATGGATTCACATGCTCATGAATATTCACCGTCGTCAATCACTGTACTCTGAGTCACACTGCCCCCAGCCAATGACTGCCCTCTCCCTAAGCCCCTCCTCTGGCAGCCAACTTCAGATTTTTACTGCGCGTTCAAGGCGTTGGGAGTCCTCGAGTTTTGCTCCGTGAGCTACTCTACGGTTTTTGTGCTTTTTCTTCGGAAAAAGGTCTATTTTTGTCATAAGTAGCTTGTGTGCTCTTTTCTCCAACTGCCGACAAATGGCAATCGGTGTGTAGGTGAATTTCAATGCCACTCAAGGGCAAGGATCGTTGAGTTTCATCGAAGTTTCCAGAAGTGCCATCAGGCCTTCTCCGCACCTCCGACCATGACGGAGGAGAAGAAGGAAGGAAGTTCCCTTTTCAAGATCTGCACCAGATGCGAACTCTGGAACGTGTTTGTGGAGGACAAACTCCTTCAATGACTCTACTGCCTTCACCCGGATCACAAAGAAGAAGATTGCGAGATCTGCCTCGGTTTCTCCAAGAGTACGATGAACAATCAACACAGTAGACTGGCGACGTGGCTAAGCGCCAAGGCCTCTGCCCCGTGCCCCAAGCAGGGTCATGCCTCACCCAGGACCGGCCGGTCCGAAGAGCAGGCTTCTAAGTCCTTTGAGGGCGCTCCATACGTGGAGCCAAAACAAGACCAAGCACTGCAAGTCCGTTTCCGTCCGGGTCACCGTGCAAGCGGGTCCCTCGATGGGCAGGGCACGATCAACATCTCCATCGCCAGCCATCTATCGAGTTCCTCCTCAAAAAGCAAGTTGCCCAACCCGGCTAAGCTGTGGGAGAAGCCAGAGAAGCCTAGGGCGGAGGGAAAGACGGCCGACCTGCCCAAGAAGGCCCAGGCGACGCAGGAGAAATCATTGTCGACGATTGAGATGATGGCAGCCGCTCTCTCAAAAGTCAAAGGAGCTGACCCTGTGAAGGTAGCCCCTACTGCACCCAGGGTGTCGCTGCCCCCAAGGCCTCAACCGGGGCAGTAGCGAAGTCTGCTGGCACACCTGAGAAGAGGATGCCGTTGCTAAGCCCGGTTGAGACCCCTAAGGATGCAAAAAGGGGGGCAAGCGATGAAGACGCAGGCCAGCCACAGGCCGCACCCCAAGACATGGATGCGTCCTCGCACATGGTCCACGAGGACATGGAGAACGAGGACGGCAACAACGAAGGTGACTGTCCGAGTGTGCCCACCATGCCTGCTCAGCCGAGAGATGTTTCCCTGGACATACTTTCGAGCCTACACATGCTGGTGTCTGTGTTAGGAAAGATTTCGTAATTGTAGGTAATTTTCCTTCCATGTGGCAACCCCTAAACTTTTTGCTGTTGTTTTTCACCTTGTTCTTGACTTTGCCAGAGAAGTGCAGCCTTCTGCCGCACTCCTCTGGGCTTTCGCTCCTTTCTTACGGGGAAACTGACATGCCCTTAAGACAGTCAGTACCGGGGAACGCTGTTTCCCGTAGTTTCTTTCATCATGTTGCGGCTTTCGTGCAACATGACACAAGAGGGCACTGTAAGCTAAGTTACAGCTATCTTGGGTCTCTAGCCTTCTACAGGCCCTAGATACTCGTTTAGGATTGTATCTGATTGGTGCAAGTGATTCAGGGACGGGAATGGTGGCAGCGATCGTTTCTTGTGTTTTGAGCTCCTTTTGGCGTTCTAAGCGCGTTTCTCGCGCTTAACCCAAAATGGTGGCCTGGGTCCCAAAATGGCCAGACCACGAGGCTCCTTTGTCCTGTCCGCTGACCGTCTTGCTCCCTTCACCTTCCCCAGGTCGAGCCGACCCGGGGCCTTCCTTATTTGGGCATGTACTTTCCCGCGAAACACGGATGCTTTCGCGGGCTTCTACACGTCTTGTGTGTGCCTCCAGGATGTGGGCTGGGATGTCTGGTCCCAATACACATCCTGGGTGCCAGAGAGTCTAGGGTGGTGTGAATGCCTGGGACCACCGTGGTCCGTGATTGGTCCACGAATGGTGTGAGTGTTGATGAGCGGACCTCCCATTGGGTCCCCTCCGTTTTGGCGCAAAGGGAACCGTGGATAAGAGGGGGGTGAAAACCCCACTACCATGTCGATCTCCTGAGTTCTCACGAACGAAGGAATACAGGAGCCAAGTATCCTGCAACCAAGAGGCTGGACCGAGGAATCGCTGGTGACCCGCTGAAGGACTTCTCCTCTGCACTGCTGTCGCCTTGTGAAACCCTTTTCACCTTTGATCGAACCAGAAGGCCTGTACTGGTACTTCGACCCTTTGGAATAGCGGGAACAGCTATTCTCGGCATCTTCACCATCTCCTGCCAGTAAGCCTTCGGAAGCGTCTCTGGGCCATCCAGCTGACTGACCAGTTTACACAGGAGTCTTGCTCTGTAACCGCCGCCAGGTTGTGTAGTATTTCGAGTCCTTGTCACTCTCACACGCTGCGTACACTTGGCGTTCCCAGGTCTGAAGTGAGTAGTGTACATTTGGCTCAAATACACACGGCCGCTCCGTTGCCCTGCTGTGGTAACAAACTGTGCGGGTTTCTTCGATTGGGACGTCTTTTTACTCAACACGACGACGAGGCGTTCCCTGCTCTTCTGAACCTGCCAGCTGCTGAAACTGACGCGGAGAAGCCTGGGTCTGCTTGCATCGGGGACCGGTGAGTAGCATAGCTAGGATCTGGTCGCCCTCCTGCAGGAGCCCATTGCTTTTCCCCGCTGTGTCAAACAGCACCCTTTTCCGTACTCGCGCTCTGCTTCTGCCCACTGTGGAGGCTGTGCTTGAGTCGCGGAACTTGTTCTTCTTCTTTTGTGCACTAAACTGAACTGCCTGACTTCCTTCGAAGAGCTTCTCCTTTTGCCCGTTGGCACCAGCGCGTGCAGGTACTTAGAGCACAAGGCTCCACTCTTCGCAGGGCTCGGACTTCCATCTAGTTAGGTGCCTCTGGAGGCGAACTGAGTCTAAAGCATTCTTTCGCACTGCCTGTTTTCCTTCCCTTTTAGGTGGACTACACATTTCGTGCATATAACGCTTGCGACTGTCGTATTTGTATATATATTTTGTTGATATGGTATGTGTTGGTTTACTATCGTTATATTGTGATTTTCTCGCTACGGTCATTGTTTTAAAGGCCTTGGAATAAATGTGTATATACTTTTTATATAACAACTGTTTGGAGTAGTTTGTAAGTGATCTTGCTTTGTGTGCTCATTGCAGGCTTTCAGTCACCCTCACCCCTCTTGAGACCTAGTCTTGACCGCCGCGATCGCTACCTTGATTGGTCTGGCTCGTCCAGAGGTTACCCTGTTCCAAGTAATTAGGTTGGCCTTCTGAACTTCTGCGCCACCAGGACAGAGTTCAGAAATCCGTCTTAACAAATTGGTGTACAGCGGTGGGATACGACTGAAGGTATCCAGTGTTGCGCATGAACTAGGGCA